>NC_043995.1:14952500-15313750 GCF_902150065.1 Myripristis murdjan
CAGAATATAACCTATGGAAGAGCGTTATATACACAATAATACTGTGGAAGTAGTTTTGAAAACCTGTCAGCATAACAAGGTAGCTACATCTCAATAGCGTCCTGTCTCTCTAATTTAACATACATGAGGTTTGGGTAGGAACTCACACAGGCAGATGCTGTTCAAAAAGTCATAATCCTGAGCTTCATAAATTCTGCATTTTCCAAAACAAATAATGTCACTCACAGCCACTGGGACACAACCACGGTGAGGAAAACAGGGTTTACAGGGGTTAGCACACAGAAATGACCTGCTGCACCTTACTGCTACTTAATTCACTTTCAAAGTCATGCAGTTGCATGGTGAGAGGCAATATCACAACAGAAATCTGTTGTGATATCAGTCTGAATGTTAATGTAGACCCACTTGTGTACCAAGAACTTCCCATAAGTAATACACCATTTTCTATGGAGTAAATCCCATTTTGATATAAAAAATACCAGAATTTGGGATAATTTCATTATATATGGACAAACATCCAACATGGGGAAATAGTCATCAAAGAGAAAACATCATTTTTTGTGACTTTAAGAACTAAATTTATGTATGACAATTTGCATACAACACTTTTATAAGTTATGTGTCAGCTTTTTTTTTTTTTTTTTAATCATTGTGCCTCCAAATAAATTGCAGGCCAATATGCAGTAGCAGAGATTGCAATCAATATGAAAACTGCATTCATTCACAGTAGATGTGTTTTCATCTACATTAAACAGCCTATTTATCACATATTCAAGGATGCAGTGTATCTATAAATAAGCTTTATGACATGGCTAAGTGCTTAGAGGTGCTCTCTCTCCCTCTTTCTCTCTCTCTCTCTCTCTTTCTCTCTCTCCGTCAGCAAATGCACATATTGAGTTATAGAGAAAAATTATATACAAAAAATAATGACATGTTTTACACAGTAATATGGAAGCTGGACTTACTCAAACCACGTTCAATAATCACCACTTCACGAAGACCCACAATTTGCAGTCCTGCATTCTTTTCGTTCCCTATGATAAATGATCACTCTACCAAGAAGAACCCAAGAAAAATAAGCAACCTTAAAGCAAGTGCGCTTAAGTAATAAGCACTGTACCAGTGGTAAGTAATGAGATTTTGCCTTTGCGTACACTTTATGCTGGAAGGAAATGGTAAAAATGTCACAGAAAGTGACTTTTAATCTTACAAAAACAATCCCATTCACATATCGGCAGCAGTTAAAGTGTCATAGAACCAGCCACAAGCACCATTCGTATCTGAGTCTGCAAATTACCAGCTAAATCTCTGACACACACACACACACACACACACACGCACATGCACACACACATGCACACACGCAAAAAAACATATTATAAGCTATCACTGATTCCCTGGCCAATAATTCCCCACCGAGCCCCTGGTTATGTTAAAGATATCAACAGAGAGCAGTTCACATGCAAGCAGCCACACACACACACACACAAGCACACATATACACACACACACACACACACACAGGCTATAAAGATCAAATGAATGCATTCCTTCCTTTTCTCACATTTCATATAATATAGGGTGAAATATTAGGCATTTAAACACGATGACATTAATGTTGCCAACTGAAACAAGACTGTACCTGGGTTTCAATGACAAACTGAAGACAGACTGTGTGTGTGTGTGTGTGTGTGTGTGTGTGTGTGTGTGTAGGGGCTGGAGAGTCAAATTAACCAATAACCATAACGAAATATTACTAGTCCTAGTGTGCTTACACTGCTCAGCAGAGTGGATGTTAATGAGTTAGTGTGGAGCAGCTACCTGGGGCAAATGGATGGTTTTACTCTCCATGCCAACCAACAGCCAAATCTTGCAAAAAGAAAGTAGTATACTGCTTTAAAAGGAGTATGTTTATGTTAGCTGGTGGCAGACAAACTCTCCACGGGAAAGAGACTGCACGTTTGGATCCAAATAGGGATGGACAATCACCAGATTCATTTTCTTGGCTTTTCCAGCTGTGGAACTGGTATTGAAAACTCAGCATCAAAAGCCTGTTTGTCCTGCCTCCAAACATCTCTATGGCAACTGATTGGCGGACCATCCATGTTATTACCACTTGTAAGCACAAGATTTGTGTTCGTCTTCCTCTGCTGGTAGCCATGCTCATGTGTTTTTGTCCTACCTGCAGAGATCTCGTTGGCGTCCTCAGGAGGAACAGCTGACTCCTTCAGCCTTTGTGGCTGAGTCTCCTCCCCTCCATCGGGGCTACCACCATCAGCTACAGCAGACCGAACAGAAACTTTAGAATCCACTACAATGCAATAGTTTATAAAAGAGTAAATTATTATGTTGCCATTTTGACCAGGACTCCCTGGGAGAAGAGACATTGTGTCTCAATGGAACCTTCCTGGTAAAACAAAGGATAAACAAAATAAAAATAAAAAAATTCTGAGTCTACACATATGCACAGATATACAGACATTGCAAAAGAACAAGGCAGTCAAAAAAAACAGCAGACCAGGGCAGATTAAATTTAAGAATAAATGAATGTCTGGAATAGCCTGCATTATATGAAAACTGTTTATTTCCACAGTGCAAAGGTGCAAAGATTGGTGGAATATAACCTGGGAAACAATGGCTGCAGTTGTTAATACAACAACACCCAGCAAGCACTGCACACCTTGCTCTCATATGATTCACTTGGATTGTTCCATAACACTGATCAAGTGAAAATGCCGTACAGAAATTTCCTTTTAGGCCACTATACGGGACTGTAATCATTGGTAAAAGATCAATTAAATTCAAGTTTATTTGCAAAGTGCCAACTCATAACAAAAGTTATCTCAAGGCGCTTTACAATTTTGCTTAATTCCCATGAACCAACATGCCACCCATGTGACTAAATAGTTTATTACACTTTTGCACCATGGAACAGAGAGGGGTGGGATAGATTAGAGCTCAACAGTTTAATTTGGAGTAGAGCATAACAGAGTACAGCACAGCAGAGTGGAACAGAGAAGAGTGCAGTAGAATACCACAGAGTAGAGCACAAACATTAGAGCAGAGAGAATAGAGCAGAGCTGAACAGAACAGCATGGAGTGGAGCCGAGTGCAGTACAATAGAAGTGTTAATACAGAGCAATGGCTCAGAGCTAAGTAGAGCTGAGTAGAATAGAGAAAATAGTATGAAGAAGCCTAGAGCAACATACAGTAATGACATTACAGTGCAGTACAGTGCTCTACAGCAATGTAGAGTAGCATGGAATAGGGGCTGGAGGAGAGCCTGCAGCTGATGTAGAATAGAATAGAATAGAATAGAGTAGAATAGAATAGAGTAGAATAGAATAGAATAGAATAGAATAGAATAGAATAGAATAGAACAGAACAGAGGCTGACATTTAACATACCTTTATACCTGCCCTGAAGTGGTCTGCTCTGCTGGCTGCCACTGACAGCGATGATGCTCACTACATAATCTTTAGAGGAGCTGAAGTCTGTGATCACCACTTTAGTGTCTGATTTAGGCACTCTGAGTTCCCTCTGACCACCACCTAACACACACACACACACACACACACACACACACACACACACACCACACACACAGAGAGAGACATTAGGAGACATTAGGTTCATGGAGATTTTGTTCCATGTTGTTCTAGTTGCTTCTATGTTGCTTAGAGGCACAATATTCTCATAATCAAGCCGATATTAAGTTTATTCAACATGAAGCGCTGGTTAACATTTCCAATTTCAAGCCATGTCAAAGAGTTTCAAGGTCAAAGCTTTTTTTTAATGTGACATGGTGAATTTGGGTGTACCTGGATGTGAGTGAGTGAGTGTGTGTGTGTGTGTGTGTGTGTGTGCATCTCCTCCTCAGCAGTTAATCCCCATCAGGCCTACAGGTCACATTATCAACCCATTTAGATTTTGACCCCACAATCAATCCCACAGTCAATAAGGTGTGCGCGTGTGCCTGTCTGTTCTTGTGTGCGTGCATGTGTGAGTGTGTGTGTGCTTCCTCAGCTCTTCTGTCCCGTGTCCCTGTGGAGGGTGATGACTAATGAAGCCTCAGGAGGAGGCAGATAGATCCTTCTGAAGAGTATGACAGGTGAGGTGAGGTAACTGCACGGATCAGTGCTAATAAAACAAACTGGAATCTCATCTGTGTCTCTGTGTCGAGGAAGCAAACTACTGCCAGCGAGCCAAATGCCAGCACTGTCACCGCAGGGGCACACGCTCCATTTGAGATTGTTAAAGCTGCAAACCAGAACAGCTTTGGCCCTTTATGTTTTGTCCTCAACATGCAGGTCTGTTTTCCTAATGTTTCGACACGTTACCAAGGCAAACAAACCTTCTAACAGTCTTGAAATACATTTACATACCCATGTTTAATCATCACAAACCGTCAGCCCTTGCATCAAAAGCTCAGACGATAAAATGAGAAGAGCGCCTTGCAACGAATTACTCTCGAACTACTTGTGGAAAGTAAATAAGTACATTTGCTCAAGCACTGTACTTTAGTCCATTTTTGAGGAACTGACACTTGACTTGAGTAATTCCAGTTTGTGCCACTTTAGACTTTGCGTTTGCTGCATTTCATAGCAAAATATTACATGTTTTTCTGCACTACTGTAAAATAACTATTACCTAAAGTTAACACACAGAATCACTTGGCCTACATTTTATTTTGTTGGATTTCCACACAACACAAGCTGTAGCAATGTGTAGATGATGTATATGCACAAACACGTGCATATACCATTTTCCACTGGTAAAAAAAAAAAAAGCAGCTATGTAGCCAGGTAATCTTAAAAAAAAGAAGGATGTGCATACTTCAAGCCATGCCATGGCCAATGGTGAAAGTGGCATAAAAAAAAGAAAGTTTTACGCATTGTTATTATTGTATCTCTATTATCTTAATGCACCAAATATTGTAATTCTGTGAAAATGTAAAAGCGCTGTGCAAAGCAGGCTTCTTAGCAATTTCTCAGCAATGTAAGCATGACTTTATAAATCGGACACAGAAAGTGTCTGTTTTTGTGTCTACACAAAAGTCTTGAATCTACACAGCTTTATGCCTCTGGCCCCTGATGGTGACTTGCAGCCCCTTCTGCACAATCCACATCTCAGTTTTCTAAGGCCTACTTTAATCATCCTCTAATCTCCTTCCCCTATCTAAATCTCTCTTTTCATGACTAATGTGGATTTAATAGCTGAAACCAATAAGGGATCAAAGATTTTACCTGCCATCACCTGGTTGGCTTTATAAAAAGAGCAGGTGGTTTTAATGTCTTGTAGAAACAATGTGTGATTCAAACTGGATCCCCGGGCTACATTTCGGGCTAAGGCAAAGACAATACTGAAGGAAACCTTCTGTGAAAAGTTTAAGGGGTTAGGGCCGAGAAAAGAAGGATTTCTTATGAAGTTGACAAAAGACAAAAACGACAAAACGAATCCTGCTTAAGAACAAAAAAGTCAAAAAATGATGACGCAGAGTTTTCCCCATCATTGTTTAAAGATCCTGTGGGATAACATAATTGTGACAAACTGGGTCAAAATCATCATTTCACCATATTAAGTTCATTAAGCAATGCGAATTTGGGACATCAGCTCAAACAACTCATGCCTTTCCAAAATTGCTCTCACATTATTTACAAAGAACAACAAAAGCTAAAAGTTGGCAGGAATTGCAATTTTGCTGTTTAATCAGAAGGCTTCGTCTCAAATGCCAGAAAGGGCATGGCCTAGCACATATATCTGGGCCTAAATTAATTTCCATCAGTCAAATCATCACCAAATTCGATAGATATAGTTAACAAAAGTGCTGAACCATGTCTGCTACTCTTTTTTATTTTAAATATTGGCTGATAAAATGCATTAACACAGCAGCGAGATGCATCATTACCACAAATTTAGCCAAAATTCAATTAGCGGTGGTGATGTGATGCGTGGCAGCACGAATGAACCAACAAAGACCATGAGCTATGATCTACAAGCGCCGTGCAACATCATTTTCAACAATTAGCCCAAACAATGACTGCATCACGCCTGGAGGACAACATGCTTTCTGTCGTTTCCCCTTGTAATCTGTCTACTGTCTGATAGTCACACTGGCCATTACACCCACTGGACCACCCAGCTCTACCACACACACACACACACACACACACACACACACACACACACACACACACATATACTAACACACAAAGGACCAGGAATGTGACTCCACCGAAACAGCCAGTATTTTTTCACACATGATCAATAATACGATATGGTTTTGCCTCTGTTCTGCTCTGGCTTAACCTCAGCACTACCAGGGGAAAGACTCCTGTGAAAACAGGAAAGAAGCTGTTTCTATTCTTTGTGAATTTTTTTATTTTTTTTATTTTTTTTTTTTTTTGGATTGTTCACAGTTAAAGGTCTAAGATTGGGCAGTGTCGGTTTCATTTATTGTTTTCAGGATGTGGGAGTAAGACTTTAACAGCGATTAAGGGCTACACAAATAAACTGGCCTTGACTAGATGGTGGATAATGGAGCCAGACTCAAATCCACAATGTTATATACACACATTACAGTGATAGTGACAGCTCTCAAAGTAGTTCTCCATTATGCATTTTATTCCTGATCCATTTTTCGGTAGCACTACTGGTGCTGCAGATAATACAATCTGTGTTTTAATTCAAAACTTGCATCCTCTCAGACAAACTGGTTTCGGGTTTAGGCAACAGATTTTTGTCGGTTCACAGTTGCACAAGGTGTGTGCAATAAAAAGTGGAACTTTTGTAACAGCCTCGGCTTAACCATGAACACCGTTGTGCTGTAGCAAGGCTGTGTGACGGGTTTGGCTTCAACTCCGCTGAGATCTGATACAGTAAATATAGACATCTGGCACTGATAACTAACACACACACATTTGGAGGGTCCCAGAATTGTTGGCAAGCTATTGAGCAGCATTCCATGAAGTGCTTATTTTAGTTATATTCATGCACTGTCATTGAATAGAGAGTAATGCCTATGGCCAGAGTGGCACAGGCCAATGTTCAATAAATAGAAATAGATGGGCAATTTTTTTTTTGAGACAGTGGAGGTGGGTACCATTGCCCACAAGGATACACATTAAGGAATGGGCACAAATTCAATGTGGATAATGTTTTAAGGAACAAATGTATCAAGAACAAATGCTTCCTGTCATTGCTGTTGGCAAAATGAGTCATTTGCTCTAGAACTTAAATCTCTATCCAGCAACACTTAAGTTGCTCAATTTCAGAAATACTTGGAGGAGGAAACGAATGTTATGTTGATCCAAAAGGTTAGCTGCCACCCTGACAGCCTCTTTTGTAATGTGAAATGGCGCTTTATGTCACAACAAAAGGACTGCTCGGAGCGCTAACTGGCTGTCCTGCGCCTGCTGCTCAAATCAGTCGGGCAAGACAGAGGAGACTCGACTTCAGGGAAGGTATCTGTGTCCTGATCCCTCATTCTGGTCAAAATGACTTTTTGCCTAACCACTCAGACACACTATCAATCATCAGGGTATATACAGCCAGTGCAGAAGTCCAACTTTTTTCTCATTGTGAGCTTCTGCTCCACTGTGAGAGGATGTCTGCACAAACTTCCAATTCCGATTTCCAATTCCCAGTTGTTCTCAGCTGTCAGAGGGAGCAAGAAATCATCAGGCAACCCATTGTTTGAGAGAAACAAGTTTGTTACAAAAGTGCTGCTTATCCAATTCTCCTTAATCATTTTCAAAACAGTCAAGAGAGAATTGACCGCAGTGCTCACCGCAGCGTCAATACAGTCCTGACGCAGGCAGTGGTGCAGGAAGAGTTAAGGAACTGATGTTAAGGAGATGTATTGTGGTGAAGGTGGGTATGCTGTGATTAAACCCTGAAGTATAAGTCAATGGTAATTAGTGTGACTACTGAGTAGACTCTGCATAACCAGAAGGAGAGCGGGCTATGCCCTCTGTCTTATGCAAGATACATGCAAGGTGGAGGATCGCCATACAGAACTAATGCGAGATCAATGCAGAAGGAGGACTATTATGGATACCAGGATCCCTCAACCGTCCTGAGGTGAACTGCAGCAAAGGGAGTTCAATCATGAGTGTGTGTGGCTCTTACTGTCCTGTGTAGCTATCAAAACCCCCTTTTCAGACCTGCTGACGAGCCAGAAGTACCTTGAAAAAACACCTCTTTGTCTCAAACTTGGCAGAGGTGCTGGACAAACTTCCACATCTCTCGTGAGTGTAATCCCTTCAAAGGAGCTTTGATAAGAAATAAATTACATAATCCTTCCTGACAGACACAAAGTCCAAATCATAAAGGGATCCTTCCCCCAGAAGTTTCAAAGTAAGAGCTATACTTCACTTTGGCATTGACATCCAACACTCTCTGTGTGCACATATGTGTGTGCATGTGTCTATAAGGCACATCAGACATCTTACCTGGAATGGTGTTGTACAGGAAGCGATAGCTGTCAAAGTCTCCTTTGGGCTCCTTCCATGAGACATGGAGTTTGTTTGAGCCCAGCACTTTGAAGCGCAACCGCCTCGGAGCTGGAACTGCAAGGCAACCACAATAAAGTCAGCATCGATACAGCCAGTGAAATATTAGATATAAATAACACATTGAAGAACTCATAACGATGTGGATAAGAATGTTCCCAGCCACCAATCAACATGTGTTAACATGACTACAAGTCAACCGCCATGCGAAACCCACACACACACCACCAGAGAGACAGCCCCAACAAATCAAAATGAATCAAAGAGGGAATGGATGAGCGGACGGATGGGTAGACGGGAAACAGATAGAGGGATGGATGGATTTCAATTTTCAAGTTCCTGCGGCCATGATAGTAACACATAAGCAGGCCAGCATGGCACACAGCTGAGCTTCAGTTCGGTTCAGCTCAAAACAGCATGAAAAAGGTTTAAAAAGCCACAGATTTAGAAGGCCCTATTTTCAGTCAAATTCTCTTTACAAGATACATTCTGAGGAAAAGTGATACAGGGGAGGGGGAGGGGGGTGTTTTGGGGGAGGGGAGGGTGATTTAAATTTCTGTTATAAGCCAATGAGGTCAGCTAAAAAAAGCAGATGTTTGTGCCAGAGCCAATGTCTGTGTGAATGTACGTGTGCACGCGCTTGAATCTATGAATGGCTCTTCCTGAGTGGTGTGCACGTGTGTGTGCATGTGTGTGTGTGTGTGTCTGTGTGTGCGCGTGACTGATGTTCATTCCTGATCTATATCCGATCACGGCGAAGTGACTGCTGTAGTGTCCTCAGCAGATCGCTATACTCTCCAGCCCTCTGTCAGTGGAAGCAGGTCTGCAATAGCCGGTTAAAAACGATGACAGCAGAGCACTGAAATCATATCTACAGACAAGCAGACAGTGTGCGTGTGTGTTTGTGTGTGTTTGTGTGTGTGTGTGTGTGTGTGGCTTTGAGACAGTCACATGGCACATATTTTAGCATCTGGAGGTGGCAGAAAATAAAATTGTGGTTTCAGAAAAGAGAATTTGACTGTTTTAGATGGGAGATGGACAGTGAGACAGACAGCGAGACAAAGAACCAGAAGACAGCAGCAGGATGAGAGAGAGAGAGGCAGAGACAGAAAAACAAAGTCCATTATGTAGTATTTTGAATACTACAGGATCACATCAGGTGGGCAGAGACGTCGCTGACATAGCCTTTATGTCTTGGACACATATCACCATTTCACCGTGTTGCTACATCCTCTATGTTAGTTTTCACCATGAACCAAGAGTTTCTAATCCAACCCCAGCGGGTTTTACCAAATAAGCAGACACTACTCTAGTTTGTCGTCTCCAGAGAGCCAATGAACAATCATTTACCTGTCAGCACTCTTTGAAACAGCACGCCAGGAATTCATCAAAAAACCGCTCCTGTTGTCTTGAGGGATTTTTGAGTATGAATACCTCTTACAGGGATACAATAACAAGAATAGTGCTCAAGTATTTTCCTTCACTAGACTTGTGTGAGTCAGTGAGAAATCTGGGCAGTTTAGTTGTGCCTTACGGTGCATTTACATGTCACCATGGCAAAGCAAAGGAAAGTTGCACCTCTCATTCATTTTCTATGGCATTTTCTGATGTGCATGGATCTATGTGCATGGAATTCTGAATTACGAGTGGAGCAAGTCAGGCATCGAGAGCGTTTAAAATTCGCTTCTCATTTGCATGAAGTTGAGAATGCTGAACTTTATTCAAATGACACCTGAATTTTACCAGGCAGCAGCCGATCAGATTCGGTAGGTGTAGCCAAACCTCCAAATTTATCAGGTTTCTTTACTAGTCAAGGTAGTTCTCAGGGCAATCAAGAATCAGCAACTGTGTGCTATATTTTGAGCTTAATATATGTTCAGAGGGCAATTTTGATGAATTTATGTAAAAAGGCAAGTCTACCATGTTTGTGGCTGTTTATTCATTTGAAACCTGGAAGGTAGAAACCAATAACAGACCAGTGTTGAATGTGTAAAAAACCTTGTCGTCATATGACACACTGTGAAAGTGAACACAGCTTAACATCGTGAAAGCTGATTCTGAAACGAATCCATGATCACAGCAGACAAAGAACAGCAAATTCCTCTTTCATATCATGATGGAGCAGGAAATAACTCGCTGTACATCCTTGACTTCTTTGCAAAACATCTACGGTAGACCACCTGCTGGTGAAGTAAGCAATCTGTTTTGCTCTTACTATGGTGACATGTACATGTGATGATTTCAGTGAGGGTGCTGATACTCAGAAGGCCTTCTTGTGACAATGGAGGATCACAGTAAAAGCTCCAGCTACCCTGAGAGTGGGAATGTGAGGGAGTCAGTAATAATGAACTAAAAATCAAGATGTGAAAGTATCCATTTATGTTATGATAAAGTCTGAAAGATCTGATCAACACCTTGACAGTGACCGATCCTAAATAAGACCCCGTCCCAAGACAGTTCCCCAACCCTGCTGCTGTTCTTTAGATTGATTTCAAATCGAAGAGTGCACACACATAAAGACTGTACATCAAATCTGTTTGGAGAGTCGGAGAAAGTGCTCATAGAAAAAGTCGATGCTGACAAACCTTTAAGTTCACCGTGCAGGATTTTGTCTCGCAGATGAGAACAGACCTCCATCTTTCTCAATGGAAAATCCCACTCAGGCCATTACCTGAGAACACTGTATTCTTTATGTCATTAGGATTGAGAGCTGCACCACTGTAATTATATTCTTGGTGGAACAGTTTCAAGTGTTGGGCCAAGCGCAGTATATTTCCCTCATGTGAAATGAAAAAAAATCTTTGTTGTGATATCCGCTTACTTTTTATAGCATGATTATTCTGTGCATGAACAGATTAAGGTTTTCGTTCATGTGACAAATAGATAAATCAGTGCAACTGTAATCCCTCTCCATTTATGTTGTAATCTACCTGCCCAACATCCCTCAGATTTTAGGCAAGATATTTATTTGAAGACTCATGTTTTAAGGAAGCCAGAGAAATCATCATCCAAATCAACTCTCAAGCTGTCAGATCAGGACAGCAGCTTTAACCTTTTCTCACCACCTCTCTGAAAGCTGTTTGATTGCGTTGCACAGACCCAGCGCATCAGTTCAGTGCAAATTAAAATTTGCTCAGTGCTTTTCTTTAGTAATCAGACTGCGGCACCTATCAAATACTCAAAATGCATAGGACGAAATGCTATAATTACAGTATAGAATAAGAATCTATGAATAATTTAAGTCTATGAGGTACTGGGTTTAATATTGCTCTCATATCATTTAGTGTGTGCTTGATAGTAGGTGAATTGAGTTGGCAGACAGGGTACTAATAACTGGGTGAAAATGGCCTTGAAGACCTTGCTCTTTACTTTGCATGTGAATTGCACATGCACACACACACGTGCACACACACACGTGTGCTCATACAAACGCGCACGCACAGCATTGTAATGAAAAACTTATGTAAGAAATGAACCAGCCAGCTATTACCCTCTTTTCTGCTGTGAATGCATGACAAGAGCTATAAGTTGCTGGCAATTCCAGAGACAGCAACTATGATTAATGAATATGGACATAATAGCTGCAATGGCTGTGAATGCTGAGAGAACATGATCTTTGATATAAATTACCCTTCCTGGGCTCGTGCGCCTGGTCTTGTTTACTGCTTTACAGCCCCAAACATCGAGAAACCTCATCACTGCATGTTCCCTTCCTCTGAATTTGAGGGCTAAGAGTATAGCCTTCTCTGTGTCTTTGTTCATCTGCTCTGGACTGCATATTCTCTATCCTCATACAGCTGAATCTTAAAGATTTAGAAAAACACTGTGGGAATAATAACTACGGCAAGACAGGCCTGCAACCAACCTCCACACCCCCGCCCCACTTCGACTGCTTGTACCCACCTAGCAGTACAGTACATTATACAAGCCAGAGCCATCTATCTGAAAGAGTTACACCGCTGAAATCACAGAGGCCCCAACAGCTCCCCAACGCTTCCTGACAGAGCATTGAATAAGCCTGCCTTGCCAAGTAGTAAATGCAAGTCCAGCCATTAGGCAGAAATTTGGCTGCTCTTGCTTAGCAACAACATTTTGTTCCAGGAAATAAAACGGACTTGTTCAAGCCTGCGCCGGAAAATTATATGAACCCCCTTCAGTGGCTAAAAATGATATTTTAAACGTTATTTGCCCCTTTATAGCTGGATTTTACTTCTCTAAGATGCCTTCCGAGGGTTGAGTTGAAGTGCAAACTGGAATAATCGCCTAACTGTGCAAGGAGTTTGAACAAGAATAATCTTCTAACTGGAGGACCGATATGAACTGGAATTATCTGGGTCACAACGATACAGGCACAGCTTGACACCTCGGTTTGAAAAGGGAAAGGCTCTTCCCCAGATTACCAGTAGCGTAAGCTCACAGGGATTCCTACGAGATGAGTAAACGCTAACTGTCCAATCCTCTCATTCCACCCCCTCCACATCTTTTTCTCCTTTTTCCTTGTCTCCTCTTCAGCTTTTTCTGCATGCCCCTTCTCCCTATCACCCACTTTGGCCCATCCTTCTACTTTCTGTTGAACTTCCTGCATATTTCAGCCTGTCCTCGCTTTATTGGATGTCTTTTCTCACTCCCTTTCCAATTTCCTTCCATTTTTCTTCTCGCCTTCCTTCCTTCCTTCCTCTTCTTCTTCTATTCTCTGCAGGCCTCCATTCATCTCTCTTTCCACCCACTTTGTTCCCTCCTCTCTCCTCTACTCTATTCCCCACCTCCTCTCCTCAATTTGTCTTCTTTTAGCCCTAAAGCTTTTCTCCTTCTCCCTCATCATTGCCGATGGCCTCTTTGCTTCCTCTCTCTTCTCCCACCTTACCTCCGCTTTTTCTCGTCCTCTCTCTTTGCATCATCTCTCTTTTGTGGTATCTTCCCGAACCTCTCTCCCTCCATTCTCTCCCTCTATCACCTTTATTTTCTCTCCTCTCCTCCTCTTTGAATCCTCCTCCCTCCTCTCTTCTCTCTCCTTGTCCTTGCCTCTTAATCCCTTCATTTCACTCATCTTTCCTGCCCTTCACTCTTTCCTGCCTCCTGGATCTTTCCTTAATTCCTATTCAGCTTCCCACCTTGTTTTAAAGGAACATTTCACTCAAGATACAGATATTTTCCCACCTACACTCAGTGCATTCTATCCATCCAGATTGTGAAGCGGCAAGGTTTCCAGTGCCCTGCCATCTTACCATCTTGCCATCTCCTTTCACAACAATTTTCTTTTGTGAAGCTCAAACCTTCAAAATTTTAAATGCAAAAAAAAAAAAAAACTCAACAGCAAAAAAACAACACAGATACCCAAGATCATCCATAGCCCTCCAGGATCGGAAAGTTTCATGGCGACTATTTCCTGCCAAGAATTACCAGCAAACTGTATCTATCCGCCCCAACAAGCACCAATTTGAGGTTGTTATCTGAGTTACTGTTGCTTAGATTTTCTTTCCACATGTAAATCTTTGACATTTTGAGCTCCACAAAAGAATACCCACTCAGCTCCGTTGTGAAGGGAGATGCAGAAGACTGGAAGCATCACGAAATAATACCGACACTATGCATCTATCTGAATGGATAGATGGCACTAAGGGTAAGCGGGAGAGTATCTTTTTTGGGATTTTGGGTGAATTGTTCCTTTAATGCTTCTTTTTTTTCTCCTTCTTTCTCCAGATTAGTCTATAGTCCCAACTCCAGTGTGAGTATGCAGGCCAGCTTTACTAATACTCGGGATTTATGGATGACAACTGCTGGCTTGCACTGTCACCACAGAGATAGCTACTGCACATGAGGGAGATGGGGGTAGTGTGTGTGTGTGTGTGTGTGTGCGTGTGCTTGTGTGTGTGAGCTGCCTATCTATTCATTAGAGCAGCACTAACAGTGCTGTGCCACACGTCGTTTGATGTGGTCTATGTCTCGTTGGTACAAGGACTCCTCTGCTCACCAAGATAACACTTAACCCAAATCCACTCTGGCTTTTCTTTGCCACCTCTCCGCTCCTTTTATCTCCTCTACCGCTCTCCTGGCCCACTCCTCTCTTTTATCACATCTCTTCTTCTTCCTCTCACCGGCTCTTTGAGTTTAAACTCTCCCCTCCCTCCTCTCCTCCTCTTCCGCCTGCTCTCCTCTTTCCTTTTTCTCCTCCTCTCTTCAGCTTTTTTCTTTTTTATCGTATCCTCTCCTCGTCTGTTCCCCCACTCAAACTGTTCCATTCTTTTATTGGTGCTATGCCTCCCTCCTCTCTCTCCCTCACTTGCTCACCTGAGTAACTGAAGCCGTTGGATTTTTTTTTTTTCCCCTCAACACTTATCTCTCTACCGCATTGTGTGTGCATGTGTATGTGTGCATGCATGTGAAAACCCTGTTAGGACTGGCTGAATATTAAGTCTGCTTCATGATCGCTCGCCATGTGCAGTGTGTGCTGAACGAAGCCATAATGTGCCGCATGCCAGCCAGCCAAAGGTGAAAAATGTATTACTGTAAAAACTTCAACTATAAATGAATATTGGAGGAGACAACTGACAAATTGTACAAAATTAAACCTGCATGAGTAAGAAGTGGAGTGGCACTGAATTTGTAGAATCTACAGGGCATTTCTATGTAAAAAGTGATGCTGTTTTATAACTTGTCGCTGTTGACACAGACAATATGGGCAGGCTGAATGATAACCAAGTACACCACCAAAAATATCCACCACCAAGTCATTTAATTTTGTTATGTCTTCAAGGCTTGTTCTGCAAAAAAACAATTGTGTGGAAAACCTGTTATTTCCAATGCAGCTGCAAATCGTGTCAAACAATTTAACACAAGTAGTGATGCAGCGACAAAAAGGCAGATACACCAGCTTATTTCAAGACAATTCCCCCTTATATTCATAAGAAAATCATACCCAAGTAGCCTGTGCATAGGCTACCTCTGTGCTGCTTTGCCTACTATTCCATTTTACAACCTTAGGAATTATGTCTACGTTGTAAAAAGCTGATAGTCTATTTCATGCTTTTCATTCTCCTAAGTATACAGTTACAACCTCACTCGACACTTGCCGTACCCACCTACACTGTGGAAACCATACTGTATAAATCTGAATGGGCTAGATACTGAATGTATAGGTGCAGCCCGTGCTTTCGCATTGTTAGTGAGATCCTGCTGCAGTTGCATCAGTTCTTGCTCAAACCTCACATCTACAAAAGTCAGAAAATATTCCCCTTTTCAGCTATAGAGAGAGAGATTGGTTCATGTTCCCATTAACGGAAAAGCTTTTTTTTTTTTTTAAACACCTATATTGTACCTTTAGCGGCTGGGCTCGGTGCCAGGATCATGAAACATTTTGTACATTTTGCCCTAACAACAAAACTGGGGCGAAATAGGAGAGGATTCTGCACATCTCCAGTGAGTCAATGCTCCATTTAGTCGAATGTGGCTCATTATTATGGCGAGCTGAATTACTATCAACAGCAATAAAGTACGGAGGTGAGAGCAGCGGATGGAGTTTGGATGATTTTGCAGTTCTTTAAATTCAAAACAGGTTTGTTCCGTCTCATCCTCTCCTTTGTTAATGAATAAATGATTTCTCATCATTGGCTTCACTCCCTGTCCATTATAACTGAAATTATTGGGGGACACTCCCGTTCATACTAATTCACCAATCTGCCCCCTAACCCGGGCTCATACACAAATACATGCATGTATGCACTTGCACACACACGCACTCACTCACACACATACACACACATATACACACACGAATAGAAAAAAAAGTGCAATAGCTTTAAATGAGTTCTAGAGCACATAATCTGTTGTGACTGGCCTGAAGCACGGTATTGAGCCAAGCTGTCAGCCAATCAACAAAATCAATTCCATGTAGAATAGCTAATTTATGCATACGCACACATACACACACATATACACAGTTTGTTGGTATAAATATATATACATATGCATTTTGTTTTGTAACAATAGCGACATGACTTCTTTCAGAGCAAGAGAACAGGAGAGAACATGAAAATAAAAGCTAAGGACAGGTTTGTTTTTCTTCCAGTGTGTTCAGCATGGCAGAAGTCTACCATCAAGCATCTACCCTACATCTATCCCTGTGTCTCCCCTCTACCACCACTGCCATCAGCCACAGCAGCACAAGATGCCAGGTCATTACTTGCATCCTTTCAAGGCTGGAGTAACAGCCAGGAAAAATAATAGTGCAGCGTGTCGCACATGGCTCATCAAGTACAAAGTGGGAATTCTGCAGTGGCGAAATTGACAGCAGTGTTACCACAGGTCAGAACGTGGAGCAGAGAGATTGAGTGATGGATGCAATAGTTACTTTGCAACTAGACAATGAAGTTTATTTCACTGTATTATCAATTCAATTGCCTTAAAACTCTGTCAGGTAATTTTTCTAATTTGTGACAGAATAACTTGTTTATCAACACTGACAGGTAACATATATACATATATGACGCATATGAACTTAAGAACTGACCTGATAATAACAATCCAAGCCTGTCAGTGGCAGAAACAAGCACTTTTAGTGGACATAATTTGATGGGTGCAATTGCCCCATTTCATTACATTGCATCATTTCGACACCAAAAGGTGGAAAAATAGGGCCCAGGGTGAAAAATACTGGAATTATCCTTTAGGGGATGAAGACGAGGCTTTTATTTTGAAATCGATAATTCTTGTTTCATGATTACCGCTCAAACTAGGCAATAAAACATGCAATCTCTTGATTCTGACAACTATCTCCCAGTGCAGTGAGATTCTTGGGCTCCGAGCATCTTTTTAAGGCTTGTTAGATCTGAGTCCAAGTTGCTCACTGGGTCTGTCAGTTCCTGCAGCGTTGAAGCTGCCTCACTGGGCTGGGCCGCAGTTTGATAGTGGGAGGCTAAGTGCTGATGATATCCAGACAGTTGTGTTGTATATACAAACATCCTGCATGGGCTGAACACACTCTAATCCTCAGGCTCAAATCCCCACAGACCAGATGCTGCAGCTTAAAGGGACAGCCCGGGCAAATGAACGGTTATCACATATTCCCTCGCTAATGAAATCAGCTGGGGACCATCCCATGGAGTCTGGGAGGTCGAGCATGTGGGCTACTAATGTGATGCAGTGGGTTCAAATCCCAGCTCAATTTATACTGACATACTTCTGTCTTGCCTCGCTTTCCTATCTATCTTTACTGGGGGGAAAAAAAACTTATGAAATTACTGAATAAAATGCTTAGAAGGAAAAGGAGCAGCAGGAGAAATAGAAAGAGCAAGAGGAGAGCAAGATAAGACATATAAGAAAAATGACCGGGCTGTGTGTGAGAAGCAAAGGGAGAGGATGCATGAGAAGGAGAAAGGGGAGAGCAGGGAGATAATAAGAAAGAGAGAAAGACAGAGAAGGGAAGAGAAAGCCTCTGCTTTCATTTCAAAGCAATCAATGTTTATCAGCAACTTCCACTGGCAAATAAACAGACTAAACACAAAGCAAACCCGGCTTTCAAGCCAGAAAAGGACCTCCAAAGAACGCTGAACTCTCCAAGACTGTAGAAATAGCATGAGAATTGTGTTTAGGGTGGAAATCCTCCATGAAGACAGATCAATAATCAGATTGTGTCACGTGTGCATTATTGATTTCTGGACAGCAATTTCAGGAGGAGAACATCTTTATTTGGTTACAGTGTGGACTGTTCCTTTAACTGAGACCCGCTTCCCTGCTCCTCTCACTCCACATCCTGGAAGGAATGTGAGCTACACACACACACACATACACACACACACACAGAGTGGGGGCAGTTAAATCTTTAAGTGTCCCTGGTGGTCGTTTTCACATGATCTCGATCCAGATAGCATTGGTCGGCTTTTCCCTCGGCTCTCACTGAGCTGCCAATAATAGCACATACACACTCATATGAACCCGTGTACAACCACCACACACACACACACACACACACACACACACACACACACACACACACACACACACACACTTCTCTCCACGCTCTCTCTCTCATTCTTGCACATACACATACACAAGGATGATGTCTGATGAGTTCTGTAGCAGAAGATGTTTGTTTTCTTTCCCTCTGACTCTGCCTCCCTCACACATACAGGCACACATGCACGCGCACACACACACACACACACACACACACACACTTAATTTTCTGAATGAAAGTATCCAGCTGGTAGAAACAATAATTTCTTAATATTGCTTCTTTTTGCTTCTTTTAAATGTCCTAAAGTATTTTAACAAAAACACTGGCAAATGAGAATTTGAACTAGATTAGAAATTGAAAGTAACAATGACTTGACATGCTCACATAATTAGACAGGATAAATACGACTGAAATGATTACATAATATGTGAAACTTAAAAAACATGAGAAATGCTTCTGACATGTGAGAGGAGCACATGCTCAATAAAGGAGAGCATCAGGGTCAATACATCTCTGTGTAGTTTGGAGCAACACATAGCGCATTTGTGTCACATTTCAGCTCAAAGTGTGTTAATTAGGTTACATTATGATGTTTTTAACATGCATTGAAATGAAACTGAAATGCACATTGTCCAAAACTAGATGCATTAAGAGGAAAATACCTTGTGTATCACACTTTGGTGATATTCTCATTTTTAACGCCATCCATAAATAAAAGACCACATAAAACAGTTGACAAAACACATCCCCAAACTTTGTGATGAGATTCAATTTGATTAGATTGAGCTTGCTGAAGCGAGGCTGATTTCCAGGCACACTGAAGCGTTATATATTGTTTAGCACATTGAGCAGCAAATCATCACAGCTTGAAGCGCGTCGTTACAACGCATTTATTAAAACCCCTCTGAAGCGTGGCGGCATCGACAGCGTGTTGCCAGCGCTGCCATGCTGCCAGGGTGAAATGGTGCACTGATATGGAGGTGATATGATCATGATCGAGGTGTAAATCTGATTGGACTGAAACTTGCACATCAAAAAGGGAGAGGGGTGATGTGGAAGAGATGGTGGGAAGAGATGGCCGAAGAAAAGAGATAGAGAGAGAGAGAGAGAAAGAGAGATAGGAGACAGCACTTACCTTGACCCTTGGCTTTACCGGGGAAATGGGAGACAAGGGCCAGTAGCACCAGTGGCCCCAAGCAGCATCTGATCTGCCCCGGAGACAACATCCTCACAGCAGTCTAGACCTACAGAGAGATGGCAGGAGATAGCGTTTAGGAAAATAAGTGGCAAAGAAGAAGTGGGGAAGAGGTGGGGCGGTGGAGAGAGAAGGAGAAGGAGGGACAGGGAGAGAGGGGGATTCCAGGGACAGAAGCACCATACATATTACATGCCATTCAAAGTGCTGAGCTGAGGCCTACCTTCCCTGTACAGTGCACAGCTCCACAACACTGATCTGGAATGAGTTATATTGTCCTATATCTGCTGCAATTACTGAGTGGAGCTGACCACAGAGCAGCAGTTTGAGCCTCCCGCCTACACAGAGCAGAACGGAGGAAAAACAGTGGAGGACTTTGTCTTAGAGAGAGAGAGAGTGAGAGAATAGACAAGGCAGAGAGAAGAGAAGAGAAGAGAAGAGAAGAGAAGAGAAGAGAAGAGAAGAGAAGAGAAGAGAAGTTTACTAAGCAGAGGAGGCAGAAAAAGGAGACGTACAGAGGAAAAAGAGTGACTTTTTTGGACATTTCCTGAGTGTCATTGTCTGACCATGAGAGCAAACACAAGAGCCTCTCTACTCCTCCTTCCCTCCTTCTCCTTTTGGTTCTCCTTCCTCTCCTCCTTTCCCCTATACACTATTCTTATCCTGCACCTCCTCTTTCCCTCTACTTCTTCTTCTTGCTCCTCTTTCTCCCTCTTCATCCTCCTACACTGAGTCTTACCCCTTCCCTTCCCTTCCCTCTCCTTACCCTCCTCCTCCCCCTCCTCTCCAGTCTGCCACTCACTGTTTCACAAAGGCGATGGACAGATGGACAGGTTTGAAACATTTTCTTCATTTTTCTCCTGGGGGAAACGCACAGCTACTGACGAGTGTATGAATAAAACAACACGTTTCAGGACTGAGTCATTCCCTGTTGTAGACATAACTCTGCGGTTTTCAGAGTGACGAGTCCCGTTCAGGAGATGTCAGGAGGCGAGAATAGTGCCAATACATATTAATAAGCATCAGACGCTCCAGGAAATTGTTTTTGCTGTTTTGTTTTTTTTTTTCTTTAAATCAGCCTCAGGGCATGAACAGGGAAATGAGGGAGATTATGCACAAATCATTTTTTTTTCTCACGCACACATGCACACATACACACAACCTGTATAGAAACAAAGACTGGCTGATCTCACCACTTTGACCTACAGTCTTGGTTAAACTATTTTGTTTGCTGCATGCAATATGCTCTGCATAAAGCTAAACCTTACAAAAAAAAAAAAAAAAAAAAAAAAGTTACTCTTTCCCTCAGTTAACCAAATTCCCTCTCTCCTGGAAAAAGCTACAGGTATATTAATTACTATTGGTTAATTGGTTGCAAACTCCTTAATTGACAAGGTAATAAAAATTGGGGTTGGTTTCATGGCGTGCAAAAGGTGAAAACATGCTATAGAAATGGAAGTTTGCTCACTTTTCTTTTCTCAATTTTTGGAATAAGATTCTTTCATATTTCATTCATCACAGAATTACAGGATGCAACTCATGAGTGAGACGACCATCGAAGCTCTGAGAAAACTCAACATCAACATACAATCCATTAAATCTGTCGGGAAAATATTACATAGGTTAGTCACCGGTGTTGTGGCTGAAAGCATAAATGGATTAGTAAGTATCTTACTTCTGAGAAAATATAATTGTTTTATAAAATCATAAACTCCGTCATTTTTTTTAAAGTCTGGCTGCACAAGTTTGATTCAATCGTCACTGTCGAGATTCTTCTTGAGCGCTGATGTGAAAGTGATTGAATCCAGCTCCCTAAATGATGCTGACTTGTATTTAATCAAGTTTCCCAGTCGGACTGAGGTCGAGCCATTAGATCTATCCTGATTAACCGGCTGCGTTCCGTCTCTCCAGCGCACACCTGAGACTGACGCACACACAAAAATGAATGAAATCACCGTTCATACCTCTCCAATCATCAATTCAAGGCGTCCTTTTATCCCCAAAGGAAATCCTCCTGTGTGCCCAAGTCTCCTTCTGCCTGTCCAGAGTTTCTCCCTCCTTTTCTCTCTATCTCCCCCTCTCTCTTCTTTCACTCCTTCTCTCCGGATACAATTCGGTCAGTCCGGAGTGGGTGTTTCTCTCCTCGTTATTCAGCCATCCCTCCCTCCAGCTATTCCTCTCTGTCCCAGCCCTTTCCTTCGCCCCGGTTCATCACACAGAGAGAGAGAGAGAGAGAGAGAGAGAGAGAGAGAGAGAGAGAGAGAGAGAGAGAGAGAGAGAGAGAGAGAGGATGGGAGGAAAGGAAAGGAGGAGAGTAACAATGCGACCAATTGCTGCTGCGCAAAAGCTCCGCCGCCAACCTGCAGGTTTCAATTCGGCTTCAGCCCCTTGGGGGCCCTTTATGTGCGCCTCCGCGAACACGACAATACTTGTCGCGGGGATGTATCCGGAATCTATGGCTTTATAGGAGGCACACGGCCATTGCTGAAACTCGTTTTCTGTGTTTGACTTGAGAAAAGTCCAATTGAAAATGGCTCTGTGCGCTCGGAGCAGGTGCCTCGCTCGCCAAGACCTGCTACGCTGCCAGCTTTGATGTTAAAGGTACAATGGCACAGGCTTACAGGAGAAAAAAAACGAAGAAGAAGAAGAAGCCACAAAGAGCATTTCAGTCACAGTTTTTCCACACTGCAAAAAGTGACAGTGTCAACGAGTTATGCTGTCACATTGAGTCTTTAAACTCAGCTTTCCTTAATATAATTGGGGAAAACTGTAAATAGCCCCACATAATTTGATTTGTTTTCAGTGCAACAAGTTAATCTGGACATAAGTCTGATCTCTGATCGCTTCACTAAAACAGCGTTACTGTTTTTCATTGGTAACAAGTCACATTATTTCACCTTTTTTCACTTGTTCTAAGGGAAACAAGACTTGAAGATTCAACAATAAATCAACCTGCTTGTTTAGATGTATATTTCTGGAGCATCTGTGCATGATGTTACATCACATTATTTCATTTAGTAGATGCTTTTATCCAAAGCTACTTATGGTAAGTACTGTGCATTTTGTCAGCTGGCCTCCAACCCCATATATCACAGTTTTCATCAGCTGAGCATTCAGCAGGAACAAGCAGTACACATGGGGTTTTTTTCCCTTTGAAAATGACATGCGGGCAAATGTTGTGATGTGACTGGACCGGAGACGGTGACCCCTGGGACATGGATCGTGACTTGATCCAGAAACAGTGATTTATTCCAGGAAAACCATGCAGGAAGGCTCCTATACGACATCGCCTTTCAGAACATCACATGTTTTTAATAACACATGATGTTTCAGATGTTTCCTTCACAGAACTCAGCTGAAAGTGGGGGTTTCTGGCTGCAACAACCGCCATATTTTGTCTGATATGTTTGTCAGCAAATATCTGGATAAAATCAACAGCCTGCAACTTTTGCTTGGGTATTATCTTCAAAATGCATCAGTGGATAAGTAGTAAAAGGGGTATGCAGCATAGAAATGTTTAAGGGGAGAGCCCCAGTATTTTTTGCTATAGGGCCCAGAAAAAGGCTCTGGGCGTACTCTGTATTCGTGTGTACAGCCTCAGCTCCTGTGCTGCTGAAGACGCTTTGTGACTTGCCCTAAGGGGGGGAGAGTGGGAGGCATGGGAAACACAGACTGGTGAAATGTGCCACTGGCAGACTGACTTGAAACACTGAATAGCTACACTCCAGGTGTGTCCCTGGGGCACTGCACTCACACACACACACACACACACATATACACACACACTCAGGCACACACACACACACATCGCGCACACATGTGTCTGCCAAACAACTGCCCAGATGCCAGACACACTATAATTAAGTGGATAGCGATTCTCCTTTTCCTCCCTCCCTCCCTCTCCCACCTCCTTCTGCATCTTCAGCTCCTTCCTGTCGTTCTGCTCGTCTCTTTTCCCCCCTCACTTGCTGATGCATACAGCAGGCGGACCAGACACACACACACGCACACACACACACACACACACACACACACACACACACACACACACTCTCAAAGAAAGCTGTGCTGATATACACCTCCACACATGCACACATCATATTGGCAGTGAGTGCATAAAACATCAAGACCAGCCTCTTCTTACAGAGCTGCACCCCACCTTTTTCTGCATAATGCATACAGTAGATCAGTTATCTCAACAACTAAAATTCCTTCTTTAACCTCTTTCTTCCTCTTCATTCTCAACTTAAGGTGATTTAATAGGAGAAATCATTTATCTGGGCTGTTTACATCAAAGAGCAATTAGTCCAAAGTTCAGGTTTTTGATCCCATACCCTGCACCACAAAAATCTCTAAGAATTTCCTTGAATCAAGCGTCATTTTCTTTATCCTATTGGGCTGATCTGCCTTATTCTGCCTTGTTTCAACATATTTATATATGCTTGTTCCTGAAACATGTGAAACTGCATGTGAAACAAGTGGGATTATCTCATCCCACTGGCAGATTTTTTCATTCGTTTTAAGAAAATCAAATTAATTTATGGTCAATTACTCAATGAGTTTTTTCCACAAGTCAAGTCATGGTGTGTAAACACTCTGCTGATGTGGGTGAGCTGTTTTGTTTGTCAGTTATGAGTCATATAGCAATAAAAAAATAATAATAATAATAAAAATCACAAACTGGCTCTAAATAGATGGATAGCAACCACTTATCTACAGATAGTTGTGCTTTGTGGAAATTAACAGCTGAGCTGGAAGAGGCTTGGCTGAAACCAATGCATAAATGATAATAAGTTTGGTTTCACTTGGTGCCCTGAGGTTCAAGACAGATTGATTGACAGCTCCTCTCTGAGGACCCGCAGAGCAGCAGACCTCAGGGCGACCATGCTGCTGTCATCCCTGGATGTCCCGCTTTCATTTTTCATCATCCATCCGTCTCTTTTGATGTCTTCTCTGCTCTCTCTCCCTTCGCTTCCTTGTTTTTCTCTCCTCCCTTTTCTCTCCCTCCCTTTTTCTCTCTTTCCCCTTTCCCTGTCCTCTCCCCCGACCTAATCCGTTTATTCCCCCCATCCACTCTCCGTCCTCCCTGTCCATCCCAACTGTGGCTCTTTTGAATAAATGCATCAGTCACATGGTAGAGTTGATCCACAGGTCATTTAGCTGGGTGCCATATGGTCCAACTGCAACGCTTCATAAACTTTTTAAAGTCACCGCAATGCCACAAATATGTCTGTTCACTGCAAGCAGGCTTCTATCCTGATAGTTAAGCTAAATTCTAGTTTTATGGGTCATTGTAACACACAGAAACTGATCAGTATTGATAAATCAGTAGCAACAGATCCTGATTCTTGATTCATTTGTTGGTAGACTGCAGGGGCTTGGTGGGCTGCAGGCGGGATCCTTTTCCTAACACAGCTCCTTCTTTTCACCACCAACATCGCTATGCAGTACAGCTCAGGAATGAGAAAAATGTGTCAGGTTAAGGCCAATCTCCACCAGTCCCGCCGTGTGTGTATGCATATGATATGTGACAGATCTTGTATGGGTAAAACCTGGCTGGCGATGAGCAGCTTCAGAGGATTTTGTAGAGGTAGTAACTGGACTGAAGGTATTCAGTATGATCACTCTGACAGTCCATTATATTCTGCTTGACACTGGGAGGTTTCATGGGAGTTTTTCTTTGTCAGAATAAAACTGTATACCCATAATATCCTTGGTTTATTCATAAAGAAAGATTTTCTCAGAGTTGTGCTTCTGCTCAGCAGCAGAACAGCTTCCTTAGGATCCTGTTACAAGCAAAAACTCCTCATGATTCTTGTTTTTCTAGATCTTGGCAATACCCTTGGTAATAAGCACTCATTTCTTTGGTGTTTTACACTTCATATAAGCAACGGCTCAACAGACTGTAATAATAAAGACACTCAATATAGACTCCTGTTTCTTATATTTCTTCCACCTACTAAATTTTATTCCAAACAAACTGCTGTTGTGGCTTCTGTAAACATAAATCACATCACTTCCTGTGCAGCAGAAGTTTCTCCCCTTGTAGATGTTTGGAAGAGCAAATATAAAACTTTCCATCATCTGGATGTGGTTTGAATCACTCTTAAATGATATCATTTGGCAAAATGCAGATTTGTACAAACGCATATTTGTTTGAATGGTTAAGTTCAATTTTTTTGTCAGTTTGGAACTTAATGGAGGCGGCATACAATAAATAACACAGCATTACACAACTCAAGGAATTAAAGGTGCACTACGCAAAATCATAGAAGATCAGCTGAAGTGAGGGCATCAAAACTTAATTCACAAAAACACAGAAAAAGCACACAACCTCTCCGTGAGTCAGTCTCTGCCATCAAGTTATGTGCTTATTTCTTGTTTTCCATCAACTGAATCTGAAATTGACTACCTACAGTTTTGCATAGTTGACCTTTAATGAGATCTAATCTATTTAAAAAATATATATAAATGAAACAACAACAACATTTTATAGCATTATTCTTATTAAAATGCTTTTGTCTTTCCCTCAAAGAAAAAACCTTCATGCAGTTTCAAAAGTGTTGTAGTCAATCACATGATGTAGCCTTGTTGGTCTTTTGTTTAATTGTGTATGCCCAGAAAGCCACCTGCGCATAAACACACACACACACACACACACACACACACACACACACACACACACACACACACTCACACAGTGATAGAGGGCTGCATTCTCAGACCCTCAATAATATCTCTTTGTTTCTGTTTGAACACACTCTTTGACTTCCTTTGTAGCTTCAGGGTGTGGCTTGGTACCTCACTGCACACGGGTGCACACACGCACATACCCCCCATCCACACACACACACACACACACTTGAAGCCTCCCGCCCCACCCACAGGGGTAGAGATAACCTGAGGCTTAGCGCCGTGCCACAGTGACAGACAGCCCAGCTCTCTGTGTCGCTCACTCACACAATGAGCTGCATTCAAACCAGGAGAAGAAACACGTTTTGTTTGTCTTATGAGTTCAAATGGAGTTGACAGAGACAAGGCATGTACACACACATGCAAACGTGGACAAAGACAGAACTGCACACACACCAGCACTTCACTCTGTGATTTGTAGCCTTTTTGCTGATGAGACACATGCAGACAGAGCTACACACACACACACACACACACACACACAAACAGAGCTGTGCTGGACTTCTCTTGAACTCAGTGCTAATAACAAGCAGCAGGTTAATATGAGGGCAGCAGTAGACTGAAGTGACCCCAGCCTACTGATTAGGACAACTAGTCACAGTTATTAACTGGTTTGTCATCTGGTGGCAGCTTGGCGTTCCCAGAGGACTCAGCACCATGAAGACGAAGGCCTTAAGGTGACAGCACACGCACAACTTGTCCTGGTAAGACACAGGGACAGTTTTGCTAACAGATATGACAAGTTCATTTATTTAAAACAACACCATACATTGTCTTAAAGAATTTCTTACATCCATGGACCATCATTTGAGGTTATGAGGACTGACAATTTTATCAAAAGTTATGGCCAACAGTTTGCATGAATCCACTAAGTTCCAAACTGATATTTTTGTTTTCATTGCTCATTCCTAATGAAGATGGCTGCCTTATAATGGCGCCCATGACTCATCACCATGATACCTGTATTATCAGGCAAAAACACTATTGATTAGAGCCAGGGTATGCATTGGAAACTGAGGTAAAAATCGATGGAGATAATACAGTGGCAGCAAGGAATAAACTTTTCATGGAAAAGTTGTGAGCAGCAACTTGGCAAGCTGTTGTATTAGAACAGATTTTAATTGTAATATAATTGTAAATGAGATTTTTTTTTTTTTTCTCACTCGTCGTGGCCTGCATCCTAATCACAGCATGATAACAGTGAGCGAGAAATTTATTTGTGATTTATTCAAGAGCCGGTTTCATCATTTAGTAAAGAAAAATGGTTTTAGAGTAGAAAATGTTGATTGAACAAAAGGTGATTAGCAGCCAAAGTGGCTAGCCCAATTAGCAGACCAATCAGCCACAGCCAAGAGCAGCATTTGGCCAGTCTCTGCATGCTGGGACTTGTCCTGAGCTATGTCCCCTGGGGGAGGGAAGTAGGGAACAGGAGATGGACAATTTGCTTTAAAACTCTGTAATCACACCTCAAAGGCACTGAGTGTCCACCAACCTAAGGAAGCAAGGAAACAATCCTTTAGTTTACTTTAACGTAATAATAACTTTTGTTTCAAAGAAATGGCTTTAAAAAGTTCCCCATATCTAATAACACTGATGATAACCTTTATTCTAACAAGCCACTTGTCTCAGTTATTGGTATTCATTGTTGTGAGGCTAATTGCAGTTAAAATGATCTTGCATTTGAGTGAATCTTAATAGATTTTTTCTGGTATCATGGTTTTTTAGCTATTATTTGCTGTGTTCTGGGGATAACAAAATCAAATAAAGAAATATCTGAGTCTGAGGATAATAGCCTGAATCGGAAAGTTTAATGTCACCTGGCATCAAGATAAATGTTTTTGTGGTAGTTTTTCGATTGCACCCCACCCCGGCTGGATTTGAAAGTAAAAGCCTCTCGGATCCATCGCGAGCTGACTGAAGTTAATGGCCATTTTGCTCCTCTGGGTGTTGAATCCTTGACATTTTATACTGTAAGTTAAATATGTGGCCCATTCTGCAGCAGAGCAAAAACATTGTCACCCTTGATGTATGAGGCTACATGAGAAGATTGAATTCAGATCCATGCAAAGGCAGGAGGCAGCGGTCAAGGCTGCTGCAGCATCCCGCAGAAGCAGACCAGAAATCCCATAAAGCACTGCAAAAAAAAAAAAAAAAAAAAAAAAACCCGGTTGTTTTGTCATATTCAGTCTGAAACTCTTTTTTTTCTTAAAACAATTGAAAAAATCTGCCTGTGGGGTTAGATAACCACATTTAGCTGCCAGTGCTGATCAACTTGTTTCCAGAATTTTCTTGAATCAAGCGTAAATTTTTTATGTGCGTGGGCTGATCTGCCTTATTCTGCTTTGTTACAGCAGATTTACACTTGTGTCCAGAAAAAATCCTGAAACAAGTGAATCTGATCATTTGGATTACGTCATTCTACTGGCAGATTTTTTTTCACTTGTTTGAGGAAAAGGAGCATGAATACAAGACTAAATGGCTGGTCAAGATTTTTATTATTATTTCAGAGAAATTTTTAGCTTAAATTTGATCACAGATTGGAAATTAATTTTGTAAGACTGCACGTGAAAACTTATCTGCCAAAAACTTGTACTGTGCTTGATGATGTTCACTCATTTACATACAGCTCCCATGGAAATAAAACACACACACACACACACACACACACACACACACACACACACACACACACACACACACATTACGCCCCATAATAAAGGAAACACTGATTTAAGGACCCCTCCAGTGAGCAACAACATGACTCCCCTCTGGACAAACGTGATCCAGTGAACCTAACCCATGTCAAGAAACACTCCCCACCTGCTTTCAATGTACTTTGTATTTTTTCCCTCTCAGCTGCTTTTCTTACTTTGGCTGCTACTGATGCCATGAGAGGGATTTTTTTTTTAAATGTATATTAATTACTTGGTCTTGGCTCATATTGACTTCATTGATGTTGCTTTTATTGGACTAAGCTTCTCTAACATTAAAATGATCTTATAATATATGCCATTTGATGAATGTTGTGATACATTTTTAGCATGCTGGCCCCAGCTGGAATTGGAGCCCCTACACTGGCAGAGTGAGCGCAATGCTTTATTCACTGGGCTACATCACGTTGTATCAACACGTTAGTCTCTATGGGCCCCGAGACATTAACATAATTCACTTTCAAAAATGCTGCATATTCCTCCAAAAACATCATTATAGCTTGCCAGCCATCTCTCTTAATAGAACCAAATTAGAATAATTGAATGTGTTATCAGAGAGCTATACACCCTGTACAAACAGAGCAATGGCTGCTCCTCTGTATTGACTCAGTTCTGCTGAATAAACTCCACAGTCAAACTCTGATGTTTTAGTATCGCTCCATCTGTTGATTCGCTGGTAGTGAATATTTTACCTCTGTCTCTTTCTCTCTTGATCTTTCCTTCAAGCAAATCTATCCAGCAGGCTGTCGCTCTTCGTGTTTGTGTGCATCCGTGTGTGCAACAGAGTCTAATTTCCAGTCTGTTTGTATCAGTCAGTGAGCAGATGTCAAGCAGAAACACTGATACAGAGATGGATGGATGGATGGATGGATGGATGGATGGGTGGATGGATGGATGGATGGATGGATGGATGGATGGATGGATGGATGGATGATAGTGACAGTCTTGTTTGATAAGGCCTGTTCTCCTTAGAGTATCTGTCAGTCATCCTGAACAGAGAGAGGGGGAAAAGGAGAGATAAGAGGGAGGATTAGAAATGGGGAGAAAATGAGAGAGAGGGGTTGGCTGCCTGTAGCCACTGTTAGCAATGTATCAGTTCCTAATGACAGACAGACAGTGTGTGGTGTGGGTTACCATCCATCTCCTAAATGCACAGAAGATCTGATTTCTTTTGATTTGCCTGTAGTGTGAGGGGCGGTGCAGCGTGCAACAGTTAGAGTCATATTTCCAAGCTCACACCCGTAAATCCTCATTTATATTCCCATCATAAGCGCTGATGATGTCAGAGAGTTGTGTGTCAGATCTGGAAAGGCAGTGCAGAGGACACACAGACTTGTGTGAAAGCTGATGAGAGGTCGGAGAGTCCAGGAGCTCTCCCCGCTCGGTTGCCAGCAAAGTAATAAATACAAACACATGCCGCCTCCAAAAAAGAAAACACAACAAAGCAATGAGATAAAAGCAGTGAAATGGGATTCCTCGGTGGCTTGAACTTTCCAGACATCTGTCCTTCCTACAGAGACTATCTTCACACTCAGATCTTTGCCATAACACAAATGAGCAATCTGTTTGAGGAAATCTATAGTGTCCCATGCTGACATATAAATATGTGTATTTTTTAAAAAAGTCTGAAAAAAAAAAAATCACATTTCTGGCGATGTGGAGACACTCATAATAAAATCACAGTATGTACACAGCGTATGTAACTGCACTTTATGGTACAACACTACCCCCTACTGGTTCTTCATGGTAGTGGGTTAGAGAGAAAAAAAAGGCTGTATGACTTTACAGGTGAGGAAGGGGAGAAAACCACAGAGGGTATTCTCCTCATCAGCTGAACTGTAATGGGTCTCAACTTTGTGAATAATGTGTGTTGCAGGAAAAGTAAGAGGGTTATTTATTTGGCTGATGTGCCTCTCTTCTTCATTTTAAAAAAGTCAAAAATGTGCTGCTTGGTCTCCAACTGAACAACAGTGAGCAGAGCGGATGGAATTACACCTACATCAGCAGGTTTTATTTATTTTTATTTTTTTTATGAGGAAATGAAAGCATGAAAGAGGAGGCAACCAGGTATAAATATAGCAGCAGGGAGGATTTAAAGGAAATTTTACTCTCCTAGTGTTAAAGGCTGCGCCCACTTAAATCATTTAAATTTATTTAGTATTTATTTTTGCTTTTAATAAAAAACAGCCATGGACTCAACTTCCAATGACTCAACAATAAGTACTGCTTTGAGATCTACAGTTTTGTTCTTACCTCAGTAAGATAAGATAGGATTAGCTACTCCTGCTGTAACTTTAGTAAACATGAACTACAACAGCAGTATTATTACAGTAAAATATTTTTCATATGGCATCTGATAATCCTTTTCAGACATTATTTAATGAGCATGTACTATCAAATTATGCACTATAGTGGCAAAATTATTATTATTATTATGCTGAGGGAACATAGCTCCATGTTCCCTTAATCCTGTTTTCACTTTGACAAAAAATTAAATTGCTGAAACATTTTTTTAAGTTTGGAAAAATGTTACATTTAAGGGTTTTCCGGCCATAGCAACACAGAGTGGACAACGCCAGCACTATATTCCTGTCTCAGTGCTGAATGAATGAGTCCCAGGAGCCTGAAAATGAAGTCCAACTTGTGCAAGTCATTGTTGAAAAAAAAAAAAAAAGAGTCAGCAGATGAAATCACAAGCATAGAGTAGAATCAGTTTGTTTATTAAACACCTGATCAAATGTTAATACATCAGAAGAAGAGCTTTAACTGCTTTGTCAAAAACAGACAGCGGAACTTTGAGCTTATACTGTCGTCTTCATCCCCACATTCAATCTATGATAGAAAAGGAGAATAAAAAGAAAAACAACAGCTGTACATGCTGAAGATATTTGGGCCCATGCTCCGGCCTCATGAGGTGAACATAAACCAAAGGATCCCTTTAAAACAAGCGAACCAATCACTGAAGCAGATGTATTATGTAAGTGGTAACATCATCAGCATAACGTAAAATGTGACATCAGTGAAGTACACTGTCAGATCACTGGTATTGAAACCATTCTTGTGCTATTTAAAGGTGGCTTCCAAAAAAAAAACAAAAAAAAAAAAAACACTGATTGTCAATACAACATAAGCACAACCACCACGGACAGTGAGCATGTATCCTGGTGATTTTTAATGCAAAAGTCAGGGATCAAAACAAGAGGAGCAGGTTAGATGACCACCAACTGTGATTAGCAGCAAAATAAGTTCTTAAGGCAAATGTTTTCAAGCTTATTGTTGAACAGTCAGCAAACCTCTTTAAGCCAACACAACCTCGTTCAAGGAAACGTCTCAAGGCAGTGTATGGGAAACTGTGAACCAACATTAGTTCTGCAAAATATTTTTATTCCCCATAGTTACACTGTTACCAACACTGACATTTGTCCCCTTTACTCAATGTCTTCCCTGTTACAGACAATATTTCCCAACTCCTTTGCTTTAGTATGTCATGTGTATCACTACTGTATTTTTAATTAAAAAAAAAATAATAATAACCTTTCAGACAGATTGTACCCCAGACACAGATAAAGATTAGTAAACACTGTGGGAGAGGCTATTTTCCAACTCAAAACAAAACTATGGAGGGAATTTGAGCATTACATAAACCTACTAAATAATATCACAGTACCATAATGAAAATATGAGAAGCATCTTTTGTAGCTTTTCAGCATGTGTTAAAAGCTACATGATGACTGCAGCATCACATGCCACAATATTTAAAGGCTACGTGGAAAAATCCAGTAACATAGGATGAGTTGCGCCAAAGGACACGCCCTGATGTGCTGAAAATAAAGCTTCCTTTGAGCTTCAAAATCTAATGTGGTTCTCAAAGCATCGGAAACTAAATAATCCAAATCTCTATTCTGTGTCTGGGGTGCCTTGGTATCTCTTTGACATACGCAACAAAAAGCCTCAGACAAAAGTGTACATGAACTTTACATGAACAACAGACAACATATATTTTATGGTGTCGACCATGTAATAAAATGAGTGGAAAACTATGAGATAAGCAGCAGATACTAAACAAAGTCTACTAGAGCTTATCAGCACTGTCAGGAGTGTCCCAACACACCTCAGCATGGAAACCTTCTACAATATTGTCATTTACTTGCTCTGCCTTTGTTCTGCATTAGGAGGATTCCTCCAGGGGACGCAGCAGCAGAGCAGAAATCAAGTGGAAACTTGGATTAAACCAGAATGTTAAGCCAAATGAGCAAAAATATCTTTGTTTTGGATTTTGGGGCAGAGTCAGTCCTGTGAGATCGGGCTGAGGAAACACTCTGTATTCTTCAATGAGGCTATGAGGCTCATGAACTCTGGGCTATGAACTGTCCTCTGCAACTCTCCATCACTACTGCACTTTATCCCACATGTTGCAGTTTACACATGATTTGTTATATGTTTTATTTATTATATATTTTAACATATTGTTTTTTTTTTTTTAGGTTATTATTACCTATCTATTACTCGCTGGTCCTGGGAGATACTTTTTGTTCTTCCATGTTTCTTAACATGTTTGAATGACATTAAAAATATATGAATCTGAATCTGAAAAAAAAACTACTGCTACATAAACACTGACAGAGATTCTCAAGAATCATGCATTTCACCGGTCAACACGACATTTAAGCACACCGAGAGATGGCCGTTGTATCACCCACATAAGACGTTTAGAAGCGGTTCACTATGAGAGATTAATTCTACTTCTTTATGGCACAGACTACCTGAATTAATATTCACTATGAACTAAAGGGGTCTGCTTAGTCTATGTGCATTTTTTATTATTAGTTATTATTTTCTCAAATCTTAGCCCGGATTAGACCAAGTCTGAGTCCACGCTATATTGATTTTGTTTACAACAAGTGCTTCGTCACTAGATCTACATGTTGTCACCTATGGATCACAGTCATATTACCTGACTAAGAGCAATGTCTATCCATCCATTCTTTTTATATTATAATACATCTTTTAATATAATCCTTCCATGCTAGTATATCTAACTTAGATATAAAGACAACATACAACTATAGAGGGAGATGTTATCTAATGGAAGCTAATATTGTACAAACCCAGTGATCTAAACCTCCTGCCAATTCACTCTGAATGAGCTCAGGAGGTAGATTCCTATTAATATACCAACTAAAGATGTCATATTGTATATTCACATGTATACAAAGACTTCAATATATTCAAACTCTAAGGTCATACATAAACATACTTTAAATCAAATATAATCATCTTCTAGATGAAGTGCTTTTGTCAATCAGGAACAATCTCAGTTAACCAACTCAAGTGCTCATACAACTGCTCTGTGTTTTCTACAGGTTTGCTACAAATGTCCATAAGCACGGGGATGTATACCTATATTTAAAGACAACAGAGTTTAGGCTACATCTAAATACTTACTCTTTATATATTATGTGACATTTTCCAAATCAACTGTGGTTGGCACAGCTTGACTGCAACAGTAGTTTACAATTGTTTGGCATTGCCTCTGGTACAAAGAACACCTTGTGGGTTTTTTAATCAATTGGTAATTGCAACATTTCATTGTTAAGTTTGCCAAAGATAACTTAGCACCAAGAACATCTAAACATTGCAGCATAACGTGGAATATTGATTACAGGAGTTACTATTCTCTTAAAAAAAAAAATCCAGAAATAATGAGCTCTTGTGTCATTGATGGTGTTTCTATCCACATATCTAGGTCTTATCTAGGGCTGTCTTATGCCCCATTATGAAAAAATAAGGTTATAGTTAGTCAGGACTTTTTAAGACATTGATTTATAATGGATCAAAGATGTTCTCAGTGTTGAAACTGCTTTGGAGAAACCCAGGCTAGAGTAGTAATGAGGCTTCACCTAGACACCTATTCCTGGAGTTCTTCAGTTTGGTTTGATTGTGTACGCTGTAGAAAATCTTGTGTAACTTACTATGTACATTGTGCCTCTTCATGTCTGTTACAGTTTAGTACTGCATGTATGTCATGTGCGGCAATTCACTGAGGCAAATTCTAAGTGCATGTAAATTTACCTTCCGATTAGTTTTAAATTTGCCGTTGGGTCCTCACATGAGCCTTTTTTTTATTTTTTATTTTTTTACTGTTTATTCATATGGTTGTTCCCAGGCTAGAGTAAAAGCCTGAAATCAGCCCCTTTGGATTTATCCAAGTTGCCAGAACATGAAAAAAGGATCTCTCCCTCCCTCCACCAGTAGAGGGCAGTGCAGGGCCATTTTCAGTTTGAGAAAAGAGTTGGAAACAAACTAGGGGAGAGGTCACCAAATGTGTCAACATGAAGTGTCCTTCCTTAAGTTACAGGAGCAGCCTTGACTTTTTCATCTCAACTCAATGAAAACTGTTTGTCTTGGTTTTATTTAAAACAAATCACTGCTCTTGTCATGAGGGGACCCATCAGCAAGACTCACACAAAACTGTCAAGACGTTGGCACAGAGACGAGAGTCTGATTGGGTCCATTTGTTCCACTTGGATACTTCTCTGTCACTTCTCCATCACAGTGTTTCTGAAGTGCTCAAACTTCCACTCCCGATTCTCAAACTGTATGTCTCCGCTGCGGGGTGTTTTCTCACTCCTCTGCTCAATGTTATACCTCCTCCATCACTTCCATGACAACAGTCCTGGGCCCTGTTAGGATCAGGTTGCTGACGGTTCGGTAGTCCAGAGAGAGCACGTTCAGGCCGTTGACCGACACCACGAACTGACACACCTGGAGGAAGACAGAGAGAGAAAGAGATATTTATCTTGATCAGTTACTCATGCCGAGTAGCCTTGAATGTGCAACGAAAAGGATTTTAATTGCATATCTCATGGAGAGCAAAGTTTGCCCAAACTGTAGGCATTTTTTGTTAGCATGGAGCTGACTGGCAACTTTGACAAACAGCAACTAAGTGTATTTGAAAACATCTGTTTTAATCTCTCATACCTTTCTGAAATGTCTTGTCTTCAATGTACTTTCACTAAAAAACTGCTAAATAAACCATTTCTGGAAAATGCTTTCATGCATGTTCACCTGTGTGCAGCTGGCCTGTACATTCATCAAATCAAAGGCCTGCCTCTGGCTTGTTCAATGGCCAGGAGTCCCGTTCATTCATTGGCTACACTGACAATGCTCATGCACCCATAGACAGCGCAGGTAAAGCAGCTTTACCAATGCACCCTGCCTCTCGACCCATCTCACCCTACACAAGGCTTGAGTGAAAGGAAAATACAACACAGTCAAAGCTTGTACAGAGCTACAAACACACTGATCATGTGTAACATTAAGTTTGTCCTGTGCCTAAACTACAACAGGTACAACATGACAGCCACAGCCCTGCTGCCTTATCATCATTTAGGCAATGTCGCAACTCGGCCACACCGATAAAAATAAGACTCACCAGAAACTGCTTTCTAGCTGCTGTTGCAACACGGTGCTGTGGTTTAGTTCAGGAAGCTATTAAAGGAGCACACTACACGTGCAAGCAAACTCCCAATCAACTCAGCCAAAGGTTTTCCAAAAGCTCCCGCTGTTCTACAGAGATGTAAAAAAAAAAAAAAAATGTAAAAACTTACAAGGATAGAAGTATGATGTGAGACGGCAGAGGAAAAAGAGTTTCTCAGATAATTATTCCAATAGTTTTGTTGCCTATAAATGAGTGAACTATACCACAGATGTGGAAATACACCCTTGTGTTTCCAAAGTGAGTTTTTCAGGAAGCAAAAACAACTGACTGAATTCTGGGTTATGAATGGGCTTCGTGTTCACAAAACATGCAGGACCATGTGTCAGGGTTGTGCAATGCATGTCGGTATCTTTTTCTCCCAAAATAAATTGTTACCTAAAGAATACACACCGCTTAAGACTTATTTTTCTTTGCTCCTGCAAGTTTCAGGGCAGGAGAGATCAAAAGAGAAAAGAGAGAAGGAGGAAAGACTTGAGAGAGAGAGGGAGGCTTTAATCCCGTGTTGTGGAGGAATTTCAGACCCTCGCTGTAATCACATCTAACCCCCTGTACACTAAACTACTTTGCAGACGATACATGCAGTGCTGAACAACTCTCTCTCTCTCTCTCTCTCTCTCACACACACACTCTGTCTCTCTCAAACACACACACCGTTTCTCTTGCTAACCTCTTTACTGACTCTCAGCTTCTTCCACTCCTCTTAATTCTCTTGCAGCACCTCCCCCTCTTTCTCTCCCACTACTCCTTCTCTCCTTTCAGGCTGCTGTTAGTCTTGGCTGGGGTCCAGCTGGGGTGAATGGCTCCCAGCACAGAGAGGGTTAAAACTTCTCTCACACAGAGAAAGAAAGAGAAAAGAAAGAGAGAGAGCGATCCCAAGTCAACAGCAGGTTAAACTGGCATGCAGTGAAAACAACTGTATCCAGTGGAGAAGAAATTCCTCCTTCACAAGAAATAAAGAAACAACACTCAGGTGATGGATGTCCTGAGGTCATGATTTAACACAAGTCCATTGAGAAATGAGGCAGCCAGAGAAACAGACAAGAGGTTGCACAAAAGAAGACCAAAACTAACTGGTGTTGAGTTTGACCCATGTGCACGTGCACGTCTGTATGGTTGAAAAGCAGAGCGATAAAGCCGAACGTTTTCAGATGTCGGTTAAAAGACCTGCTATGTTCGAAATATCAGTGTGAACGATGGTGTACAGAGTGTTTCCATGTTTAATTAAATGTCCCACTTCTCCTTCTTCTTCTTCATTCCTCTTCGTCCCCTTGGGAACACAGGGCATCAACCATGGATCTCCACCTCTCTAAATGTCCCACTAAAGCTTCTGAATCAGCAGTTTTCAAATTTTCTAATGCCTCAGACCCCATAGTTGACTTTCATGAGGCCACGCCCGGCCATATGAAGTGATTTTGCCCCAGAGACCCTGATATGAAAACGTAATTTGGTTTGTATTAGCTTGTATTTTAACACAGACAAGATTCAAAGTGATGTGTTTACAACATAATATTAAAATAATCACTAATACTTCTTTTGCACTGTGAAATATATTATAGTGAAATTAAACTATTCCTCGTTTTGCCGAGGAACCCCTTGAAGCCCCACAAAGGCTCCTGGGGGCCCCTGGACCCCACTTTGAAAACCACTGCTCTTTAGTGTTGAACTGCCTCAGAGGTAGACACAAAGAGCTCAAGAGGAGGTGGGAAAGTGCGACTGCCTTATCTGCACGGTACAAATACTGTAGGCAGACATATTGTGGAGTGTGCATGCACGCACACAAACACACACACTAACATTATCATGTGCAAACACACAGTACAGTACAATCTGCACAGGTGGGTGACAGCGTTAGACATCGATGTGCACAAGCAAATCATGCACACATCGCAACACTGCTGCAACTGTAGTCTTATATAAGTGCATTAGAAGTGGCTGTAAGAATGATGTCTGTGACAGTTACATAAGTGCTTGGATCCATTATGGTTAGCACTAGGCTGGTGCGTGTGTGTGTGTGTGTGTTTATGGAATAAGAGAAAAAGAGAGAAAGAGAGAGACCCAAAGTGTTTGCATGTGTTCATGATGATAAATGAGCAGAGCCTCATGATGCATTTTTCTAGTTGCCCTTCAGGTCAGTGAGGGCAAATTGACAAATGTCTCCTTTGTCGCCTTGGCTGGCACTGCAGTGTAAATATATCGCAGCATGGCTTCGGTGTACACCAGTAAAACTGCTCAGGTGAGGCAGAAATGGGACAAACCTAGGAAGTGAACAGAATTTAGACTGTCCAATCTGTCCCTCCTTCTTTGCTATTACTTTGTCATCTGTAATGTGTTATTCTCATGTGTATAAATATAGGATTAGAGAAGTGAGCCATGTGGCTGCACACGTCACACTGTGGGAATTTAACCATAAACGTAAAGCACAGCTTGACAAGAATATATTGCTGCTACCGCGTTTCTCCAAAAGCTCGAAAATATCAGTGATTAAGAGGCTTCTCCACTGATGCATAGCATAATGTGGAAATAAACCTATGTGGGGTTTTCATAGGTAGGACTGAACAATTAATTAAAATATAACTATCACTGAGATCACGATATGCCAAAGAGACAATATCCAAAATGCAGGATAGAGATAAAATGTGTGACACAACATTGTTATTATGGTGCTACAGAGGTGAGCTGGCCTACAAATTGTATTTTCTAGATGTAGGAAAACATGTTTGCTTGGTACAGACCCCATCATCTTTTTAATAGCTTTTTCAGTGAAAATGAAAATTGTAACACATAATGAAAAAATTATGATTTTGTTAATCCTGTCACAATCGCAACATCTGTAAAAATAACCGCAATATATATATATATATATATATATATATCACAGTCTGAACATAAATCACACAAAACACTGCACTATCAGACTGACACACACACTTTATGAGTGTCAACATCATTATGACTGTACCGTATGACTGTGATCCATAACATGTGTTGCTATGGTGATGAAGTATGGCCTGGGTTAGCACAAAGCAAAGCAGAAGTGATATTATATTTCTGTTGACTCCTTCCTCTTTGAGTAGTACTCTCCAGCTGCTGTGCCGCCTCTGTCTTAAGCCCGCGCGTCTTCTCTCTGCCCTCCCCCTCTCTTAATATGTTCTCATTTCTTTTTTATTTGCCTTTTTCCTGCTCCTGTCATGTACAATTCCAGTTTGCTGGCGTTGCAGGAAGACGGAACGACCAGTTCTGCCATTTTTCCACTTCAGCTCAAAGTTTAGATGGCCCGTCACATGCTAATCCAATTTCACTGACATTAAGAACCAAGAACACATTTTTGAGCCCACTGTATATTTTCAGTGCCCACCAATTTGAAAATGACAGTCTTCATGGATTTTTAAAAGGCTGACTTCTTGAAAATGAAAGGTTTTCAGCCGACGGCAAAAATGATCCAATTATTTTCCATTTTGTAACATCATTTTCTCTCTGCCATCTTCTGGTTCTCTGTTCTCCTCTCCTTCTCTGGCTCTTACTGCTGTTTTTTTTTTTCTCCCCACACACACACAAGCTTTTATTTTAGTGTTTACCATTTGCTGCATAGTGTACAGACAGGCATCAAGGATCCATGACAAAACAAGGCAACACTTCACTTATATAACATTTCAAGGAAAAACCTTAAGACGCTCATATACTCCTCTTCCATCTCAACAGCATTATGGAGACGATGTATCTGTAATTCTGCCACTTTGTTCAGCCCACCACCCCCCCACGCCCCACAGCCCTTCCTCTCCTCCCTGTCCATGTTGTGGTTAAGGTCAGTGCTGCCTCGCTCTGCATTCCAAGCATTCCTTGCTGCCAGTGTGTGTACATACCTTCATACCAGCTGTGGTAGTGTGGCCATTACTATCCCCCTTCTGGCCTTCCTCCTCCTCCTCCTCTTTCACTTCAGTCCTCCCTCCCTGCCTTCCTGCTTTTACCAGTTCGAGCCCTTTTTACCAGTTGCCTTTCCTTCCCCCATCTCATTCACGTCAAACAACCCTCTCAGTCTGCAGCTGTGAGGTGACAGTATTTACTTAAAGGAAAAATGTACTGAACTGAGCGGTGTTACAAAACAGCTTTGGTGATACACTTTAAACATTTATTAAAACAGAAACACATCTGTTGAATAAAAAATAATCAATTTGTTTCTCACTCTATCTTAAAAAATACATCAGGTCTGCCTATGTTCCTCCCGGCCCCAGAAAATGGATTAATTTAATTTAGTTAGCAGTTAGGGGAACTCCACTGGGATGTTTCTGCCTTTGAAACAACACCAACATGATTGTCAGACCAGTGACAATTTGGCTGGACAAGCGAATCAATAAACCAATCAATCAACCGATCAATAGGATCTGGCCCTAGGCGGAACAGCAACACCATTTTACGTCTAAAACTTGAGTGGTATAAATATCAGGTTTAGGTGTCAAATCTATAGAGACAATCTGAGCTTGTTGTTTTTTGCCCTTTGACACATCATCTGTCCTTATCCTGTCCACTTCCTCCTCTTTGACTTACACTCCTCTCTCTCTCCCGTCCATTCCCCCTCTTCTGTATTCATACCTTCATTCAACAACCAGGGTCACTGCCCACTCTTCCCTCTAACTCTCTAACCAACACTAAGTCTCATCCCTGCTTTTACCTCTGCCCTCCTCCCTGCCTCCTTGCTTCCCTCCAGCCAAACCCTGAAGCTAAGAGTTGTGACAAAATTTGACTGCCCTCCGCCCTCATCGCTCCACCCCTTCCCGCCTCTGTACCTTCATGCCGGCAGCAGCTGCAGGTCCACTGGGGTCCACAGCCTGGATGTGACAGGGTTTGTTGCCTCGCACCACAAAGCCCCAGCCCACGGCATCGCCTACAATCTGGGGAGAAATAACAGCAATATCAACATGACTGCTCCACTGTCACCATTTAGCATTTAACCCCAATCATCAGATGAACCAGGTCTTGGCACGATAAAGTGGTTTGTGTTGGCCTGTCTGGTTTATTGTCTCTAACATATCTGGCTGTCTCTGCTTTTGACAGCTGGTATGAGTCCTGGCATTAACAGTGACTGGTAACAACACTCGCTAGAACCCTGCACCCTGTAAGAAACAAAACAAGCAGAGTGTACAGTACAAGTTGAATGAAAATAACACTTGAGTGCAATCTTTTTCTGCAGCCTTGACCGGTTTGATTTGGATCCTCAAAGCATTTCCCTCCATGTCGTATAACTACAGACAAGAGTGAAGAGTTTGTCCTTCACGCTAAGCTGCAAATGTCATGATATTCAGCTGAATAGGAGGTGTGCGTACACTCAAAGCAGCTCCAAAAGGAGAAATGAACAAATGCATATGCGCATGATTTTTTTTTTTTTGCCTTTGTTTCATAATGCATTTCACTTTTTCAAATTTCTTACTTTTTCCACATTTTTGTGTGTCGCACTATGCGTGTTCTTTTGGTACTGTGATATCTTTGGAGGAGCTGCCCGTGTGTAGATTCTACTTTTGTTCCATGGTTCAAATTCTATGCAACACCTGTAATACAATGTGTGTATTTTCACTCTAAGTTATAGATGTACAACATTGAAAATAAACTGGAAGAGATGGGAAAAACTGGTTGGTAATAAGTCATACTTGGCTTCTAAGTGAGTAAATTAAGTGGTGTTTTTATACCTCTTTATCCTGAAATAGAGCATAGTTACTGACAAGCATATTTAGTTCTAACTCATAGACACACACACACACACACACACACACACACACACACACATTTATCAGATGTTACTGAACCACGGCCAATAAGATGAGCTCATGCTGGCTGTTACCACAGACCCCACACTTTAAATCAAATCTTAGCTCTGGTAATTGTAATGGTATGACCATTTGGACTACTACATGGTGAAATGTATGCATCTCTGTTTGTGTGTGTGTGTGTGTGTGTGTGTGTGTCCTACAGTGAATGTCTTCTTTATAAACGGTCCTCCTGGTGTCTGGAGTTCTTCTGGACTCACTTGTCTCTTCAGAACTGTTGAGACAAACACACGCATACACACACACACTTTTAGTGAAACAACCAGATTCAACCACACACACAAATGCAAAAAACCATGTGCATGTTCACCCATACACAGTGACGCACACACAAAACATAGTACCGCTTGTAGAAAGTGTGTGTGAGTGTGTGTGTTAGTGTAGAATGTCTTAATGTCAGTCACATGCTAACAGTGCCTGGAGGCTCCCAGCTTCCTGAAACAGTATAGCTTTTTCTCCCCCCCAACTTCCCCTCATCATTACTCACTTCAACATCACCCTGCACTGGACTTAACTTCACTCGTGTCACATTTAGAGGACATGATTTCTGTTAACAAAACTCATAAAAAAAATAAATAAATAAGTAAATGGACAAAACACAGTCCCAAAGTGCCTCGAAAGATATTTTGATCATGCAGATAGTTCACATCGGAGAAAAACTTTTATGGAGAATTTACAACTGCTTGTTGTGTGTTTCGTTAACGCTAAGCTCTGAGACCTGAATCTTATTTTCCCATTTGAACTGTATTTTTCATCATGGTCAAAACTCCACTTAGGGTTCAAATAACAGGGTTCCCACCAGCGTGCACATATTAGTTGTTTCTCATTTAAAGTCACCATAGAATGATTCCAATTGGACAAAGTGGCCAGGTAGCTCAAAAAGCTAACAACACACACAGTGATCAAACGCCATCAAAATTTTGCCATCAAAAGTCGTGATGCAGCAAAATTTTCCGAATTTTCCAGGTGTTTTCCATATCTGGAAAACTATTCCATACATTTTCCAGGTTGTGTAGGAGCCCTAAATGAACCCCGCCCTCTAGTCCTATTTGTCCTCACAGCTGCTACATCGAGCTGGAAGTACAGATCAGGACCTTTTTGTAGGGTATGAGTGTGTTTGAAAAATACGAGTGTGTTACAGCAAGCCCGTGGCACTTAATCTCAATCTGATGAGACAGAGAGCGAGGGAGAGAGAAAGATGGAAGCGGCTTTATCCTCTTGATCCTTGATACACTTGTATAATCTCTCAGCGGAAACCTCGTGTTGATCAGATACAGAGGACGATTTCCATTTAAATACTTCATCATCTGTAGTCCTGCCTCACCTCAGAGGCAAGGGACTGGGGACATTCCTTGTGTTATTAGTTTTTCTGTCTTCATGCATTTATATACACACTGTAAATTATGCTGGATAAGACAGACGGCTCAAGGGGAAAGGTTCATTCAATCCACAGTGAGCGCTGAACATCTGGACATGGAGAATCCTTATCACATGATATGCATGTTTACTGAAGTTAATATGAAGCGAACGGGAAATTGGTGCTTGTATTACAGACGTGTTTGTGTGTCCTGCCTTCCTGTGCCTTCCGATGTGTGTGTGTGTGTGTGTGTGTGTGTGTGTGTGTTGTGGGGATGGTCCGCTGGTACGGAGAGAATGAAGGACTTTAGACACATATAAGAAAACCTGTCAGTCAGACAGAAAGAAACACATACACACACACACACACACGCACACACAGACACACACACACACACACATAAATACAAAGCTCAAACACACCATTACTCCATTCAAATCTGTTTCGCAGAAAACAGTACATCTCAAAAAGCAATGTCTCATCATCACTTATCACTAAATCGATCTCTCTCCCTTTATTTTGTGTCCCTCTTTCAAATATCACTGAAAATACATTAAATAAAAGGTATAGCATCCTTACAATCTGTGACCAAGTTCAATATATTCTCTTTTATTGACGTGAATGTCAGACTGTGATCACTTTTTTTATTGGTGTTCAAAATAGTGATGTTGGGTTGAAGTTACAAACTGATAAATAAAAAAAAAAAAAAAAAAAAAAAAAACAGAAATAAATAAAGTCACCAATGTCCATACAGACATGAACATCAGATGAAGAAAACATCTACAAACTATAAAGAAGAAGTAGTAGCAGTCACAGTTGTAATAGTTGTAGCAGTAGTAGTGGTTGTAGTGGTAGAGGAATAAGAAGAGGAAGTAGAAGTAGTAGAAGAAGAACAAGAAAAAGAAAAAGAAGCAGTGGTAGTCATCAAAGTAACAGAAGAAGAAGCAGAAGAAGCAAAAGGAGAACAACTAGTAAATACAAATGCACTCTGTGTGTGTGTGTGTGTGTGTGTGTGTGTGTGTGTGTGTGTGTGTGCGCGTGTGTGTGTCCTCTCTCACCAGACTTGGGGTTACAGAGGACAGGGGGGCTGCTGCTGAGGGTTGGACTGCTGCTGTAGTAGCCGCTGCTGCCACAGCTGCTGCTCATGCTGCTGCGCCGAGCGCCGACCACCACCTTGATCTCTTTGGTGGGACTCACTGACACAGGGACAGACAGACACACACACAAAAATCTATTAAAAAACTGTAGGAAAAACAATCAAAATACTTAAGTGAATCGATTTTTTTTTTTTCACCCTTAATGCTCACCCTCACTCGGTCCAGTTTAAATTGGGTGTTATCACTGTTTGGACACATGGGTGAACCATTTAAACTGAATTTAAATAGGTTTTACCCTGTTTATCAGTCAGTGTGACTGTGTCTATCTGTGTGTGTGTGTGTGTGTTTGTGTGTGTGTGCTGTGCTGAGTGTGTCCACCTGAGAGGAAGCTGGTGTTGCCTCCGTCTGAGTTCTGCTTGCGGAGACAGAAGGGGCTGTCGTGGCTCTCAGGGATGCTGCGGCCGCGCTCGTTAAGCAGCTCGATCAGTCGCCGCCGCCGCCGGAAGTTCATTCTGAACTGGTAGAGCAGGGCCCCGTCCACAAAGTGGTGCTTGTTGGTCACTGTGGTGAGAAAGACAAGGTGTGAAGGAGGGCAAGAAACAGATCCAGATGCAGCAGAGCAAGAGACAGAAAGGCAAATGAGTTCAGGAGAGCAAGAAAAAAAATGTAATTTTCAAACTAAAACCCATACCACTGTTAGAAATGTATTCATGACAAACCACAATTCATTCATGACAACCTCAAAAAACGAGTAGCCATAGCTGTGGTAATAAATAATCACTTGGACAAAGAAAGTTATACTGAGGTCTGATGTTTAAAAAAAAAAAAAAAAAGTTAGCACGATATCTCAACATAAATGAGAAAAGATGGATTCAAATTCATAAAGTACACCGTGTGTGCTGTAGCCCACTAAGCCACACCGATTTTGACTTCAAATTAAGTTCGGGTCTTGCATGAGTAGAACATAATCAGGATAAACAGGACAATTATCTCCCTGAAGTGAATTAATCTGTACAGTAGCCATTAGTTAAAATCAAACGCCTGAGTCATAACGCAGCTCAGCGTGGAGCTATTCAGACAACTAGGTGAGTGTGTGATCCAGTTGGGTCACAAACCTCAGTGTGGTCCCGAGTTAAACTGAGCTGGAGCCACGCTGACGTTGACTGAGCACAAGCTGCACTGAGCTGAACTGCACACTGAGAGCACCTGTGTGTCCCGACTGAACCCGAGCGCACTGACCAGGCCTGACCTCAGCTATCTGAACACGGCTGATAAGAGCAGCTGACCTGAACAGTTACAGTAGTATTTTGTTTGACCAGGTTCCTATGGTGAAACTACATGTGCTCAGTCTGGGTCATCAGGTGAACACACTGAATGGCCTGTTCTGAGCATTTGCACAAACCAAACATAGGAAGCAACAGTGAAACAGTGGAATTTGCATTGCCACAGACAATCTGCCACATGAAATGAGTATCTTCTCAAATTAAATTAAAGCATTTGTTAAATTAACTGCTAAGCCTCTAAACAGTGAAGACCCTAGGCCGTGTAAATCTGCACGATTTAAAATCACTTTTTAAAACTAATTTTCCAAAGACTTGCTTTTATGCATGAATATTTTTAGTTGTTGTCTGCTCTCATTACAGAGTACTTCTCTAGCTTTATATTTCTACCGCGTTTTATTGCTTTTGCTGTATTTTGTCTGTCATTATTTTTTATTTCTTCCTAAACTGGCTTGTGGCTATGTTCCCAAAAGTGTTGTGTGACTAAGGATTACTATTACCATAATTCTAAACCACACAGCATGCACAAGCTGGCCAATCAACCCACTTAATAACTCATTAACCCATCAAGAAACTGAAAGCCTGTGTGTGGTTATGTAGGCCTGAGTAATGCTGCATTCCTCTGCCTTAAACCATAACTACCAGTCCCTTCATTTGACTGGATACTCACAACACACTTGCCTGAGAGGGACAGATGTAGGAAATGGCATGAAACCTAATCAGTGAGGACATGATATTAATGAATATTTTAACGTCCCTGGACTTTTGTCTGACAGTTTTTCCTCGGTTTTTAGGCCACTGCTTGACATGTACAGCTAGTCCAAATTATGTCCACCTCCACTGTACAGTCATTTTAGACCGCTGTCGGCTTCACAAAATCTTTTTCATGTGACAAAGCAGGAAGCAACGCCTCATGACATGGTGTAAAAACATGCTTTACGCTCCACTCTGCACCATTAAACTGAAAAATCAAAGTGAAATGGCTGACTCCTGTGGTTGAGTTTCAGCTTACTATGACAGATAATGACGACGGCTCAAGTAAAGAAAAGTCAAGGCTTCCTGATGCTGAGCGCCTGCTGTTAGACTGCTGCAGTTTGTACTGGTATATTGTGAATTTCCACTTTACTCTGACCCTTTACTAAATTTAAGTTTGCTCATGTACATTACCTGCAACTCCTATACACACTCTGTCAGCAACCTTTGCACCTATGCTGCCTCTTGAGTTGGATTCCTAAGCTCTGGCTAAATAATATACAAAAACGATAAATGTTTACATTATAGAATAACAGCTGCCATGCTGGCCCACAGAGAGAGCTGTCAGTCATTCTGAATACATCTACGTGAGCACAATGTGGACCCATCCAGACTCGCCTGCTATTGTTCCACCATACGTGTGAATGTGTGAACATGACCTCTGCCTGGCACATAGGAGGAATGCAGGCGTGGGAGCTCTCTCTCCCTCTCTCCCTCTCTCCCTCTCTCTCTCTCTCTCTCTCTCATCAGCTGGAGTCCTGACTGAGTCTCTCTCTCTTTTTGGATCTGTGGATCTCATATCAGCTGCCTCTTTTGTAATGAAACTTTAGCTCCCCTGCAGCTCAGCTTGGGTCCAGTCTTTTTTTTTTTTTTTTTTTACAATATAATGTGCTTTTCTGCATTCAGTTCAAGATTTACAGTTTGAAATGTCAGCACATCATGCTTACCTTCAAATGCTAATCACGCTGTGTGTAATGTGGCAGCGGCAACCCTTTAAATAAATAGATATAAACTATAAAAATTAAACATTTAACAACTATGTGTGTTTTGGAGATACTGTTTCACATTCCAAGACCCTGGAGATGCTCAGCTCTATTAGAGAGAGAGAGAGAGAGAGAGAGAGAGAGAGAGAGAGAGAGAGAGAGAGAGAGAGAGAGAGAGAGAGAGCAGATGGGCCCACTGTGTGATGGTGATGGGAGATCAGGCATAAGAAGAGAAGAAAAGGGAGAGGGGACAGAAATAACTCATAATTAACCATGTTCCCATCTTTCACCGTCTCTCCTTAATCACTGTGTTTTGTCTGACTATCACGTCCTCTCTTCTGAAAACAATTTAGATGGTGAAAATTGTCAATAATAATGTCCAACAGCAGTATTTGTGCGATAAAACTATATTATCCCAACCGACTTTGTCCTTAACACCAGTTCACATCTGTGATGAAGTAAATACTGTACATCTTCAACACCTCAACAACTAAAATTTCTTAATTTTGTTTTGTACTAGTACATTTTTTAACCATGCACCTAAAGGCCATCAGCGAATAACATCGAAGGGCGGATTAAATGTGTACCTATGTGTTGCATGTGGTGAAATGTAAATACTATGCGATACAAATGAAAAATGCTTTGAGCACTAAGGATAACCACATGACATCTATCCTGTAAGCACGTCCTAACCTAATCAGACATGGGAGTGAACCACAGGCTGTCACCCAAATCAAATTTAAGAAATTTTGTCTCGCCCATTTAAAATATGTGAAGGTTAACATGATTAATGTTGGCATGAGGAGATCCAAAACAAACAGATTCAGAATCAAGACTCGTGTTTAAGAGACATTGTCCTACATGAACTCTCTTGGGTATACGAGGGAGGTGAAACATATGATGCTTTTTTCATGGGGGGGTCACAGAACCTCAATACACACACACTCACACACATAGACACACGCACATCAGCAGATGGATGGACAGACACAAACATTTTCACAGCATGTTTAAACTGGAGTATGGTGTGGGACAGATCTGGAGTGTGACCTGCTTTTCACAAAGAGAAGTGATATCCCACTTACAGCCAATCAGTCCACACTGAGTGCTAGAAAACTGAGTGGTAATATTACATGTTAGTTTCTAAAAGATGACTGCTGCCTTTAACCAGACTGCATAACCAGGTACCTACTGTAATATCCAAAGGAATAATCAACATTAAACGCATCAATATGGCCTTGGTGCACTTCAAGCCAGCAGGATGGCTGTAAAAAAATTAGTAGAAACCAAAAAATAAATAAATGAATTAATTAAATAGCTTGACATCTCGTTGCTACAGCTTGGAGACATTTGTTGTTTCCATGTAAAGAGAGTTACTGTGTTTAACTCAAAGGAACATGGCACATAGGGCCCTATCTTGTGCCACCCGCTATCCGCTGCCACTACCCGCTACCCGCAAATTGCGGATTTAGGAGCTTCCGCTATCCCTAAACGGTATCTTTCGCCACCCGCTACCCGCTATCCTTATGCCGACTCCGTCATTTGCGCCTGGAGGTGTGTCTGTGGGTGTGTTTCATGCGCTATCCCTAAAGTTGCTATCTTGCGCACACACTTTAGGGATAGCGGATAGCGGGTGGTCAGGACCACCCGCTATCCGGCTGTTACGAGAGCGCGCCCAGGCGGCTTCAATGCGCGCCCCGACGGAGCCTCGCCACGCACACGGTCGGACTGATACCGGGACGCCGCCGGAATGGACTGAGTATATTACTCATATAGACTGTTTAGAGGAAAGACTGTTTTAATTGGACACTTACCCCAGCACGTTTTATTGTTTTATCATAAGCCAGCAGCTGTGCTATATTTTTATTATTATTTTAATATTTTATTTGCCCAATCTACCTTGCAAATAAATTAGTTTACACATAGTTCCACCTCTGCCTCTTGTGTGTGGTGTGTGACCCGGGGATTTTACTCAATCAGTACAACCTTGTGACATGTCCACTTGGACACATGTGGCTCCATCTCCCGAATTAACTCGCCTATAATATAATATATAATATGTATATAAAGCCAACTTGCTTTAGCCTCAGTAGAAGCCTTGAGGAAATCTACCTCCCTCTCTCCATCGCGGGTTTAGGATTTAGGATTTAGGATAGCACAGCCTGCCCTTAAAGGCAATGGCACCTGGCACACTGATTGGTTTAACTGGCGTAACGCCCAAAACACGCCTATACATAATATAGCGGGTAGCGGAGGTGTTTTGCGGATAGCGGGAGGTGCACAAGATAGCAACTTTTACGGGGGAACGCCTCTTCCTAAATCCTAAATCCGCAAATAGCGGGTTTAGGGAGTCTGGCGCAAGATAGGGCCCTTAAAGTCAATCATAAACCTGCATAGAAGCATGGACGGATGCATTGAAAACAGTGGTTACAGTGGCTCCTCACCACTATAACCAGTAAAATTCGATGCCCGTGTCACTCAGGTCAAACAGTTTTTGTGTTTATTAGGAACATTCAGCAACTCTGCACATGCCTGAACATGGCCAGGTCAGGTCAAGAACGGGAGATACAGAAATCAAGACCCAAGGAAATACAATCCCAGCAAGCTTGAGATATTATATGGGTCAGGTCAGAATGGTCTGGAGGCCAAAATGAGCAGTGAAGGTATTTGGGAGTGGACTAAACTGGGTGCTCCATATTTTCTATTTAAAAAACTGAAGACTTTTCCGAGCTCAACTGTCAAGATTCTGCATGTTAGCTCATTTAACACTATGGTAAATATATTGTGTTTTTTTTTTTTTTGTATACTGGAAGCGAGATTTATTTAAATGTTCCCCAGAAATTATGTTACATCCATTTAGACAGATCTATGATGCCAGGGTGAGATAACAGGACTCAGAGTAAGAACATGTCAAAGAATGTTATCATGGTGGCGCTGCTATCAGCTGGTGCTCTGCCAGGTGGACAAAACTGCTGCAGGCTTAGACCCAACAGGAACTAGAGTTTGAGCAGAAACCTGCACAAGTACACATACCAGGACAGAACAGAGAGGAGATAATGACAAAAAAAATCTTCTGAAAAGGGGAGTGTTTGGATGTGTAGCCTAAACTGGACAGAGTTATGAGCAGTCTATTTTTAAGGAATACCACATGTGACGGAGTGCTCTTATACTGAATATCAGCATGACTGGGGATAATCTCTGCTGTGCTGATATTCAGTATAACAGCACGACCTGAAGTGTGATGCTTTACACAACAGTTGTACAAACAACATTATTTATTAGTTAAAGCCAATAAGAAACAGATTATGGCTTATTTAATAAATTTTTCAGCTCCGTAAACCAAATAATTCAGTCAGAATTCCAGCTTCTACTGAACTGGACATAAACAGTCCAAGCCAGCTTGCCTGGAGGTTTCCACTGCAGTAACTGCACATGATACATTGCTGCTCAGAGAGTTGACGATAAGGCAGCATTTCCTCACCCTCATCTTAACCACAGCCCTAAACACAACCACAGGCAGCGCTGCCACAGTGGAGGCAAAAAACACAGGGAGCAACAGCGTTCAGGCTTCTGGACGCTGTTGCTTGACACGTCACACCGCGACATAAATGGCAAGGTCTCCAAGTTAAAGAGGGGCCGGGGGTGAGTATGACTGAACTCTGGCTTGGACTGAGAGGAAGAACTGAACACCAGGGCCAAGATTGCAGCACACACAAAGGTCGCAGACCTCAAGATGTGGAATGAGGACATACCGGCAGGGTCTCTCTCGCTATTTCCAAGTGTTTGATGGATCATGTAGAGCAGACAGGATCACTTACACTGCTGCTAGCTTTTACGGTCCCCAAAACCCATTTACAGATCATAAATCTGTCAGTAGCATGGCTCAAGTCAGATTTTGTCCCTCTTAGCTGAGGGGGCTTTGGTAGATACAGACCATAGTGTGTTTGGTAGAATTTTAAAAGGCAAAAATTTTGATTTATAAAATTATTAAATGACGCAAAGTTCAGTTACTTTGTGCATGTATACTAAAACTACTTAAATTATGCAGGTGTTGCTTGATAGTGTTGACAGCTGAAATCATAATGTAATCAGCATATACAAGTTTTCAGCATATTTTCAACACAGTAGTTGTACACAGAGGAACGGTGTTATTACAGTAAAATGCATTTCTTTCTAATCTCTCCCCTCACCGTGCTGGATGATGCCATGTTCAAGAAGTCTCCGTCCCAGCTGCTCCGCCTCCTCCCTGGTTGCCATCTCCCCTTCCTGCAGGAGCCAATCAATGAACTCGGAGGCCACCAATGTCCGCTCAAATGTCGCGCCTTCCTCCTCCCTGGTCTGTAATAGGTTGTTGTCTGTGTTCATCAGCCTGTGAAGACAAATAAATAAATAAATGAATATAATAATCTTCTGACAAATACCGAAAAAAAATCCTGCATCATTATTTGATTAGTTCATACATTGAGACTAAACATTCTGCAAGATTAAGTGAGACACAGTTTTAACGCTTACCAGCATGAAAAGAAATAACACCAAGACAGAGAACAAGTCTATCAATCATAGAAGCAACAGCTTATTGAAGTCAGAGCTTATTGTCTATACCATCTGCTTTAGAGCACTGAAGTTCATGTCAATTGCTCAACTCCAGAAGGATATCATGAGGATTTTGTTATTTGTCTTCCTGAAGGGCTTGCTAAACTGTGAGAAGAAAAGTGTGTGTGCAAAGTTAACACAAGTAAAAGCCCTCACTGAAACTGATGAGCTGAAAGTTTGTTAATTAGCTTGCAGTGAATATTCCCCTTTGTTTTCAATTAAGAGACTGCTATAAAAAAAAGTATCACTTCAATATCTGTAGAGTTTTATCGAAGGGGCATCTGCTTCAAGCTGCACAAGGCAATTTCAGATGTCGCTGGCCTCAAATGGCAGTGAAACCTTAAATGGTAATGTGAAACGAATGGCCTTTTTATCCTGACATCCTGATCACATGATATCTGCTCATCACACTGCAGGCTCATGTTTACCATCCAGTTTGGCCTGTGAGCACATTATATCACAGAGACAGGAGGCAAGAGGTCTACAGTAATACTGACAAGTACAATTTCCTGTCAGCACAGCTCTTGTGCTGCTCTTTAAGACACAGATTGTATTTTGCTTATGATTTTATTTTGATTCATCACTTCCTCTGTGTGAAGGCTTCATGCTGGTGATTCAACACTAAAATTTAATTTGGTCAAACACACCCATGTATGATGTCTGAAGACGTGGGGATGGAGATGGTCATCTGTGTTGGAGCTCTGCTTCAGTCTAATAAGACAGATGTATTTTTACATAACAAAAGTCTTGCCCCTACTGTGGTTTTCATGCATAAACTGTGAAGATGTAGGTTTTAAGTTCCACTATGCAAAACTGCCAAGGATTCATAGACATAAGGGCAGTTTAGACTCACCTAACAAAAAAAAAAACAGAGTATAAACATGTAATTTCTCAATGAAGAGTAGTGTCGATTCAGCCATCAAATTACGTGCTTATTTCACACTTTTTATAAGGTGACTCTAAATGGTCCTCACTTAAATCAAACCCTGTAAATGTGCAGTCTGTCTCAGTAAAATAGATTGATTCTATCTATCTCTGGATTGGCAGATTGGCTGGATTACTCAAGTGAATTTATGGAGAATCCACCATTTAGTTCACATCTTATCCCTGCTATCTGAGCTTAATGATTGTTGTTGATAATGAACAGCTCTCTGTCAAAGCTCTCAACGCTCCGGTTTAAATAACTCTGGGGACTCCGATTGTTTGTTTGAGCTTTTATACCCAAGTACGTTATTTCACATAGGTGGATAAAATGTCAGGTTATTTCTGGTCACCAAGAAACAAGAAGCCAGTCTATCACAACACACCACGTGCTTTACTGTTTTAATCATAGGTGTGTAATCCTGCCTAGTCTGCCAAACAGATCATGTGAAATGGGTGTGACATCTGGATGTTACCAGATGACCGACACACACATACACACATACACACACACACACACACACACACACACACACACACACACACACAGCAAAACAAAAACAGACAAGCACACACATGCACAGAACTGCTGACACTTTCTCTCTGTTGCTCTCTTTAACAAAAAAAAAAGTACACACACACCTCAACAGAGTCATGTGCTCGCCCAAACAATGTGAAAACAGGTAGCACAATGTCCAAGGGAAAATGTGAGCTTCCCATCGTATGTATGGACATGTGTAAACCTGTACTGGCAATGAATGGTGTGACTGTAATTAACTAAGCATAGTAAGCTCTCCCAATCTCTGCCTGGCACAAATTATAAAACCACATTTTACTGCTTTTCATCATTAGGGCCAATGGCGATAAATCATTCTTTGAAACTGTCAACTCAAAACACCCAACAGTGAAATCACAGGGCAGAGAAGCCTGTCGGATTTTTCATGGATATAATAGACCCTTGAGGTTTTGTGGGAATGCTTAGTCTTAATGAATGGAGTTATTGACAAAACTGTCCAAGTGCAGACACGACGTATTTACACAGAAACACATCCTGGGTTCTGCATCTTTAAGCATAACTACCATCTACATGGCAACAGTGTTGGTATAGTTTATCAAGCCTGAGACTTTGGCTACGCTCACACAACAGTTGAAGCAGACCAAATTCTGACTTTTTCTCAGATCTGGGACCAGATGCATAAAACTTTGCAGATTCACGACTAAAACCGCATGTACACACAAAGCCAGAAATATGCATAAGCATTCTTTTTGTTAAATTTATAAAACCATGTGTCTCAGTCATTAAGGAACTGGATGTACGCGCAATAGCCTCTTCTTCACTCCCACAGTTAACCATAAATGTATGAAGACACACCCTTAACCGTCCGTTTTCATATCAATTTGCCACCTGCTCTGCCAGTCTTTACACCTGTCAACGAAACAAACTGGAAATCACAAGTGTCGTTTCACTGATTGTGTTACACCTCGAGGTTCTCCAACAGCCACAGCAGCTGTCCTTCATTCAACCTGTTTGTCTATTTCTTCCCACTTCCCCAGCCCTGCGTAGCTGTTCTACGGGGGACTCACATGGCCCTGTAAACCATCGTCGGTGGTGATATCTCAGAAATGTGTCAGTGATTAGTTTATAGCGCTCATATCTAAACTGACAATTACAAGATGTGTTACAACTAAGGATAAAATAACAATAGACAATTAACAATTAACAAGACAATTAACCGTTAAATTAAAATGTTGACTCTGAATTAATGTACTTTAAAAGAATGATTAATCACACAGACTAATTAATCAATATTACCTTAATAAATGGGCCGGTGACAGGCGTTTTAATAAATCTGTGTAATCATCAGTGCATTGTTTGGTCAACCTAAACAATGTTTCACTGAACCCGATATTCAATCTCCACCTCATCACATCACCCTCAGATCGCTCTAGATAAACGCGTACACATGGCCTAAAAAAATGCGTGAGATGTGCACATTATCACCACATATCCTGTTCTTATAAATACCAATTTACACGCGGGAAATGGTTTATGCATGGTTTTTGTGTGTATGCGCTGTTTATACAACTTGCCCCCGATCTCTTTACTGCTCACATTCATCTTTGTATTTGAGCTGCAGCTGACATTGGTGTGCACAGAGCTGTACCATGACCCCACATTTACCACAAGCATGCTGCTCAACAACAAAAAAATGTCATTTGCACGATCGTCTATCAACACAGTTAATGAAATAGCGGTGCAGACATTCATTTCTTGAGTTGTTTGTTGTGGTAACAATGGGACAGCGGCACACTGTCAGTAGGATTAAAGCCTCTTCCCATATATAAATTACATTTGTAACCTCCTGTCTCCCTGTTGTTTTTGCTGTGATCCTCCATGTGATCAGTGATTCCCCCCCCCCCCCACACACACACACAAAAAAAAAAAAAAAAAAAACAGATCTCAGCCACTTTCTATTCCCTGACTGAATGTATCTAAAGCCAGACACTTTAACGCTGCCCTACAGGTTGCATGCAAACGGAGAGACAAAATGTAGCCCAATTCTTGTGGACATGAAAAGTCAATAGTGTCTGCCTAGCTGGTTCAGCACTATCTCCAAGTGAACTCAGTGAAACATTAATCTTTGAGAGGGCAGACATTAACCCTGGACCTGGCTTGGTTCATGGTATTTGGCGGTGATTATAGTCCACCAGGTTGTGGTTTCTCGGTGTTGATGGATGACAGGCTGAGAACAAGGCAAGCTGGTCTTGTGCATTTGAGTAAATATGGCTTTCCACATCTTGTATTGTATCTAGATGGATAACAATGACCTCGGCATAGAAAAGCATTTCAATAGCCCTGATTTGTCCAAGTAACCCTGTATCAGGTCTGCACACCCAGTATTAAAAAAGCCATTCAGCCATGTAAAGTCAACACTCTACAGCAAATATGACTTGTGTTTACATGTCAAATTTAGATGGAGAGCAAAGTAACAACCTACAAATGTCCTTTTTTTATTTTTTGATTTTGTTCCATTTAAGCCACACGGTTAGTCAACAAGTCCTGCTATCTTACCTCAAAGTGCTGCACTCCACGTAAAGCAGTGCCATGAGGTGCTTTGGATAATAACATCTTATCTAATAGTACACATATATGATGTAAGACTATGTATAAATGGTTGATGATAACTGTATGTGGGTTAAGGCAAGCTTCCATGGCCTAGATAAGCAATCAGCTGTAGTCGCTCAGTCAGCATACTGCACTCCGCCTGAGCAGCTTCACTGGGGCTGCAGGATAACCAGGCTTTCTGAGAACCTCAGCTGGATGGGGTTTACATGGACACAAGGCACTGATGACTCCCTAAGGCCATACAGTAAGCTTTAATCACAAAAATATGGCTATTTCAGGCCATGTTAGGGGCACATGGGAATAAAACAACAAACCAGGCAAGGTTATCTGGGAGGAAGGGAATTCTAATTTGCACATTTTCACATTTTTAAAGGTTTAATATTCCACTTTTTAATCCAAGTGATCAGAAAAAAAAAACATATGAGCCAAGTGTGTAACAGGCTGGAAAAACCCAAGATAATGAACCTCGAACTGCCTATAATTATCAGAATGAATCCAGTTTGATATGGAGGAAATGATATGGAGGTTTTTGTTAGATTGTAGATTTGATTTTTTGCTATATAGATGAAGTGATTTCTTATAGCTGTATAGCTGGCGCAGGATGTCGATCATTATGTCGACAATTTGCCTTCTCTCTAAATCAATTTACTGAGTGCCTCAATATGCAAAAAAAAAAAAAAAAAAAAAAAAACACTGAATAAAGCTTTCACTGTGTTTTACACAAAGTAGCCAATAGTTCAGTATTATACTGAATATTATTAGGTAGCCCAGTTTGGGTGTGTGTTGACTGTTAAGTTAGATTTTATTGAGTAAAATAAAGAGAACATAGTCTGACGTGATGCAATTAGTTTATAGTGAAAGGGTTTTTCTTGGCTGAGAATTAGCTGCCTGTGGGTTTAGTCTGGGAGAAATAAGGGTAGGCTGAAGACCTTCGACAAAGATAAGGTTAATAAAAACAATTCTGATACAACTTCAAGGAAAATTCAGTATGCCACCTCTCTCAGATGCCTTGCTACATGTATACAATACAGACAAAGATTATAGCTCTAACCCAATTTTTACCTGTGCAAACACATTTACAAATCCTGTGAAACCTTTTTTTTTTTTAGTTGTGTTGTGTCCACTCCAAGAGCTAAATATGTACAGTGTGTTTGTATTACATAAGCTGCACACAGTGCAAATGGTACTGTAACCGGCAAGTCTCCAAGTTCAAGAAAACATCACATCCTCAATCAAGTTTATGGGTATGACCCTTAATCACAGCCACAGTCTCAGAGTGCTTTAAAGTGGCCACATTTATGAGACAAAATTAACCCTTTAAATCGCTCTCTCATCAGGAATTAGCCTAAGAGAGGTTTGTATGAACAGATGAGCACTGCTTTAAGAGGACCTTGACCTTAAAAACCTGGGATGTTGGGTTACTTTCATTACAGACCTCCCTGCATTAATTATCCTGCATGTTAGACTTCCTACTGGTAATTGCTCAAGACATCCCACGAGTCTTCGGCTGACACACATGGAAACTTTAGGATCTACTTGCAATCAGGAAGAGAGACTAATGTTATTAGTCAGCCATTATCAGCTTTAATGTGACTGTGGCTAATTCTGTAGCAAAACTACCATGAAGGCCCATTCACTGAAATCTTGAAAAGTGAGAATAAACTAACTTAGTGATGGTTACATGAAAGTTACATCACAAAAATATAGCTGACACATTACTCTGTTCATAATTAGGCTAATAAATGATTTGGCCTACATCATTGCCAGTCAGTGAGGAAACACGTCACCACGTCATCTGTACCATGACAGCAGAGGTGATGTGAGGAGAGGCAGGAATTCACCTCAGCTGACTGTCAGTCCCACAGAGAGACAACACACTCTACATAGATCACTTTACACAACACACAGCAGTGGCAACTTGGAGTGAAAAAAAAAATAATCAAGGCTACACTGGAGGAGCCAAGTGCTTCATTGCTTGGATAAGAGTCAACATTGCTTACACGGTTAAATGCGTTAATCAAGGACAATACTTTTCCCCACAAAGCCTGAGGGGGAACTAACAGGGACACCAGTGTAACCATTTCCTTTTTCTGCTTAGGGCTTTTGGTGCGATTGAGGTTACAGAGGCTAAGAGCCACCTGGGCAATGAGGGAGAGGGACTCTATTTTTGTTGTTTTAAACTGAGGTGTTTTCTAGCCTTGAAAACACACAGGACTGGTTAGCAGCATAGGAGGTCTCTGTCTCTGTCTCTCCACAAGCACACACTCTCAGGAAAAAAAATCTTTATGCATGCAAATAAATGCAGACATGCACACGCACACATCTTATGGAAAGAGATTAGTACCTGCAGAGACGGAATGTAAACTGCATAAATTTGAATTTGTCAGCTCCTTCAACACATCGGGGGAAAATAAGCCAGTGGCTGAGGAGATGAGCAATGCACAGCACACACATCACTTGCACTGGGCGTAAGTGAAGAATGTTATCCCACTGCTGTGTGCCTTGGAGGAGGTGGAGCCTTTGAGCCGTCACTCAGGGAACAAAAGTCCCTTGTGCCAGAATGTATGTCTCCGAGAAGACATACTGACATACTGAGACATACTGATATAATGATCCTGAATTTGAATTGGGAAAAATAAATTAGAAATCACACTCAAATTCCAACCACTGCATTTGATCAAAGTGTGCCTTACAAATAAAATATCTCTATTTATTTGGACAACTAATTCATTTTTTTCTTTAATTCAGTGGTTCAATGTATGACATAAATCCAATTTATGCAATTCTGATACACACACTTGCCCATGTGCAGGGCTAACAGTCCAAGTAGTGAACAATGCTTTAAAAGGATTTGCCACCACCGAGCTGCAACCAGGAAGACACAAGCTCGTCCTAAAAGGTAAAACATTGTCCTCTCTGACTAGCCCCTGTCGCTAAGGAACGGCTGTCAAAACAATACAAAGGCTTTTCCTGTGGTTTGTTTTGTGGGACTCTGTGTGTGTGTGTGTGTGTGTGTGTGTGTTGCCTTGATTAGCTGTGGCAACAATGATCAATAGGTAAGTGCTGAGTGTGCATTTTCTCTTATGGGGCAGAAACTTTTTTGAGACACTCATGACTATCAAAAAGCTGTGGTGTTCAATCTGTGTACATAAATGTGTGTGTTTCTGCTGTGTGTCTGTATATACGAACATGAAAGGCCTTCCCACAGCAGAAGGCACAGCCTAGTCTGGACATGACCACAGAAAAAAAAAGGGATTAACCTTCCAGGTAACCTTGCTGCTCCGTCTCCTCTTTCACTTCATCATCCTGTTATTAGTGCAGCTACTTTTACTAGCTTTTATTCATCGACAACTTGTTGACCAGCCTATCTTTGGAACATTTCCTGCTTTCCTGCTAACTAGTGATGTTAACTCAAGAATTGAAACAGCCAAACAAGGGGCGGAAAAAATATTGTAAAATGTTACTAAGCGAGCCATCACCCAGACTGATACTCAGGAAAACTGAGAAGACAAACATGAAGGAGTGGTTTGGCCACTTTAGAGCTAAATTTGCTCAAAGTCAGTATTACATGTGTGAAAAAGGCATCAGTGACCACGGCAAACTCCATGATTGGAGCAAGTCACACTATGTGTGATTATTTTATTTACATTTTAATATTTATTTATTTTATTTTTTGTATGTGTGATGTGCATCGTCTGAGACATTGCTGCTTGAAGCTTGAGCTCTTTATGGCTTGATATTAATATTAATGCAAATACCCCAAGTGTTCATCAAATGTGGCCCAGCGGTGTCCAAAATATTAAGTGTGAAGCTTTTATTGGCTCTATCAGCTATACTGGCAGGCAGTGCTGCGGTAAACCAGTTTGTATTCAAAACAGTGGACCACATTGTTAAAATCCATCATTCCCCCAAGTTTTGTCCCAAACAGGCCAGCAGAGGCTCAGAAATCACCCGTGATGGACAGTCAGATGGACGGAGCCCAATCCACAGTCTGTTCGCCAATCTTGGATAATGAGGGATAAAAATGAATGAAACCCATAATATGAGGGTGTCATACCACCGGAACGTGCAGCCAAGTGACATTTGCTTGTGGTAAGACATCAGCTGCATGAGTCTCATGTACTGGATTAAAGATAATTTCTATGTCAATATAATTTGATGCTTCTGCAGCAGGCATCAAGTCTATACCAGCTGATTGCCCTTCCAGGAATGATGATCTGCATGGGAATTTGCATATCAGTCATTCCACCACAGATTCAACTTGTGGGACCGCTGGCCATGTGTGGGTATCCTGCACACAGCACCACATCTTCCTGCACGCCATAGAAAAAGTACTCATCCCATCCTCATTTGTTCTGGTGTTGGCTGCGGTACCAGTTTTGTGATTTTTGTTCAAAGTGATTACAAGAGCCTGCACGCTGGTCTACTCCTATTGCAATAGTCCTCGGACAGAGGTATTTGCCCTTTATACACCTCAGGCATGGGCCGGACGGTGGTGACTCTTTCTGTGTCACAGGACAGTGCTGCTTATGCCAGAAGTGTCATTATGAAGCAACTCTAGTTTGCAAGTAAGCAACCACCAGAGCAAGCTTGAGGGGTGCTAATATTTGTGTTTGTGTGTGCGTGTGTGTGTGTGTGTGTGTGTGTGTGTGTGTGTGTACGTCCTTGGCTGCACCACAGTGATTACATAAACACATAGCTCTGGGAGCTGAGACGACAGATGTCTCCCCTTGGACTATTTCTTCCTCTTATGCAATAACTGTGTGTGTGTGTGTGTGTGTGTATGTGTGTGTTGAAGAAAAGAGAAATCAAATGTTTGTGGGTCTGCTTTTCATTTGGCGATAGATGCAGAGAGCGAGTGAGAGTGCATAAGCGTCTATATTTGTGCTTGTGATTCAAAATTGTAGAGAGGCTGCAGTCACACCTCTAGAGAGAGGAGAGGAGCATCGAGCAAGACTTTGGTGTTTCTATAGAAACAATTAGGTTCATTTCTGCTGGAAACACAGCATCATGGGTACAAACCTGGCAACAAACAAAAACAGAACCATTAGTGGAGTCCTCCTCCATCCTCTAAATACAGCCTATCACTGGACAAATACTGTGAGTCACCTTTTGACAAGATGCTTCCCATGTCTCTCGGGTCTTTTAGCACAGGCAAACAAAACAGTCTTGACAGTATTATGACAGCAGGACCAGTGAGAGGTACAGACTTTGACCTGCAGCGCCCAGCTCCAATTAGGTGGAGCAACAGCTCGGTAGATGTTTGGGAAATTCATATTCCAGATAATCCAAAAGATCTAACTGAGATAAATTAACAAAAAATTGAGAAAACTGATAACAAGTTTTACAACTCTGAAGAGTGGAAAATTCTGTTGTTACAAGGAAAGATTACACTGATTAATACTCTCATAATTCCTCACTTCATTTATCTCTTACTGGCACTTTCCTCCCCAGGGGTATCCTTCTTTAAATGTTTTGAACCAAAAAATGAAGTTCTTTTGGAATAACAAGCCTGACAAGATTAAAAGGCAATACATACATAATTCACATGAACGAGGTGGATTAAATCCAAGAAATATTGCAGCAATGAACTTAGCCCTAAAAGGATCTCGGAATGATAAAATGTACCACAACAGTTTCTGGAGAATAAGTCAATCCTCTGTGTACTTATTCTCTGCCAGCTAATTTTTCATTTAATATCTCTCTCTCACTTTGAATGGCTTTTTAAAGGAATATTAGCAAATCATTCAAACTTTGTTAAAAAAGGGTTTTCTGGATGAAAACTATGCCCAGAAAATAAATACAATTATTTTGTTAGGTAAAATATCTACATTAAAAGCTCAATCAAGAACTAATTTCTTCAAAAATATGTTGACACGCCAATTTCTTTTGGGGAAAAAAAAGCCCTTACAAAGTAGCACAACACAATATGAAACAGGAAAAAATTTGCTCTAGTGAAGTGAGGGACTATAAAAACTCTAAATACGCTCTTCTAGTCATATGTATATTTCAATTTCTAAATGTACTGTTACTGTCAATTATTTCAACTACTGAGAGGATCCTATTAATTTTGTCTTTATTTTTATTTACTTTTTTACAAACTACTGTTTTATTAGGTTTCATTGTCATGTTGGCATATTGTCCTTATCTGTATTATTTGCCTATATTAAATTAAAAAATAAAATAAAAACCTGCTTATACTGCCTTCCCTGTGGACTAAGCTCCATGTCATGTTATCAATTTAGATAACATCCAATTTGCAAGCATAAAACAACCCTTAAAAAAAGGACAAGACAGCATGCAGTGGAGGATTATGGGGAAGGTCGGACACAGGAAAACAGGCAACAAGTGCAGCCTGCAGCTAACCCAACTACATAGGGGGACTAATGTTGTTTTGTTTTGTTTTGTTTTGTTTTGGTCTTTTGGCGTGTGATGTTCTGGTTGACATAAATTTTACTAATTAGTAGCTTAGTTAGGTTTGTATCTGTTGTATGAAAGCTGCATCACTGGTTGACCACATAGGTAGTAGTTATGTTGAATTAGCTCATATTGTGTGTAAATTGTTTACTTGTGATAAGGGTAGGCGTTATAAGCTCTGCTTCAGCCTACACCTTTTCGGTCAAGCTTTGTTTTGATTACTTATGCATTGTTGCTGATATTTTCCTTCTTTTTTGTTGCTTCAATTGACCGAAATAAATCAATAAATCAAAATCAATAAATCAAATAATGTTTGATCAGCAGGATATACCAACTAAAATAAAAGAATATACACACCAGAGATGGGACAATAAGAGAAAAATTCAAATTGCAACTATTGTGACCAAATCTACCACAGTATTTGGTATTATGGCAGTGAGCAATGAGCAGTCTTGTCAAGCGCATCATGGACCAAGTTCACAAGAACACAACTACATGTAAATCAATCAAATGTGCACTGTGCATAGGAAAACAACAGAATGGTAACATTAAGGAGACTTGACTGGTTGATATTGACTTTGGTTGATGCAAGGCAGTATATTCTACAAAAAAAATGCATTGAGAAAATGGTTATTATCATACTTAAACTTTGAAACAGATTAAACACTGAACATTTTATCATGGCTAATACTTAAACCAGTAATCGTTCAAGTCATGACGCACACTTTAATCAACTCCCAGTGGTACAACACAGGTGGCCGCCATTTTAACTTTGTGTGTTCACTATTTACTTTGCCCATGTTCACACAATGAACAAAGCGAGTTTGCTTTGCGTCATTTCAAAAACATGGTCATGTGTACGAGTGCAGTTTTGGTTCAGGTGTGCGTTTGTGTTCATACTTCTCATAGATCCTCTGCCCCCTCATGAAGACCTTGGCTTCATTGTCCAGTGGGAACGTCCCATCATCTTTGCGGAAGCGGTAGAACAACTTCATGTCTTTGAAGTCCCGATGCTCGTCACACACTGAAAACACACGCATGCAAAGGAAAATAAGAGGTTTTCGCTCCAGAAGCTTATCATACACAGGAATTACACACACACACACACACACACACACACACACACGGAAAGAGAGGTTTGAACATTTGTCGCAAATTATACACACACACAGAGAAAAAACAGGAAAAGGTTGTTTCTAACAGACAACTAGGGCCCCTCTCCTCTTCCACAGCAATGTATACACACACACACACACACACACACACACACACAGGACACATCTCAGATTGTATCTTTATATTCTTTCATCATCATCGTCCATGTGATTATATATTACTGTGCACTCTTCTGAATGTTTGCTTCAATAAAAAATACCTCACTAGTGTTTTGTCTTTCTAATTCTACCAACACTCACAAACTACATGTTTACACTAAAATTAAACTCATTACTTTCACATGATGCCGCTGCTTGCAACAGATGCTATTTTGGGTTACAAACAGCAAGCGTTTCAGATGTTTATATAAGACATTTTGACCAGATAACTAGAATCTAAACATCATGTGGGGCTTGAATCATTTATCCAAAGCAGAGATCTGCAGTTCGCTGAGTCTAATGTAGACTGGAGCCAGCCAGCTCTTCCTGTGTCTCTTTTCAGCGTCTGGTCAAATGTGAAGCAGGTAGTGAGATGCTGGGGCCAAACTGGCTGCGATCATCCATTAAGAGACACTGAGCGTTCCCAGAAAATGTCAAGAGGAAGAAAAAGAGACAGAGAGGAGAGAGAGAGAAGGACAGAGAGAGAGAGACTGGTGCAGTTATAGAAAAAGAGAAACCCACATCAACACATATAGTACATGCATCATTTACCATCCTTACCGTGGTGAATGATGCTCTGGTCCAGAAGTTTCTGCATGATCTTGATGGCCGTGTCTCGGTCCAAGGCCTCCTTGTGCTCGAGCAGCCAATCAATGAGCTCCTTGGCCACAAAGCAGTTTGGGTAAGTTCTCAGGTGGTGCCGCCGATCTTTGATCACCTTCCCCTCATGGAGACGCAGCCTGGAGGGGAGGGGGACAGGGAACAAGGCACAGAGGAAGAGAGCCTCACAATTCTGTCAACACTGTTGCAGCCAAATTAGGTCAAGCGCTAGTTTTTTAAAGTGGGATATAGGTGAGGTAGAAAGAGACAATAAAACTGCCAACCTGACATGAATGAGAATGATAACCATACCAAATATTTCATGCTTCAACAGATGGCAGCCTAGATATGTGTTTTCTTTTAACTGAGAGCAATCTCTCATAGTTCCATATTATGAATGAGTCCATCTGGCAGTCAATACTTACAGAAAATTTAATTTGAACAGTCATACAGGTTAAAAACTTTGCTTTCAAAATGAGCTGAGCAATCAGCCTGTGGCAATCTGCAAAATGTTGCATGATGATAAGAAAACACATGCTTCTACAGACTGGCCTAGATGCTGGTTTTTCATTTCACCAAGGTGACCTCTTTTTGAACTTGAGTATTGTGAAACAGCCCACCCCAGCCTACACCGAGCTCCCTGCAGCTCCATGGTTCCACTCCATGCCGAGTCTGTGTGCAGCTGGCTAGCATCACTCCGGATTAGCGCTGACAGCCTGGTCCAAACCTGCCCTGCCAGACTCACTCACACTGCTCTGCCAAAACCTCGAGATGGGCCAACAGCCGCAGCCGAACGAGTTAGACTTCCTCTACGACAAGGTGTAGTGTTATCATTTCACCCCAGGGTATTCCACTTAATTCAGTATAACTGTTTTCGTAACTGTTGCTCTGTTCAATAAATCTTGAATCATTTCAAGCAGAGCCAGGCGCAAAATCACAAATCATTCTATTGCTTCCTTTTCAAAGTCCTTTCCTTTTCTGGGGCTGCTTGCTTTTCTTCTTCTGTCAGTTATTTTTTGCAACCATATTTATAAAACCTGGGTTTCAGTCTTTTTACATGCTCTGGACCTCAAACTGACTGTCATTAAGCCACAGACCCCCATTTGGAGTGATGCTGGCATGTGAACCCTGATTTGAAAACATATTTTGGTTTGTTTTAAGTATTAAATTGCTTTGGTGTCACTAGGGCCAGGCAATATATAGGCAATATTATACTGATGCTGTGATGTGAAACAAGGGATTGTCTTGGAATTTGGATATTGTAATATCGTTAAATGGGAAAACTGTCTTTTAGACTTTGGCTGTATTACAGCAAAGGGATGCAATTTTCTGAATGTCTTAGACTGTTCTAGCTAGCCTGTTATAGTTGCATTACTAATGATTGTTTATCAAAAGTCTTTTTGTATAAATATTTTTTGAAAGCACCAATAGTCATCCATAGAATATTGTCAAAGTATCGATTGAGGTATTTGGTTAAACATATTATATGTTATATGTGATTTTGTCCACATCGCACAGCCCTTAATGTCACACTCAAACACTGACAAATACTGAGAAAATCGTGAGATTAAAGCATATGTTTGTATTATATGGAAATGAGCTATTCCTCATTTTACTAAGGACCCCATGGACGCTCTTTAAGGAGCCCTTGGGAGTCCCCAGAGTCCACTTTAAAAAGTACTGACTTGAACTACTGGTCAGGACCTAGAATGGATTGTGCTGGGTCACCAAAGGATAGGAGTACAACTGTTTTAATTTGCCAAAGCTTCAAGGACGACTGCGAGTTTAGTCATGTTGGCTCCCGGGCTGAAAACACTCAAAACTTTCTGTACCACAGTGCAGTCGTCTGGCACCGAGTGATCTTTTCCCTGGTGTTGAAGAAACGTTCATTGTGTATCAGTGCAACAAACTGTCTATTCACTAGACTATGGCCTGCCACAACTGCATGTGTCTGTCTGCCGCGATAGCTGTCTGTCTGTCAGATATGAGCTGTCGACACAAAGGCGTTCAATGTGTGCTAACACATTTCTACCAGCCGATGTACTATCATTATCAGCAACAAGAACTGTGTCGCACATTCTACATGGGCTTGACTCATGATAAAACAGTCAAACAAAGGTGGGGATTGGGTACACTCTTTGCTTTAACACTGAGACAACACTGAGAGAAGACATCAGTCATTAAACTGTCCAGTGCCTGTGTGCATGTCAAACACCCTCAAGCCTCAAGGTGCCATTTTTCTGTGGGTGAGATACAGAGAGAAAAGATAAGGTGCGCACATCCAAAAACCACTTTGGCCAGGTGCTGGAATCAACATAATAGTCCACAGAAGAAGATAAAGATCCTGCACACTGTAGCTCCCATTCAGAAAAATGTATTAAGACAAGTGCAAAAACGTGACGTTTCGTGCCAAAATGCTGTTCCTCAGACTCTAATGATACACAAAACCAACAGACATATATAAGGTGTTCCCAGTCACATGACAATTAGACACATTAAGATCAGCTGTGTTCAAGTGAACCCTGTTCCTCTCTGTTCACTTGAACACAGCTGATCTTAATGTGTCTGTGTAATTAATGTGTAATTGTCATGTGACTGGGAACACCTTATATATGTCTGTTGGTTTTGTGTATCATTAGAGTCTGAGGAAGAGCATTTTGGCTCGAAACGTCACGTTTTTGCACTTGTCTTAATACATTTTTCTGAATGGGAGCTACAGTGTGCAGGATCTTTATCTTCTTCTATGAGATACAGAGAGGACAGAAAGAGAGAGACTGATTGCAGGCGTCCAGCCTTGTGTGTCCTAACCTTCACTGCCCCCTCACACACACACACACACACACACACACACACACACACACACACACACACTCCAAGCAACCCCTTGTCCAGTGACACCAACACATTGCCAAATGGCAGCCTCAGTATACAGCGGTGCCAGGGACACTAACACACACACAATCACACCAACAGTATAGTATACCCAAACAGACACACAAACTATCTAATAGGTTGAAGGTACTAAGTTAGAGGACACTTCACGCACATACAAACACAATATGTATCTCCTGAAGTGCTGACTTCAGTGTTACATTTTATGACTCTTGAGCCAGGGACAATGTTACAGCATGCACTTCTTCAGAAATAGCAAATGTTGTTAGTCAACATGTCACACCCAACTTTTCAGTTACTCATTTTCTTAACAGTTTAATGAGAAGCTGGCTCTGTGCTTGAGACACAGAGCTTCTAGATATTCACTCTTGGCAGCATGAGCCAAAGCCACTAGGGTTAGGGGGTCCATTCCTTAATGGGAGGCTCAATGGCTGCAGTGTGTCACCCATGCACTGCCAGGAATAGGGGTTAAATTTCCCATCAGGCTTAATGGGCAGAGCATGACACTGCTACTGCTAGGGTTAAGGGATTCATCAGGCCCTATGCAGCTTGGGTAGACAGCCAAGGAATGGGACTGAGTTGAATTTCTGCACAATAAATATGTTAACAATCACAAGATAGTAAAGCACGTCAGCATAAAAGGCAAGCTACAACATTTGATGCACTCAATTAGGCATACACTCAATGTATTGAGGGGCAGAGTACAGTACACTGCTGCTGCTGTGGACGGACTGCAGGCTGTGGTGGCACTACACCTACTGTAAGTGTGCAATGTATGTGAGCAGCAGCAGTTTGAATGGGGAGGGCTTGTGCATGTATGGATGCCTTTGTTTGACAGTGTGTGCTGCAGTGGGACTTAAACTGGCTGTAGTGCTGATGAGGGTGGGCTTGATCCAATGCATGCATGTTTTGTTCTGTTTTGCTATTCAAAATTATCATTGACCTTCAATTTTGAGTCAGGTATGGCTTTTATTCACACCCACTTCTTTTATTTCGGATGCCATGTCCAAATTTGTTGTTCATCCTTAACTGGGTCACCAAAACCAAACAAGGGCAAGACAGAGAATTAACTCCCGTCATATGAATATACATTAATTCATACTATAGGATTGGGCTATTTCACACCCAGATGGGGAGTTACAATGATGCAAATCTGATCATCTGTTTGCAGCGCAACCAAATACACACAGATTGACCCAGTGATATAAATCAGGCGTATGGACTTGCACACTCCGGGCGTGAGGGGACGGACGGAGCGACGTACCTCAGCTGCTCCCCGGTGACGAGCACCTCGGCCATGCGCTCCAGCTCTGCAGCCTTCTTCTGCATGGTGTTCCCAATCCCGTCCATCTCTCTGGAAACACGGACACAGGCGATGAGTCTGTTTGTTTGTTAAGGAGCTGCAAACAAAACCATTCTGCTTTGCGACATGCACACGTCGCAGCATAAATAATGCAAAGCGCACTAGTTTACCAGCTGATAAACATTCCCAAACAGGAAGGAGAGGACTGGGTGAACAAAACAAGGCATGAATCCCATCCCGTTTCTCTAAGATGCTGCACACATTGCACAAATATCTCCCTCAACACGCTGCTGGCGACAACTCCACTGTCTTTGCTTACCCTTCACGCACCATGTAAAGAGAAGAAAGTGGACTAGTTAATATTCCTTGCGCCTGGCGAGTTTATTCCATCCCAGAAAACGAGTGAAGCAATGCACACACGGGCAGAAGTGACAGCCAGGGCAGCGCCTCAGTGTGCAGGCTCCATCAGCGGTACTCCACTCAAATCCCCGAAAAACCTCCACCACCGTGGATTTCTGCAAACACTGACCCAAACATGCACCTTCCCCTTGGTGAGATCCCTATTTTCTATCTAGCAGACACGACAGTCGTGCTTCTGGAGCGGGTTGGATGCAGCGTTTCTTTTTCTTTTTTTTAAACGGCACACTTCCTATCACTGTAGTGTGTCACGCCTGGGTTTGTTTGTCAGTGACACTCCACTCGGGATAAATGCACGTTTTACTCCACAGTGCAGTCGCTGCCCATCCACAAAGCCCCCGCATTGGGAGGACTCGGCTGACGTCATTGGGGGAGTTAACCGGAGAGGCGGGGCTACAGAAGAAGGTGGGTGAGTTTGATTCTGACACCATCAGGCACCGGAGAGCGTTGCAACTCTGGAGACGAGAGACTGAGGCAATTACAATTACAATCCACATTTGGCAGACGCCTCTATCCACAGCTTTCTATTATTTTGTTTCTATTTTATTTACAATAAAACGCTTCTTTTTTGTTGTTGTTTTTTCTTATATAGGTAGATACCTGCCTTATTATCAGCAACAGGAGTTTATAGGGCAAAGAAGCAATCGACTTTCAATTAAGCCTGGCACTGTATCATTAGGGGCCGGGCAGCCTAAGCTGCCAAGACCCTCTTGTATTTCTGCGTGTTCTTCTTCTTCTTTCTTTCTTTCTTTCTTCCGAGGAAGTCCTACTTCCCATGCGCGAAAAATCACCAAATTTTGCACAAAGGTCCAGTCCCATGCCAGATTACCTAAGATGCAAACACAAGCCAATAGTCCTGATGGTAGCGCTACAGCAAGCCTCTAAATTTCAAAACTTTGAAAATTCATAACAAATCAACCATATGTGCTACAGCTTTGCAAATTTCACCAAAACGTAGCCCCAATACTGAAGAAACATTTGTGCACTTAAACCTACTGAAAATTATGAAATCCATCACTCTGTTTTTTTCAAAAACTGTAAAACTTATTAATCCTATCTCCTCCCACAATTTTTGCTTAAATGTCACCAAACTTGCTAGAGAGCATCTTCAGACTGTCCTACACAAACGATCCAAACAGATTTTTGATTTATCAAAAATTGAGCCTACAGTGCATCAAAATGTTTGACTGTAAATGGTACTGTAAATATACACTTGCAAATTCTTGGTATATAAATCTTCAATGTTCATGAAAAAAATTGACAAGATTTTGGAGTCAGAGTAGATGATGTGTGGCAAATTTCAGAATTGTATCTCAAAAACTCAATTTTTGACAGCATTTTGATTTTTGCTCTCGTGAACAATTGGAGTCAATGCAAGAATGGCATTTTTAAACATCAGTTTTTCACTTGGAGCAAATCAATCATTGTTAAAAACAAATTACCAACATCTCCATGCTGTCTAGATGCAATATGTGTATTTTCAGATTTTTGTCTTAATAACTGAATTTTTGACAGCTGTTTAAAATCTGCCTTTCCATGCATGGCTGGCTGCTGTCCTGCATATCAGTGATTGACTAAGTCAGTTTGTGAAGCTACGTGTGAAGTTTTAACTCAGAGAGACGCCAGTCCGCGGTGTCGAAGACTGCGAGTTCAAGCCTCAGCTTGTGCAACATTCCCATGTGTGAAAACTCACCAAACTTTGCTCAAAGGTCCAGTCCCATGCCAGATCATCATGGTCAGATTTTTGTCTTGATGACTGATTTTTTTTAGTGGTTTGAAATCTGACTTTCCATGCTAGGCGGCTGCTATCATGTGACTGACTTAGTTTGTGCAGCCTCACATGAATCAACACTTGCCAATTAACTCAGTGAGATAAAGCCTTGTCCTTTATGCCAGAAACTGAGAGTTCAAGCCTCAACTGATGCAAAATGCCACCTTTCTTTTCATCTTCCTATTCTCTACTTGTTGCTCAGAATTGCCTAAAATTGCCCGGCCCCGACCATTGCTGCGCAGCAGCTATAATTAAATCTGTAATCCAGTTCACCTCCTGATTTTGCTGTAAATCAGAGCCATTCCTGATGTAGTAGCTGCTTTCGTAACAAAATAAAGCATAGGATCATTCTGAATAGCTTTTTTTTTTTTTTTCAAGTACAACAGGGGCACAAGAAATTTGACCTTTGATATACAAATATACAAAGACACAAAAGAGGTTTTTATATCAGGGGGTTCAGTCTCCCTTTTGTTATCATCCTCCAGTGAAAACAGTTGTCTGCCCATAAGGAAATTGAGTCATCACAGCAAGAAAAAAGGTACGGTTAAGAGGGAAGAAATGAGTGCTGAGCATACAGAAATACAACAAAAATCACAATAACAAAAGTAAAAATTACTCAGATAGTGCAAACCTCCACCAACAATGAACAATTTTCTGACTTGCCATTAAATCCAAAGACATCATTCCTGTCACTTAAAGTTGGAGTTCTGTTGATTTCTTGATACAGACATATCCATAGTATTTTGAAAGTGGTAGTTTCATTGTTTCATAGTGGCCAAAATAGTAATATAATCTAATACTGAAAATCCAAGATCTGGGTCCTGACCAAAATATAGCCAATGGTTCCTTGGCCCACGGCCCATTTTCCATGAAATTATTTAAAATCACATTTTTTTTGTTTTTTTTTAAGATATCCTGTTTGCAGATAACCAAGCACAATTATTATACCTTATTTATCTAGGTGGATGTAGATGTACAAGTATGTATGGCCAGCTGTCCATATTATTAAGTGTGCAGGTCGTACAACAAAATACACAGAAATGTCTGCAGATATGTAAGCTGTTCAACAGACAGAGGTAAAATATGTGCTGATGTATGTCCACAGCATGTAGATGTGTTTTATAGGAAGTCACCTTGTAGCAGACATTGGTAATATAGAAATTATCCATCACCATTAATGGTTTCATTTTGATGGCTGGCACCAGACATCCAGGTGCCAGCCATCTGCCGACGTGTGTGTGTGTGTGTGTGTGTGTGTGTGTGAGTGTGAGTGTGAGTGTGAGTGTGTGAAGCTTTAAATCCTACTGGCTTTTTAATTCTCACCTACTCAAATTCAGTGACATAAAGATAAAATGTATTGATCCTTTTACTGAAATTGTATTTTTATTCACCTCCACTAACACACACACACACACACCGTTCTAATTCCCTCAAAAAGTAGTTCTACTACTACATCTTACTACAACTGCTACTACTGCTACTATTACAATGAGTACAACTACTACTGTTACTAACAGTAGAATGACAATACTACTACTACCACTACTACTACTATTAATGATAAAGCAATAATAATAATGATGATGATAAACAAAAATAAACAACTGGAACGACGGCTCAACAAACCAACAGAAGGAGGATTTATCAAGCCAAAGAGATGCTGAAACAGCAGATTCAGACAAAGGCACAGAGGCTTGCAAGATTCAAAACGTGGAGTAAGTTCTTTAGGCACATGGACGACGCTCAAGACAGGATGACAACCAGTTGAAAACAAGGCAAATACCATCTATGCCAAATGAATGAAGCAAATGCAAAACACCATCATCAGCAACAACTGAAAAAAAAAAAACTGGGGTAATGCACAGGAAGTACCAAAAAAGGATGTTTGAGGAAGATACAGACCAACAGAAGACACACCGGTGGCTTAGGACAACTGTACTGTAAGTAGAGGGAGAGGGCCTGATCATATGACCACAATCATCAGTGATGGAACAGACCCACAATGCCACAACAAGGCAGCAGCACTTGCACTGGACAACATGCCAAAGTTACAAGATCAAGGCATGTAAGATGTCGTACAAACGGCGACAGAGGGATTAAAGTTATAGTTTGGATTTTTACACATAGAGTGGAATTTGTTTGGTCTATTTGAGTGTGACACATCCTCCAAGTTTGGTTCATTAACTCCTTCCCTGTCATGAAAACAAAATCTTCACCAAGAGGATGCTGCTTTAAAATGAATGAAGTAGATAGAGACTGGAAAACAACATGGTTTTGAGAGGCAGCACAAAGTTGAAAATTTGTTTTAAAGGATGCACAACAGCACATTTGTTTTGATTTCACTTTCAGCGCTCTTTGTTAGTCAAGTTAAAAATGTAGTCAGTCAAGTGACAACTCCCCTTGGCCCTCCTCTAAGGAGGCTGCAAACACTGGGGCTCCTCTCTGCCGTCCAGCTCCATGAGAGTGTCACCAGTCTGGCAGGACAGCAGGATTGTATATGAATCTTTCATTCAGGGGCTCGTCAAGAGCCCTCAGGGTCTGCTGCTGCTCTGCCACCCTCTGTCTCCTTTCCTCAACCTTTTGCATACAGAGGGGAAAAGGAGTAAAGGTCAACACTCATACAAGAAAAGGCTAGAACTGAGTTAAACCAGGAAGACTGAAGTTTAGACCAGCAGGACTTATGTTTAAACAAGAAGCACTGATGGCTAGCCTTCAGTCTGAGAATAGGCAGGTTTAGACCAGCAGGACTGAGGTTTAGGTGAGAGGTCTAGACTAGCAGGACAGCAGTTTGGACTAACAGCACAAGCTGGATGTGGCTGCACCTCGGAGCCAAGAGAGGAGTCCTGCAGCTTGGGAAAAAAAACATTTCGGAGAAGAGTCTGGAGGCGTTCCAGACATAGGAATCCACCGGGAGCTTTGCTTTCTGCATCCAGCCTGCTTCCTTCCCTGGCATTTTGGCCAAGCAGCGGAATGGGGCAGTCCATGTTGCTGAACTTCCACTTTCAACAGAACCAAGTACACTCTATAGAAAGGTAGAGGAGCCAACAGGAAAGGCTGGACATGAGTGTGACAGGGCCTCACTCTCCCGACAGGAAGACCAGGAGGACCAAACAACAACAAATCTACTGCCAGATCTCTTAGTCTTGAGCCGTCATACCACCATATAATTTGTCTACTACAAATAATAGTCCACAGTATGAGGGACATCCTCTTGATACTGAGCTGCAGCCCCATTAGCATAATCCACATTGTCTTAAAATTTAAAGAAAAGAAAAAAAAGAAGTACTCTGCAACTCTTTACATTGGCATCTTTGTGAATGGCATAGTTTTACTATGGAATATCAATGAGAGAGCATGGCTTTTACAAAGATTAGCCACAACAGTGTACATCAAGAAAAGAGTAAATGCTCCTAATATTTGATATACTGAGTGACAAATAAGACAATAAAAGAAAGTTTTTTTTTTTTTTTTTTTTTTTTTTACTTTTTAACCTTTAGCCTTTTATTAAACATTCAGGGAGTGTAATTTTGGCATATGTAATGCATCTATATTGTTCTGATAAATTTGCATTTGGAGATCAGAATATACACTATATTGCCAAAAGTATTCACGCAGCTATACAAATCATTGAATTCAGGTCTTCCAATCACTTCCATGACCACAGGTGTATAAAATCAAGCACCTAGGCATGCAGACTACTTCTACAAACATTTGTGAAAGAATGGGTCGCTCTCAGGAGCTCAGTGGATTCCAGCGTGGTACTGTGATAGGATGTCACCTGTGCGATAAGTCAAGTCGTGAAATTTCCTCGCTACTAAATATTCCACAATCAACTCTTAGTGGTACTATAACAAAGTGGAATCGCCTGGGAACGACAGCAACTCAGCCACAAAGTGGTAGGCCATATAAAATCACAGAGCGGGGTCAGCAGATGCTGAGGCGCATAGTGCGCAGAGTCAATAGCTACAGACCTCCAAACTTCATGTGATCTTCAGATTAGCTCAAGAGCAGTGCACAGAGAGCTTCATGGAATGGGTTTCCATGGCCGAGCAGCTGCATCCAAGCCTTACATCGCCAAGCGCAATGCAAAGCGTCAGATGCAGTGGTATAAAGCACGCCGCCACTGGACTCTAGAGCAGTGGAGACGTGTTCTCTGCAGTGACCAATCACACTTCTCCGTCTGGCAATCTGATGGACGAGTCTGGGTGTGGAACGGTACTTGTCTGAATGCATTGTGCCAAGTGTAAAGTTTGGTGGAGGGGGGCATTATGGTGTGGGCTTGTTTTTCGGGAGTTGGGCTCTGCCCCTTAGTTCCAGTGAAAGGAACTCTTAATGCTTCAGCATACCAAAACATTTTGGACAATTCCATGCTCCCAACTTTGTGGGAACAGTTTGGAGATGGCCCTTCCTGTTCCAACACGACTGTGCACCAGTGCACAAAGCCAGGTCCATAAAGACATGGTTGAGCAAGTTTCATTATTTTCATGTTACTGTAAAAGCAACCTGGTCAACCTTCACCTCAGTGTCCTGCTGCTTGAGGTCCATCTTGCAGAGGGTGTGGTCATAGAGGTGGGAAGGCAAATCCCATGTCTAAAAACAAACAAACAAACAAACAAACAAACAAACAAACAAAAACATTTTCCAGCAGCCCTCTTGTCATTTCTTGAATGACTTGTTAATGCATTTGTCTGCATATGCATTCACCTCTGTGAAAAAGGAGTGCTAAATTGACCAGTTGGTGGTCGTATATTAGCTTAAGTTTATAGCCTATCAATCTATGCATCAATAAAGAAGATCAGTTAAAGGCTATTTGAATTGAATTTATTTAATCCATAACACACATGCTTGTTTAGTTCACTGACCTGCTTTCAGATATTTGTCATATTTGTCATTGATGACTATTTGTGACTCAGATTTATTTATTTATTCTAGTTTGAAGTTATTTTTTTAGTTGACACATACAGTACTGCTTATTCCACTTACAGTACTTTGTTCTTACTAATAAAGCTTGTCAAGTTTAATGGAATGTCGTTATGCCGTCATTTTATTCCTTTATACATCTGGGATTGTGTGGTCGGTGGGAGGTGTCATGCCAAAAATCTGGTAATTTTTGATTTGGCTGGAGGAGGGGAGCCTCCAAATAATATGTCGCATAGGTCCCCAATTTGGCCAGGGGCGGCCCTGGTCCAGTATCAAAATTGTGATTGAAAACGGTCAGTTGTTTTGGATAAGTAGTATGTATTTCAGTGTTTCAGAGCCATATGCTTGTTTTTGAAATTTGACCTCATAAATGTTGCACATGGCGGCATGACACCTCATGAGAACTCTGGTCTTCTGTCAGAGAAATGAAGACTCATGGAATTTCCCGGCCAATTTTATATATGTCCAAATGGTAGCGTAATTACCCTATATTGTTCCCTCAATAAATAAATAAATAAATAAATACAATTTTTAAAAAAAATACATATTGGTATCTCAAGGCTGCAGTGTGCTCAACTATTGGGCTATTTATTGTCAGTTGCACAGATTTACACAGTTACTATATTTACAACCTTTCTGCTCTGTGGTCTGCGACCCTCTGCTTAACTGGACTGATATTTCTGTTTGCTTTCACATACTATTTCCCACACTCTGATTCAGTGAACAGGACTTATGGGCATTTGAGTGTGCACCTGAATCCCCAGCAATCCACGGCATAACACGTCGTCCATGTGGAGCAAAGCAGTTTAACAGTGTCCATTGCCATCTGCTGGACAAAAGAGGCACTGCAAGCGACCGGGAGCCTTGCCATGCTCTCTACTGACTGTTAGTACTAAAGGTGGTGGGTTCAAATCCCAGACGAAACCTTCTCTTTGTGGAGTTGTTATGTTGATTGCCCTAACTATATCGGATCTAAATGTATGAAAGCATCGTCCTGGAAGAACTGCCGCATTACGGCTATATAACACGGAAGTCAAATCAACGTAAGAAAACGACGTAACACCTTTTCTATTGTGTTTTTTTATCGATGTTCAGAGACATTTAAGCATATAACACTCGTCAACAAACGTCCTGTGCTTTTCACAGTATCGGAAAAGTCATAATACCTCTAGGGTTTGATAGTACATGGTGGACAAAAATATATTTAAAGTGTAATTTTCGATGTAGTATAAGGGCCAGTGGCGCAATGGATAACGCGTCTGACTACGGATCAGAAGATTCTAGGTTCGACTCCTGGCTGGCTCGATTCTTTTTCTATTTCACACTTTACTATCTAAATGATAGATCCGAAAAAGGGCTTCGACTCCGCCATTGGAGTGTGTTCATATTGCTCCAATCACCCATTTCGCCCGTACATACGCTTGAAGCTGTTTCATTAAAAGATGCAACACACCTGTATGTCTTTTTTAAACATAACTGGAGGCACAATGAGATGTTTTCTTGAAAATAATGTACATAAAAACACAATTTGATAGATTAATTGGTAGTCGACGGCGAGTGGCACGACCCAACAGCACACTGGACTTTTCTAGTGTCCGTTTTTATTATCAATACCAAATGAAGCATCTCCACCTTTCTCTTTTCTCTCTCCACTTTACCAACATAATAAATCATCTGTGCATTTTTAGAGCATCAAAGGTGACCTTATGTCCATTTCTTACCTGTCCAAAACGCCGGGCTTCAGCGTCCAGCTTCAATGGAAAGTCCATGGTCAGACTCAAGATCCGAACCGTCTTGATTCGACTCCTTATTGGTTTTCGATCAGAAAATGAAACTTAGCCGCAGGAAAGCATGCAAGCAGACAGAGCACCATCCCGGGCCCCTGCATCAACCACACAATCCGTGGCTAAACTTGTTATTAAGTGGAGACTTAAATAGCACTACTATGTCAGCCTTCTGTAGATATATTTATTTTCAGTAAAGTTTGGAGCAGATTGGGGCAGATGCACAACCTACAATAAAATACACTTAATACTAGTGTTGTAGTCAAGACTGCACCAACCGAGACCAAGACATTACCGAGACTAGAGATTACGAGACCAAGACAAGACCAATACATTTGGAGGTTGAGACCGAGACGAGACCAAGGCCGTATAGCCTACATCAAAAAATAAATAGAACAAAATGACAGGTATCTCTTTTAAACTAAGTTTGCTTTTAAACAAATGCAACAGCAACAAAAACAAAAACAAACTCTGCTGTTTTTTTCTAACCAGCACAATGAAACAAAACGCAAATCTAAGGAAATTTGTTGTTTGACTTCTTGTAAAAAGTACACCATCATACTTTTTAAAACTGCATTGACCTGTCAAGCAATGATAAATATGTCATTTCATAAAGAAAGATTAAAAGAAAAAGGAATAAGGCCTAAATTAAATGAACTAAGTGAAAAAAAAAAAAAAAATCAGCAAGGTTTCCTGAACATGGGTCTTTAACTTAAACAATTTGAGAACATTTTGCATTTTGGTGCTTTGACAGCTATATTTTGACTCATTTCAAGCAATTAAGGCTTTTTTTTGTTTGTTTATATCTTGAAATAAGATGTTTATCTGGATTTGTCAGGTGAATATAACTTATAATGAGTGTAAAGAGATTAATACACCTTCATCTGAAATAAGATGCACTTTCTTTTATTTTTTTTACATGGGTCTTATTAAAGACACAAGTAGATTTCCAGGGGTGCAAAAAAGTAAGCACACTCACACAGACAGAAAAAACTACTTAGATGCATAGCTAGGGTTGCCACCTTTCAGGATGCCCTTGAAGGATGCCCACCTCGGCTCCTTGACCTCGAGGCCACAGCCACTAATTATTTACTTATGTATGATTGTATGTATGTGATGTATGTATGAATGCATGTATGTACGTATGCATGTATGTATGTATGTATGTATGTACACTACCAGTCAAAAGTTTGGACACACCTTCTCATTCAATGTTTTTTCTTTATTTATACATACTGAAGACATCAAATATATTAAGCAAGATATATGGAGTTATGTAGCAAAGAAAAAATTGTTAAATAACTCTAAATATGTTTTATATTTTAGATTCCTCAAAGTCGCCACCCATTGCTTTGTTGACAGCACAGCAAACCCTTGGCCTTCTCTCAATGAGCTTCATGATGTAGTCACCTGAAATGGTTTTCGCTTCACAGGTGCGCCTTGTCAGGGTTCATTTGTGGAATTTCTTGCTTTATCAATGGGGTTGGGGCCATCAGTTGTGTCGTGCAGAAGTCAGGTTGGTATACAGCTGACAGCCCTATTGGACAACTGTTAGTGTAGTGGCTATCTTAAGTTCTTATCTTAGTTTTCATTTCTTACTCTTTTAACCACTCTTGATGAAGCAACTGGAGACTGTTTTACTCGTCGAGCTGGCTGGGTGCCGACGCAGACGGTAAAACGACTGTGTCGCTCCGCAGCTGTCTCATTTATTCAACACATTTTCATTAACAAAACTTTACTTCCTCCTTCTCTACGGAAGTCACATGACATCAACCGTAACACAGGTGGCTCAAAATTCAAAAACATACTTAAACTTATTCCTTCAACAAAACATCACTATAAATCAGTGCAATAACAAAACAATAATAAATGGCGCTTACATTCCGGCCCCTAATTGTTACTGCTGAGGCATAACAATTACATTTCTACACAATAAAGCGTCATTTAATCTGAAACACTGACTATAATAAACTTCTTTTTTGGTCCCTTTGTTTACATGAACCAATATAAATTTCTTTAAATAAACACTTCAGTTTACTTTACAGTACTTCAAGTACACATCTATCTAGCATCAATTATCACTCAAGTTTAGTGAAGCATAAATCACATGCTTTAAACATAGCTTTATCACACATAGAATATGAACTTATTCTTCCATCTCAAGCAATAAACACAACTTATCTACTGGTCTTTCCAAAACACTAGTTTTAGTTTTTACAAAAGCACGTCTAACAAGACCTTTTGCATCAAAAACTTTTCAACTTTTCCCATCAACCATGAACTTCTTGGTGAACTGTCGTCCACTATGAGAACAACATCTCCTTCCTTTAGATTTCTCCTGATTTTAGTCCACTTCTGCCTCTCCTGCAGAAGCGGCAGGTACTCCCTGGTCCAGCGTTTCCAAAAGATGTCAGACAGGTATTGTACCTGTCTCCACTGTTTTCTGGCATACAAGTCCTCTTTCTGAAACACTCCAGGAGGCAGCACTGGTTGTCTTTTCAAAAGAAGTAAATGGTTAGGTGTGAGAGCTTCAATGTCATGTGGATCATCTGACACTCTTGTTATAGGTCTGCCATTTACAATAGCCTCGACTTCACATAACAATGTGTGGAGACGTTCATCATCAAGAGGCTGCTGTTTCACTATCTGGTTAAGAATTCTCCGCACAGAACGAATCTGCCTCTCCCAGATGCCTCCAAAATGTGAACCTGCTGGTGGGTTGAATATCCAAGTGATTCCTTTCTGCATGAGCATATTTGAGATCTTTGACTGATTCCAGCTTTTGATTGCTTCACGCATTTCTTTCTCTGCTCCCACTAGATTTGTGCCATTATCTGACCTCATTACAGACACCTGGCCTCTCCTGGCTATAAATCGTCTAAAGGCATTTATACAGGAATCAGTTTCAAGAGAATTAGCAACTTCTATATGAATTGCTCTGACTGTGAGACACGTAAACAAGACCCCATACTTCTTAACCATACTTCGCCCACACTTGACCTCAAAAGGTCCAAAATAGTCTATTCCTACACTAGTGAATGGAGGGTTGTCTGGTATCAGGCGATCTTGTGGCAAATTTGCCATTCTCTGTTCACCAGGTTTGGCTGAGATTTTTCTGCATGTTACACACTTTGAAAGTATCTTTCTAAGAGCAGAGTCTGCTTGAGGAGTCCAGAATCTTTCTCTTAGCTTGGACAATGTATAATTCCTCCCACTATGTCCTGTTTCTTGATGAACATGTCTGAGGATCAAAGTTGATACATGATGGTTCTTGGGAAGAATCACAGGATGCTTAGCATCTGCTGGAAGTGCAGACTGATGCAGCCTTCCTCCTACTCTTAAAATCCCATTCTGCACAACAGGATCAAGCTTGATGATATGACTGCTTCTTTTCAACTTGTCACCTTTCTGAAGAGTCATTAGTTCATCACAGAAGCCTTGCATTTGACACAGTCTGATAATTTCAATCTCTCCCTGTGCAATATCTTAAGCAGTGAGCAAAGACCCACTGATAGTTCTTTTAAACTTTTGCATCTGGTTTGCAACAATCTCAGTTTTCTTCTCATGCCTCAGTCTCTCACTTGCTTGTGATATGAGCAATTTGCGATGTGTGCTGTTTGTGGAGCAATTGTTTCAACTTCATCATCCAGGAAATTGCTCTTGTCAATCTGTGCCATTCTGAATAATGACAAATGAGCTTGTTAAGCATATTCTCATGTGCGTTTGTAGCATTCACACTCAAAGCAGCTTTAACTTCAACATCATCTTTCTGTATCTCTTTGATATCAGGTGAAACTGGCCAGTGTTTCTCATCTTTCTTCAAAAAATCTGGCCCACCAATCCAATCCTGACATTTTTTGAATGTGTCTGCGTTCATACCTCTGGATGCATGGTCAGCTGAATTCAACTCCGAGTTCACATACATCCACTGACTTGGCTTAGTGTTGTCTCTAATAAGTGACACTCTGTTAGCTACAAAAGTCTTAAATCTTACATTCTCACTAGCAATGTATCTCAACACTGTAGTACTGTCAGACCAAAACATGGATTGTTCCAGTGGCATTTGCAGCTCTTTTTTCATGAGCCTGTCCATTTTTACAGCGACAGCAGCAGCTGTCAATTCCAGTCTTGGAATCGTTGTTTGTTTTAATGGAGACACTCTGGATTTTCCAATGATGAATGAACAGTGAACTGAACCTGTTTCATTTTTTATGCAAAGGTAGGTGACGACTCCATAGCCTTTCTCACTCGCGTCCGCGAAGTGGTGCAATTGTGCAGATGTGACCTTTCCAAAACCAGCTGGTTTTAAACATCTGTCCACTGTGAAACCATGAAGTTTTGCAAGATCCAAAATCCATTTTTGTGACTTTTTAGCCAATTCAGCAGGAATATCTTCATCCCAGGAGACTTTCCTGCCACACAGCTCCTGCAAGATCATTTTAGCTGGAAGGATGACAGGTGACAAAAACCCTAACGGGTCATATACAGCACTTACAAATGACAGGATGCCACGTCTAGTTTGTGGTGTATTCTTTGCATTGATTCTGACCTTGAATACATCTGACTCTGTACACCAGTTCACTCCAAGGACTCTTTCATCAGGTAATGCATCATGACTGAGGTCCAAATCTTTAACCTCCTTAGCTCTTTCTGACTCAGGAAGGGAGGCTAGAACAGTCCTGCTATTACTCATCCATTTTGTGAGATGAAATCCTCCACTCTCACACAGTGCTGTCAAGTCTCTGACCAGATCAACTGCTTGGGTTTCATCTGACACTGACAAAAGACAATCATCTACATAAAAATTGTGCAGAGTTGCTTTCACTGCAGCAAGTGCCATTTTGTCCTTAGCATCCTCAGCTGTCTTCCTTAATGCAAAATTGGCACAGCTGGGGGAGGATGTTGCCCCAAACAAATGCACAACCATTTTGTACTCTTTCAAGGGCTTATTCAAGTTTTCATTTGGCCACCATAGGAATCGCAGGAGGTCTTGATCCTCTAGTGGTACTCTCACTTGATGATACATTGCCTCTATATCTGACATTAAAGCAATGTGGTCATGTCTGAATCTTGTTAACACTCCTATAAGTGTATTTGTCAAATCTGGGCCTTGTAAAAGTTCTGTGTTCAATGACTTGCCCTGAAATGATGCTGCGCAGTCAAAAACCACGCGAAGTTTCCTTTTTTGTGGGTGATAAACCCCATGATGAGGTATATACCACACTCTATCATTTTCAGACACAGTCTCTTTCTTTGGCACTTCCACTGCATACTCTTTACTGATCAGGTCAGACATGAATTTCTGATACTCTTCATGAAAGTCTTTGTTTTTGACAAGTTTCCTTTTCAGGTTTTCTGCTCTCTGAACAACCACACTGTAATTGTTAGGCATCTTGACAGCTTTGTTTCTTAAGGGAAGACCTATGCTATAGTGTCCATCAACCTTTTTCACTGTCTCATTAACAGAGTCCATGAACTGTATGTCTTCTCGTGACATTTCATGTTTTTCTTCACTGGCTTTCTCTGGGAAGTCATAGTTGAACTGTTGTACAAGCAAATTCTCTACATTGGCAATGGAGATACGATTGACAGAAACACTTTGTCCACTTTCAGATGGAGTAACACAACCATCACCCCTGAGGGGACCATTTATGACCCAACCAAGGATTGTTCAAACTGCATACGGGCCGTTGTCCTCACTGTGGATGATTTCCCACGGTTCCATGGCCTTGTAAACATCACAACCTATCAACAGTCCTATGTCTGCATTTATTTGTGGCAGCTCAATACCATGAAGGTGTGGCCATTTTTCCAAATCTTTCTGCACAGGAACATTCTCTTTAGACACAGGAATGTCTGTGTGTGTATAGATCTCAGGTAAGTCTATGTAAATGTTCTCTTTCAGACCACAAATCTCTAGACCTGAGAGATGGTAGCTTGGCTCTAACTTTTCCTGGCCCATTGTTCGAAGCAATATTTGTGTTTTTCTGCCTTCAATGCCAAGCTGTCTCATTAACTTTTCAGTACAGAAAGTTGCTTGACTTCCATTGTCCATGAATGCATAAGTCTCTATTACTCTGTTGCTTTTCTTTACCTTAACACACACAGGCACAATTGCCAAGACACAATTGTCTTTTCCGGCCCCAGTGGCACAACAAGGTCCACTTGAGATGTGTGTTGTTTCACAAGTTGTCATGTTTTCTGTGTTGATTTTCTGACTGCTAGTAGCAGCTTCATCATCATCTTCCCTTACAATATGAAGCATGCTTGGGTGTTTCTTAGAACAGTGGTCACATGAAGCTCTCTTCTTGCAATCCTTGCTCAAATGACCTTGAGTCAAACATGAGAAACATAGTCCTTTTCCTTTAAGAAACTCTAGTCTTTCCTTATAGGGCAGGTTTCTGATTTTGAGACATTCTGCCAAGGTATGTTGTTTTTCACAGAATGTACATGGCTTCTGAAAGGCATTAACGACTTGACGAGAGGAGACTTTACAGTTTTCAGGTGAATTCTTATTTGTAGCTGGAGCTACACTTGTAGCGAATGCACTCCCTTTTGGCCTGCTTGCTCTAACTGTTTTCATATTTACAAAATGTTTCCCCTTATCTTCAGTATCCTTTATGTCACCAAAAAGAGGATCTGCAGCTATTTTAGCTTGTCTGTTTATGAATCTGACCAGATCAGCAAATCTTGGTCTCCTTCTACTAGCTTCTTGGATATCAAATGCAGAAACTCTCCACATCTCTCTCATTTTATATGGTAACTTGGAGATAATGATTCTAAGATTAGTGGGATTATCCATTTCTTGCTGCTGATCAAGGTCTTGCATTGCATTGTTACAACTGGTTACGAACAGGGAGTAACTATGGAGAGCCTTAGCGTCATCTGGCTTGATTTGTGGCCAATTTAGAGCTCTGTTCATGTAGGCAGATAAGATCTTTAACTCACTGCCATAGTGATAAGTTAGCAATTTTCTTGCTTCACTGTAGCCTTCATATGGACTCATATGTTGGCAACTCCTGACCAAATCTCTGGGCTCACCTCTGGTGAATTGTTCAAGGCAGTATAACCTATCATTGTCATTGTCGGTTTTATCATGAATTGTATAGTCAAATGCTCTTATAAAAGACTTGAACTCAAGGGGGTCACCACTGAAAACAGGTATGTCTCTTTGGGGCAAATGGGTCAGTTTCTGTTGTTTGACTAACATTTCAGTAATGTCATTTTGTTTCAACATCACTTCACATAGGTTTACAGCATCATTACTGACATTAGTGTACTGTGTCTCATTTTCTTGTTTCACTTTGTTATTTACCTGTGACCTTTCAGTGTATTCACACTTTACTGCTAACTCTTGTTTGGGTAGCAGATTGTCCACTGATTTTGTCTTACACTCAGCAGTTGCATATTGTTGGTTCTCAAACTCACAAGTCTCCAGCACTTTTATTTTAGCTGAAGATGCAGCAATTGCTGTCTCGATCTCAAGCTGATTTTTCTTGGCCTTTAACTTGCACTCTTCAAGCTCTAATGCCTCTTTCTGTTTCAGGGATGCTGCTTGTGCTAGTAAGGCGGCATGTTCTGCTTGTTCCTTCTGCCGTATGTGTGAAATGGATGATCTTGAAGATCCTGACGATCTGGATGATCTAGAAGATCTGGACAGTCTCGAAGAATGGCCAGTCGCTGTACTTTGTGCCACATGGAGCACAGATTCATCCTTCACTGGTGCAGCAACTGCAGATACGCTGTCATCTGGACTCACTTCTTCTTGATGCTGTTGCTTTGATGCATAAATCCATTCTTCAGCTTCATTAATGAATTTGTTGAATTGTTCATGTTTTGGTTTGAACCAAAATGTTTGATCTGCATCTTTTTCATCATCAGGCAACAGTCTGAGTACACCATCATTTGCATGATCAAACTCTCTCAAAAGTTCTGAGCATTCATTCAACTGTTCATCAACAATGTCTGGACTCTCATTGTCTTTCATGAGTCCATTAATTTTATTCATTTTTGATGTTAACTGTGATAGTTTCGACCTTCTTGTATTTAGAAATCTGCTTAAAAGCTCTTCAAGCCTCTTTTCGGTGGGCTTTGGCGCCCTCTTGTGGTAGGTCCTGCTGTCGCAGGTCTGTGTTCTTGGTCTAGTAGCGACGCCGTCGTCCGCCATGTTTCTTGTTAACACAACGTCTAAATTCAACAAGTGTTCATGAAACGGTCTATGACACAAAGCGCTGAATGGCTTTCTATATGAGTGTCATCTTCTGAAGACCCAACATGCTTGTCTCGTTGTGTTAGGCTCTCGGAACATCATGGCGACGTAGCCGTCGTGTTGCTGAGCTAGTCGTTTTACTTAATGTAGTGGCTATCTTAAGTTCTTATCTTAGTTTTCATTTCTTACTCTTTTAACCACTCTTGATGAAGCAACTGGAGACTGTTTTACTCGTCGAGCTGGCTGGGTGCCGACGCAGACGGTAAAACGACTGTGTCACTCCGCAGCTGTCTCATTTATTCAACACATTTTCATTAACAAAACTTTACTTCCTCCTTCTCTACGGAAGTCACATGACATCAACCGTAACACAGGTGGCTCAAAATTCAAAAACATACTTAAACTTATTCCTTCAACAAAACATCACTATAAATCAGTGCAGTAACAAAACAATAATAAATGGCACTTACAGTTAGAATTTATATGATGGCAAGAACCAATCAGCTAAGTAAAGAGAAACGACAGTCCATCATTACTTTAAGAACTGAAGGTCAGTCAGGCCGGAAAATTGCAAAAACTTTGAATGAGTCCCCAAGTGCAGTCACGAAAACCATCAAGTGCCATGACGAAACTGGCTCACATGAGGACCGTGTAACGGGGGTTAAAAACCCCGAACTCCTACTGTCCCACTGAGGAGCCCTCTGTCTCAATCAGCACACAGACAAACACCAATAACTAAAATCAGGGTTGTTTATTCACAATAAAAGGTAAAAATGGTTAAAAAGGAAAAAAAAGAGTCCATGCCATTTCAAAATCCAGTCCATTTCAAATTTTTCATCAACAGCAAACTTAAATTTTATATCCACCACATGAAAGGTATGTTAAACCTCCAAAAAAAAAAAAAACATATTTTCCCACCTCAGGTATAAAATCCTTATTAATATTTTCCTTTTTATTCAGACATGGGAGCCATTCTTGTACCACCCTGCCATGGACAATATTTACACCATTTGAGTAGTAATACATGAAATACATTTTAAAAACCTAATGTTTTCCTACTAGTAAAATGTCCTTTTTTGGAAACCATCAATAGAAAGTATGTAATTTGATCAATTTTTTTTAATTTTTTTTAGAAGATTTCTTCAAAATAGCCACCCTTTGCTCTGATTACTGCTTTGCACACTCTTGGCATTCTCTCGATGAGAGGTAGTCACCTGAAATGGTTTTCACTTCACAGGTGTGCCTTATCAGGGTTAATTAGTGGAATTTCTTGCTTTATCAATGGGGTTGGGACCATCAGTTGTGTTGTGCAGAAGTCAGGTTACTACACAGCCGACAGCCCTATTGGACAACTGTTAAAATTCATATTATGGCAAGAACCAATCAGCTAACTAAAGAAAAACCACAGTCCATCATTACTTTAAGAAATGAAGGTCAGTCAGGCCGGAAAATTGCAAAAACTTTAAATGTGTCCCCAAGTGAAGTCGCAAAAACCATCAAGCGCTACAACGAAACTGGCACACATGAGGACCGACCCAGGAAAGGAATGAGTCACCTCTGCTTCTGAGGACAAGTTCATCCGAGTCACCAGCCTCAGAAATCGCAAGTTAACAGCAGCTCAGATCAGAGACCAGATAAATGCCAGAGGTCATGACAGTGTGGATACCTGACAGAAAATGACACTGAATCCACATTTTTTGCGAAGATTTGGGCTTTTAAAGGCGGTGGTCTTAAACTTTTGATCAGCTGATGAACAGCCTATTTCAGTTTAATGGTTGTTTGCAATAAATTGCTTACTCTTTTTTTTTTTTTTTTTTTTTTGTCTCACTCCCATTTCTTCTTTTTGCATTTTGAAGCTCTACTTAGAACCTTTCTAAGATCTAACAGTGCAAAATGTAAATTCTTGCAATTTTTCAACTGGTCTTAAGATTTTGATCAGGAGTGTAGGCTACTCCTGAAAATAATAAAGATTTGATAAAAATATAACATTTATTTGGTCGTATTTTAGATGCAAATGTCATTTTGGTGAATAACGACATGTGAATATGAACATATATTAATTAAAGATGATTCAAAATGCATGCCTAGGCTGTGGCCAGTGCCTGCCTATGTTGGCGCTCTAGGCATAGCCTAATTACTCCCCTGCGCCCTTGCATCGCCCATCCCTCTAGCAGATGAGGCCCTAGGCAACTGCCTATGCCGACTAGGCAGAAGGCCTGCGCGCCTCAACAAGACATTTACAACGGTAATGGTGCATTTTTGTGCCTCAATAATTACCTGATTTTCTTGCTGGAGATCAACAATTTTACGTTCAAGCTCTTCAAGTCCGCAGCAGAGGGCCCAAATGGTAGCGAAAAGAATTAACTGTACTGATAGTGTAACTACTCCCACACAAAAAATCACGACAAACATAAGAGCGTCCATAGGAACCCGCTGCATCTTCTCGTCCAACCAGCGGCCCAGTGTCTTCAGGCATCCTTTGGCGCTACTCCAAAGTCCAGCCATTCTTGAGCGGACCCTCTTCCACAGGCTAGGGCGTTTGGCTTTGTCTTTGTCCTGTGTGATTAACACGTCCAGCTGTTTCCTGCAGGTGAATGCCATGTTCGATACCACATCCAGACGCTTCATCAGCTCCATGGATTTGTTCTGACCGCGAGATATCACGTGTGATAATTCAAGACAATACTCCATCACGATTGTTATGATATCGCGGCACTTTTTGGCCTTTTTCTCTGTGTCCACGGCTCCGCTTTGCTCAGCTGGCGCTATGTTTCCAGAGGGGAGGCCGGCCTGCAGCTGGGAGATCATACCTGACACCTCTTCCATGGTGGCTTCAAGGATTTGCACAAACTCAGTGGTGCTGTGCCTGTTTCGGTTCGTGTAGGCGTGGAGAGTATTAATCACACACTCAGTCCTGGTTGTAGCGGCATACGGGTCGGACCCGCTGCTGTGTCCAGCGGGAGATGTGTTTGGTGAGGGGAGCGGGGTGCTGCCTTCGGGCTCTTGTTGGCCATGCTGGTCCAGCACGGCGTTGTGTGCACCCAACCGGTCTTCGCCTGGGTGAGTGCTGTTTGGGTGGGCAGGAGACTGCCTCTGCGGTTCGGTGGGGGTGGCCGCCGTGGCCTCATCCGGAGGAGACTCCGGATGGACCTTGTTGTTTTTCCTTGGGTAGAAAAGTTTGGTGCAAAACCAGTTCTTCACACAATTCATGTTGAGAATCTACCACTGATCAAACCCGAGTTGACCCTTTACTCTGTGGGCTCTGACATCATAGTCCAATATTATGACGTATGTAACATCATGCATACTTTATCATGCATGCATAATATCGGACTATGACGTCAAAGGCTGACGAAAGGAAAGGAAAGACAAGAAGGTCTAGTACCCAACTTAGTAAAATACAGTGTGAACCTGCTGCTCAGATATATCTCAGATCAGTGCAACCATCTGCCTGTCAATGTGACACTGAAACAATTTTACTCTCTGATGTGACTTAAAAGTGTGATGTTGAATAAATAATAGCAATGGATTTATATGACCAACAAACAAATACACATGGTTTGCAACGCATTTATTTATTTATTTAAACAATCATACAGCACATATGTATACGTTGGCTTGTTATCCTAATCTACATCTGGCTATGAATTGCTCTGCAGCACATCTTCCTTCAATTATTTTAGTAAACTTACAGGGCATGAATACAATTTGAACCAGACATGTACACTTTACACTTCAAAACAAATTAGTGTTCAAGGGGTTATTCACAAAAATCGAAATACCTCAAAAATAAGTAAATGTAGGCCTATAATACTTTTTTTTTTTTAAATACATGTTTGCAAATGTGTTATTTCAAAACTTCAACAAAATATATAGATCTACGGGCGCAATACCAGTAGAGGTACACTGTCATATGTTTGGTAAACTTCTTTACGCTTGCCCAAGAAACTCATACATCTTGCAGTCTTCATAAGTGCTGGAAAGAACACACTTTGTGTGACAAAAAGATAGTAGTTCTTTAACTACAGAAATACATAATTTATCTATTTCCCGCATTCCCGCTGACATAACAAAATCAAAATACTGATTTGTATGCATGAGAGTGGAACTACCAGTCCTTCGCACATGGTGGCATAAACAAGGCGGAGGCTGGCAAACTCTCACCCACTGTGCCATCACGACAAGAGAGTGACATTTTCTGGTTCAAGTATACTAATTTAATGTATTCTAAAGTTTGTATTTGAAATAACTTATGGCATTATTACATATAAGAAACAAATAACAATGTTGGCCTTATGTGCTTTGTGGGAGTCAGTGTATTTCACACTTCAAAAAAGAAAAAAAAAGGTTTTGGTTTCAAGCAGCTTCATTAGTGAGCCAGCAAGCCATCGATGTATGGTACCTGTGTTTTGTGTCATATCCCACAATGGAATTCACATAATTTCATTTACTGGAACCTCTGAGTAGACTACGTAGGCTATACACATATTTTAAATTGTGCGCTCACAGATCACTTAAATATGTGAGCGCACCATCTGCATTTGTGAAGTGTAACGGCAAACTGAAACTGAAGTCGAGGCACAGAGTCTAAAATGAGTTTAGAATTAAGATATTTACAAAGCCAATGCAACTGATATTTACACAAAAAAATCATAGGGCGAGTTTTCTGCAAAGTCAGTGTTCAGTGGGCATAATGCAATGTTCACTGCATTCAAAATGGGGCTTTGGTGCATTATTTCATTTGGTTCTACACCTTTTTTGGGTATAATGATACCTTGCATAATTGGAGACTGCTAAAATTCCTGTCAAAATATAGGTCATACCACACACACATCAATCAGTTTCTCTACAACAAGAATTTCTCTGTCTGTTCCCAAGTCAATGTCTGGCCTTTCCTTCAGTTTTCCACAAGGTGGCGCCCTCTACCTACAACTAGTGCTGGAAGGAGGCGGTGGTGATGGGTGAGGAGCTGCCGGGCTGGATGTGCTTCAGGTGGCAGGAGTGGCAGAGAAGGTGACCATTCAGAGGGTAGCAGCGGTGACCCTCCTCATCGTTCAGCTCCATCTTACAATCCTGGACAGACACAAAACAGGAATGCAGATGATAAGAAACGTATCCCCTGGAACGTTATTTAAACAGGAGAACTGTCTGATTTCCACTCAGTGGTCACACTATTTCCAAACGCTGAACACATGGACAAGCATTAAGGGCCTCTGCAGCGACAGATCCAGCCTTTATATAGCACAGTTCCATTAATACTTTTCCAAAAAAGTTAAACCGACTTGGGAGTAAATTTAACAGCTGTTCAATATACCCATACTGAGATTTCCTAAAACCTGGCCTGGTTCGTATAGTAAAGCTTTTCTTTTTCTGCAAATGGTTCAAAGTACTGGCAGGGGTACATGTTTTTAAAGACAAAAATAAATTTAAGGCATTCCTCATTTAGAGTAACTTTGGACTGATTAGCTAGTTTGAAAGATAAACACAAAGCACGACAAGGTCGCCGCCACTTCCGAGTCTCAGCCATTCTGAAGTGTTAAATGCTTCTTTAATGGGGAGCTGTTATCAAAGATGCTCGTCTCCTTGCAACTCAGTGTTTTTTGTTTTCATGAGCAGGAGGAATTCCAGCTGTCAATCAGCCTCTGGCGAGAAAGGAGAGGCACTTGAGTAAAATGGCAAGATAGCGGTGATGAGGTGTCGTGTACCTGCTCTCCTTGGCGGTGCATAATTACCAGCATGGCTGCAATTAAGATTTGGGATCTCCTCATTAGTTTTTCTTTAAATGAGCCATTCAGAAAGGGCTTAGCTTAGGGCCAATGAGCGTGAATGTTTTCCAATGAATCGAAATGCCACGTTTGCAAGAGAGAAATGTGGCTTGCCTGTACCCACCTCACAGTGATAGCATTCCACATGATAGTCTTTGTCCATGGATACAACTCGAATGGTTTCATCAGACCCCTGGAGAGAAATGCAGGCAGACAACTGAGAAAACACTCCAGTACACTTCCTCTGTTTAACTCCTCAGTCTGTCAAAATAAAATGTCACCATAATTTATGAAATAACCCAATGGAAAATTAGCTATTCACCCTCATGAATTATGATTTACATTCTGGCATGTAAAGCTGCACATATAGAAAATAAAACAGTCCACTGGATAGATTTTGTCCTCAAACATAGATCTGGTGGTCTAAATAAACTTGGAACTTAAACTAAAGCGAGGAGGTGCTTGTATTTCCTTTTCCAAATTCCCGGTTACAATATGAGCCTGTGAGGGGAATTCAATCGGACTTCCTCAAAACAACTTGCATTCAAGCCCAAGATAAACTTACCAACCCCCCCGCCAGCACACACGGATCATCCTGCACCAAACACATACATATAGCACACTGCCCCTTCCCTGAATACCAGCCTCACTGCTTGCTAAAAGGGGAGGCAGGGGGCATTCCAGCAAAGTCAACTCTAATTTAGGACATTTCTTTAAAGAAGTAGGGTTACGTCTGCAATCATGTTCTGCTTGAGTGTAAATCGTGCTTCTAGCTTTTATCCATCTCCTTTTCTTCAACACCACCTCAAATGCCAGCCCAGACCTACTGCGTCTCACACTGTCTTGACCTATAGTCTAGTGGGAAATATGGCAATATTGAAGTGTTTGTTTGTTTTGGCACACGCTGAGTAAATGTGAGCAGATATGGATTTCATATCTCCTGGCTGCTCAACAGGTCAAGGTGAAAGACTTACCAGACAAAAGACATACAGCTGCTCATATGATGCATGCTGAAAATGCCTCTCTGGCCTCTCTACATCTAAACAGTGTCTTAAAAGGGTTACCTGATCATGTGACACACATTATATCATCCTCACTTCTTCCTGCAGGGCTCGACCCTGAAACACTAGGAGGGACAGCTGATACATGCCACTACCGACCAACTCTGTCTTCACATCTGGCTTTCTACTCAGATTCACCGAGTGCCTCTGAGAGAAGCGGGTCGGGGGGCTGAACGAGTTTATACGGCGAGGCAGGCAGGGGGTCTCTACAGGTATTATAAAGGTACATGTACTGCTTCTGGGGGCCTTTTTAAAACAAACTGTAAAATTTAAGACTGATTAAATACTGACTGATAACCCTAACCCAATTCAGCATTTCAGGTATAAAGGTAAGTATTACACATTTGTTCCTCCACAGGTGTAAATTTTAGGTGGGAATATGGTCATTTTTTTTATTTATTTAATTATTTTTTACTAAATTCTATAAACTATTATAAAAGTTTCCTCTAGGCTATATAACAAGGAGCAAGGTGCTACTACAATAAATCTAAATCTTTTCTTTTTTTACACAGAACCTGGGAGAGGAACAATGCTTTTCTTGGATTTCTTTCTACAGATAAGTATCAAGTGATTTGGGTTAACCGACAATAATATAGGCAGTATTAGGTTCTGTGGCAGGCTTAGAGTTTCATAACATCCAAAATGTCGACTCTGATGCAGAAAAACCTGACTGATTTTGACTGAAGAAATAGATACATAAATGGAATTAGATAAAATGTCTAAATTAAGATGTCATAAGTTCAAAAGACTGACTAGTTAATGACTTTTATGGCCTAATATTTATAAGATTGAAATTAAGACATTTTATGACAATCGAAGATTTTTTAAAGACCTTTTTAAAAACCCAAACTCCCTGGTACATTTAGATTTAAATTTCTGTCATCTTTTACAGGACATTTACCAAAGTTGCCTTCATTAAAAAACCCAGCATTTATCTCCTAAATAGACTAAACATGCCTTCGTAATATGTTTTTTTGATTTATATATTTTTTTAAATTTTCAGAGTGGCTTATAAACTGAGGCAGGCGACATTTGTGGTAGCAATAAGTGAACATGCTGCAAAACACCGAAGCTGAGACTGTCCACAAGACTTTCAGCTATACCTCACAGTGCTGCTGTAACACGACACTATGGCCTGGACCGCAAAGAGCACAATCATCCAAAATACATATAGCAGAGGCTGATGTGGGCTTACCTCTGAGGGCAGGATGGGCTGGTTACAGGCTGCACATTTAGGGGCCAAGACCCTGGGAGAGAGGACGAAAAAATAAAAAACTTCAATCATTTGTTTGAAATGAAGCAATGTGAATTTAATTGTTCGACTGAACTTCATTCCACGTGAACACTGAATGTAAAGATTATTGTTCCTATGTGGCGTCGTTCTCAGTTCTTAGACGAGCTGAGCTGCTGCTCCCTCTTCCTCTCTCTAAATCTAAGCTCCTGATTTGACTAAGGAGATGCCAGGTTTGCAGATGTGCTGGCTCTCCCTCACACATGTGATTCCCCCAGTCCCAAAAAAGACTAGAAAAACAAAAAGCAAAATGAATTCATTATTTCCACACACACACACACACACACACACACACACACACACACACACACACACACACACACACACACGTCGGCAGATGGCTGGCACCTGGATGTCTGAGGGAATAACAAAGGCCCTCTCAGCGTAGACAGGCATGACTGTGGCCAAAAGACAAACACACATACATATGCACACAAAAGTTGCCCTAATTGAATCAGCATTAAGATTATATGTGCAGCAGCTAGATGGTCATCAGCCAGCTACTTGACTGAGCAGGAGAAGCGCCAAGCAGGGAGACGAGTGGGTATAATTGAACTGAGTTACTGTTTAGGCACTTAAAGTGTTCTTGATGTTACTCCAGTTTGTACAGATGGTTATCATGAAGAAAATCCATGTGCTTCTCACACACACACAAAACCTTGATTGTTCACTCAGAAGCCACATGCTTTGATTTCTTCCGGAAAATATGTTTCTGTTGAGTTTGGCTGCGAGGAGCAAATGCCACTGCTGCCACCCTTCACTGGACAGTGATCTTTTCTCCCTTCCCTTCCCCCTTCCTCCCGGCATGCTTCTCGAGTGTCTGCCACACGTGGCAGAGAAACTCGGTCAAGCTGGGCAGATGTTCTCAACCTGATGCTGTAGCAGCAGAGGAAACTGAAGGCGCTGTGCTGTGATTTTTTTCTTACAATATCAAACAATATCAAAAATTTGGCATTAAACTAAAGGAATTCATGTTTTAATAGATAATTTAAGGTCTATGGACTATAAATGCGAGAACAAGAGAGCAGTAGCTCACCTGTGGTAGTCTTTGACACAGTAGATCTTATTTTCAGTGTCCACAGTGAAAGGCACTCCATCAAGGCTCTCATTACAAATGACACAGCGGAAGCAGCCGGGGTGGTACGACTTCCCGAGGGCCTGCAGGATCTATAAAGAGAAAAAATGAGTACAGAATATTAGGGGATCAATATCCTTTTTAATATATTTTTTCTCCTCTATTTGTATCCATTGTTCAGCCATTGTTCTAAAAAAATTTTGCTTTTAGATGAGATGAATCTTTAATGATCCCTGTGGGGAAATTGGGTCATCTCAGCAGCAAAGAATAGGACATGGCAAAGAGTAAGTCCATACAGCGCAATGAGGACAATATATGAGGATAATAGAACAAGTAACCATGTCCACCAAATGCACTGAAAGAAAGAAAAATACAGCAAATAAATAGACACTGCTATTTAAATGAGTGATTTCATGTTGAGGTGGATGACAGCTACCGTTAAATACACAGAGCTGCGTGAATTGTAACCATTCAGGTAGAAACGAATAGGAAAATGAAATGTGAATAACATTAATAGGCAAACAATGTACTCTGCAACTATTTAGTTTTTCCATAACTTATGCAAGAACATTCCCAGTCATCATGTACAGCACATTTGCCTGTAGCAACATATACCATCTTTAATGTGGCTGTGCGAGGGGGAGGCAGTGCAATAAAAATGGAGACATTTCCTTCATCTCCGTCTGCTGGGTCTGTATGGAAGACATGTGTACGTTCATGTCATGGGAAATCCCTCATATGCTGCTACATTTCCACAACTACTTTGTGATGACATCCTGTGTGTGTATCTGTTTTGGTTACCCATGAGCCCCATGTGCATGTGCGTGTGTGTGTGTGTGTGTGTGTGTGTGTGTGTGAGAGAGAGAGAGAGAGAGAGAGAGAGAGAGAGAAAGAGAAAGAGAGAGAGAGAGAGAGACATGCAGAGCCACCACTTCCTCCAGAGCTTTTATCCAGATGTGCTCACAGGAAGCTCATTTAGAGTGAAGTGACTCCATGTTTCGACTAAGGGCATCTGCCTCTGACACACACACACACACACACACACACACACACACACAGGGACACTCACCATATCCATGATCAGATGTCCACAGGCGTTGCACTTGTCGGCAGACTGCTGGAAACCAGAGTACTGAAACAGACAGAGAAGACACAACAGTGATGATATCAACAAGACAAAGAAGAGCATTTAGGTCCTCAGTGGATAAGACAAGTCATCCTCAGTCCTTTCAGTGTGTCAGTCCAAAATACAGCTCATTTTTTGTAGCAAGAACCTACAGATCGTTTTTTGATGAAACCAGACTGATCACTCTGCAGCTCTATGATGTCTCTCAGGAAAAATCCCATGTGAAATCAGCCCCAAAAACATATTTAGAACGTATCTGAACTCCAGTCAGCTGCCGGAGCACATCCTTTGTGTTGTGTGACTTTTTGACCTGGCTCAAAAATCCAAAAGCAATTTACTATTAATCTAGGTTTGCCACAGAGGACAATATAATGGATGTGTGGATATTAAGGTAATCACAGGAAAGTAGTTGGAAGTCAATTTAGTGTACCTTTTAGTGATTGCCATCTTCCTAATATTTAAAGTGCCAAACCCCACCCATCCGGTACTCCAAGCATGTTAAAGGCACATCTATTTGCAAAAACTATTCAAGGCAAATTTGCAAATGGGATACAAGATCCATACACCATCAGCAGAAGCTTTATTAGTGTATGAGCATGACCAGTGTCAGAGAGAAAAAGAGGCCACACTGTAAGGCCTGGTAGAAGAGGAGAGGCAATTAACAGCACAAAGAAGAGAGTGGAATAAAAGAACATTTAATTCAATGTAAATTTATATTTTAATTGAGCAACTAAAGAGAGCTTGTGCCGGGAGGTAGATTAGATGAGGGTTTTATTCTGAGAGGGCTCCAAGGGTAAAAACAAACCCAGTGCTGCGGAAGGTGTGACCAGAGGGACAATGTGGAAAAACACTTTGGAAATACTTTCAGATAACAACATGAAACTAAACTGGATGGATTTTCTATCACAGCACACACAGGTTTTCAGCTGTACAGCAAAGTGGCCGCCTCTGTTTATCAATAAACTGAAACTTGAACATTTTTGAAACATGTAATCATAACTCTCCGGTTACTGACCCGCCTCCTCCAACGCCACCCAAGGGAGCAAACTGATATGGCATGGCGGCACGAGATGCTGGAAACTAGACCACAAGGTCAAAGCCTCCGCCTTCAATTTCATATTTAAGTTGTATGTTGACAGATTATGGGCTACAGATTAGCAGCATACTGATGATATTCATACATGATTTTGTGTGACAGTGACTTCAATTTGTCTACTTTTACTCACATAGAACAAAAGGAAAAAGCAAATTCCCTGACTTTTATGTCACTTTCCATCATTTAAGTTGTATTTCTATAACCTATATAAACATGATGTCTTTTTTTTTTTCTTTGATCAAAATTTTGAACACATTACAGGGTATTTTTTTTTACATTTATATGTAATATTATTCAGACAGGAAAATGAACATTAAGTGAAAATAAATATTATGTTTGGTGAATAACTTAACTGGCAAAATTTTATGATATTCCCTCACTTGTCTCAAGAATTGCCTTCTGGAAAAGACAAGGATTTTGTTTTTATATAATTTACTCCTTTATTTGTTTACTAAGGCCAAGGATTGTTTGTGAGTTTGTCTGTTTCTCTCTAAAGAAAATGATCTGGTTTCTAGTGTGGATGTTCAGTAAGTGTAACATGAGAGTACGTAGAAAGTGAGCTAGGTTAAGCTACAAGGTTCAGAGTTTAAATTGTATTTTGATTGACCTGTACATGATCAATTTTTACAAAATGAAACTAAAAGATAGAAAAATGAAATTTGATAAAAGTTGATAAAGTTAAATTTTAGACTATTTAATGACGTCTAACATTTTCCTGCGGACACCCAGCTGTCACACACGTACCTCAGTAAAGGTATTTACTTATTTTGTGTTGACCACTCACCAGAAAGTCCTCTTCGCAGAACACCTTTCCTCCAACATAGTAGAACGCCTTCCCCCTCAGCCTTCGACCTGCGGGAACACACAGAGCCAATCAGAGACAGAACAACATTTCATTCAGTTCTCTCAAGAAACAAAGAGCAGACCGCGGCTTCGAGCTCTCTGAAACCTGGCTTCTTAGAAGAAAAATAACCAATCTGTTTTTTTTTTTGCATTATTGAATTACAATGCGTGGATTTAAGCAGATTCCTAAAGGTAAGTCAATGACAGAGCGTAGACATATTTGTGAGAGCTTTGTGGAAAATGTTACGCGTGCCTGTGCCCAGTCTCAGAAAATAAATTGCTCCGACAATGTAGCGAGACTGAGGTGATTAATTACAGCCATTCAAAGGTAATGTACTCTCTTGCAGAATTCATTATGTCCAGCAAAATCCAAGGCAGATAAATCACAGGGATGGCTCTACGGCGACTCCATGTCTTAATGTAATATTGCTGAGACACAGTCCCAGTCCAGCCGGGCTGCGGCTGGACTGGGAACACATCTGGATCTGACTGCCGCCGCGGCCGCAACCGCAAGGGGAAAATGGTGTGATTGAATCCAATTATCAGGCAGGTGTAACTGATTAAACACTCTGCTCCACTGGCTCTCGTGGCACAGACGGGCCAAGGCCCATGCCGTTCTTCTTCTTTCTTCCCTCCACACTGTCATTCCACATGCTGCGTGCACTTCCTGCCTGTCTGTGCACTGTAATTGCTCTATAGTCTGGATCTGGCTTCCTATGTATCCTCTGCCTCATAGCAGCACACACACACACACACACACACACACACCTCACTTCACATCGCTATTCCTGCCCAGGTCCCACAGGAAGAAGGAACATTCCACACATTTTCAGAGTGGGGAGGTGAGGGAGGGGACAGGAGCAGAGAGGAGGGGGTTAACTTTGGTGAATAGGAGCCTTCTTCATCTCCCCAGCTCCCACATGCTTGTGTAGGCTTAGGCAAACCAGAAAATAAACTCACAAATATCCTGTTTAATATGAGGAAAGTGCAATCACCAATAAGATAAGCATGGTTAACAAAAAACGGGCCCTAAAAAACACTGATGTGCCATCAGGAAGCAAGAGGCTATTTTAGTCCAACGAGGGACAAACAGAGTTCAGCCAAAGAGTTTGACCTGTCATCTCTCTCCTGAGGGTAGAGGGTTAACCCTTTTCTCTCCCAAAAGTCCTGTTGCTGTGTTTAAATCAGGAGTAACAAGACACCTATGAGAGTTTGAGTGTCTAAGGTTTATCCCCTTGAGGAGCCAAAGAAAGACGCATCCCACTTGTTCTTGTTCGAGTTTGAATAATACAGACAATACAAAAGCAAGAACAAAGACTCAAAAAAAAAAAAAAGAAAAGAAACATCAGCCGACATCATGATTCATCTTTCAAATCAACGTCACACAAGATTCTCCGAACCATTGCTTCAGTATTACATTATCTATCTTTGATAGAATAATGCAGTGACGCGGTTATCAAGTTTCTAGCCGAGGCTCGCACAATAACTACCTTCAGAAGAGACAAGACATTTTGATCAAGCCAGGGTGTCGAAATGGCCTTGGGTAATTACTGACAGACAGTTTGGGGACCGTGTCCCTACGGACACAGGGAAGGATGGGAGGGTGAGAGGGAGATATAGGCCATTCCTCTTCTTCACATTCCTGTCTTTTTTCCAGTGACTCAGAGAGGGAAGGCTGTGAGCTTTGTGGAAAGATAAGAGCTTAATTAAAGTCAGAAGTCAGGGCTGACTGTTTAAAAAGCACAGGAAAGAATTGTGACGATTACTCTTTCATGAAAATGTTAAATACCTGAGGGACAGAACAAAAGCCATTTTCTAATCAAAACATCCTATGAATTATCTTTTATTAATCCCATGCAGAGAAGAAGCGACTCACGATCACACTTTCACTGAAGACATCATAATACATAAATTTCACACACCGATGTGAAATCTCAAAAGCTTCAAGTCATTTTCCTTGTTCTGAAAACACATATGTCTAAAGAAAAACCTTACAGTAATTTGCTGACTGTGAATAGCACCTGGGTGCTTTGGTCAAGACTTTCAACAACAATCCGGCAGCTGTTAACGCATTCATGACCAATTAGATCTTTGGTCGCTTTCCCTAAAAGTCCACTGAATGGCAGGGACGAGGGCCTGATGTTACGAAGGCTTGATGTGAGAAGAAATGTGCCCTCTGTCCTCATACGGCTCCATCATAATCAGACCACTGTTCTCACAGTAAATTCCAGTCACACCTCGTAAGTCATATGCAGTTTTATTCAGCAAAAAGACATTGTGTTTGTAGTATTCATTTTAGTGTTCAGGGTGGTCCGCACAGTTCCCGAATCTTTTCCATTTCTGTTTCTTTTTACATATAAACAGGATCTCAAATAAGGACAGACAATTTCCCTTCTAACAAGTTTTCTCAGGCGTCTACTGATCAGAGTTAAAGATCTACATCCCCTAAAGCTCTCTCTCCCAGTTAAACTCCTCTGGGACTGGCAGTCCAACTCGGGTTGTGCTTTCTTTGCTCAGCTTCTCGCTTTCTCTTTCCTTCTACGGCGCCCCTTCCTGCTCAACAGATTATTTGGCTTGGCTACTGTGTAAGCTCAGTCCCTGATTACAAACAGGGCATAATCTCCACTGGACTTCCCCCGGTCCAAACGACAGCTTAGGGCTGCTCTGAGTCTTCCCATTGGTGCTTAGGAAGGCCGTGCCTGTGTCTGCTCGAAAACAGTCAATGATTAGCCTGGTGTGAAGCCCCCTGCAGAGAGGGACTGAATCCTGGACACCAGGAATGTTCCCCTGCCTCTCAGGCACCTCGAGGGGCTGAAGTGTGGAGACTCTTAGAGGAAGTTCACGGTCATAAAGACTTGTTATGAAACTCACCAATGTGGAGGTTGTCAAGACACAGATTTGGGAAGAAGATGAGAGGGGTTGCCTAATAAGAGGGCACTGTGTGTATGAGGATGACTCTCTGTCCTTCATCTGTAGGTGTCAGTTTGTGGGCACATGCATGCATACATCAGCATGTGCATGTACACGTGGGCCTGTGTACTCCTACCGTCTAGCTGCGTGTGGTGGGTGCTCCCACTGAATGGTCTCCCTGTCCTGCATTGTGCTCTGTGGGCCCAGCTGACATAACAGCACCTACTGTCCGCCTGAGGCCTCCAGCCTCCTTAGGGCCCCTGCTCCTGCATTCCTCCCCAGCTGGGATGCTTTCCCCCCTGGGGCCAGGCGCAGCAGGCACAACCTTTATGCCCTCACATGGAGGAAGCTATGAGAGGTATGTGGTGCATATATTAGTCTCTTCTTCATGCATCAGTGGCACTCTTTTTCACACACACACACACACACACACACACCTAGACACAGATTGGTTTTATCACATTTGTGGGGACAATGTATTGATTAACATTCATTCTCAAAAGCCTTTCCCTAATCTTAGCCATTACCAACTTCAGTGTCACCCTAACCTTAACCAAACTCAAATTCTAACCTTAACCCTAAACTTGACCAATAAGCCAGATCTAGCATGTGAGGACAACCCAAAATGTCTTTACAACCTGAATTGTTCTCACAAGAACAGTGGTTTCTCATTAGTTGGTCCTCACAAGTATAGCTAACCCCCACCCACTCCACACACACACATACAAACACACAAACACACAAACACACACACACACACACACACACACACACACACACACACACAGGGCTGATAAAGGAAAACATGGTGACGTTAATCACAAATCTGGGGCATGACCACTGAGGTCAAAGGTGCTTGAGAATAATGGGCCTGAGCAGGGGTCACCGCACTGGCACACATGTTCCAGATACCCATCACTTGGTAATTGGAGGAGAGATTTTAATTGGCTGGGTTCATCCAAACCAAGGAGGTAGATATGCCTGGGATATCCACTGCTGCTCAACCAGGAAACTACAGGCAAGTCTTATATGAGAACAGTCAGGGTAATGAACATCAACTGAAGTCTGGCTGCACATAATTAGTACAGCAAGTCTGCACAGGAAGTGAATCCAAAAAGACTGTCCAGGGCTGCAATGAGTAATGCTCTCAAACAGTAAAAAAGAACCAAAATTTGTAACTGAGTCATACTGAAAGGATTTCATTGACCAACAGGATGAATGGTTGAACTCCACGAATGACCTTGTTCCCTATTTTTTAGCCTTTTCCTCACTCTTTGTGTGGGCTGGAGGAGTGTCTGACACACCCAGAAACCAAACACCAGCAACACAGGACCCTAATCCGCAAATGATTGTGTGTTTGTGCTCGGGGCAGCAAGTGACTGACGAACAAGGTACCACCTCCATTCAGCAGAACAGGCGCTCTGGCAGCCTGTTAGTCAAGTGGTGACATGAGCTTTACAGGTGACTTGACCAGAAAGGAAAGGTGAGAGACACTGAATGGGGGCAAAAGTCACTTAGCGAGTAAGTGAGTGTGTGCATGTGTGTGTGTGTGTGTGTGTGTGTGTACTTACTGCAGGCACTGCAGGTGAAACAGTTGTCATGGTAGAGGCTACCCATAGCCTGGCAGGCCTGGTTGGCTCCATATACTGCCTTGTTACACTTCACACAGATCCCTGCAAGACAAAACAACAAAGAACAAGCAAGTTAGCCACACAAGTAGGAAAGTCAGGTATCATTTCAGGAGTTCAGTTACTCCAATTTCAGTTCAAAGAATGTCAGGGCGTGCAAAATGGCAGAAACATATCACCTTTTGTTGGTTATTTTAAGAATTGAATCAATGTGAGAGTGTTAATTTACTACTTAAGTAAACACTGCTGCATACACTGTTGGTTTCCCTGTGGAGAAAAAGGTGGGGTTTCTTCTTCATCGCTGGTCAGAAATGTGCAAGTTGGAAATAAAACGTTCTGAGTTGCAATGAGCACTGCAGTCACCCTACACTGCACAGCAATGTGTACTGAATCAGAGCTGTAAGTTCAAGATACACATCGGCACTCTAACACAAAGGTCAGTGAGAACCAGAAGCAGAGGGTTATGCCATTACTTTATTATTGTAGGATAAGGAGGACTGCCGGGCACGGAGGCTGTGATCAGATTAAACTAGACAAAAACAATGGAAAGTGAGCAAAAAAAATCACTACACAAAAGTCAGGAAGCCGGTTAGTGTGCGGTATCATTGAGAGGGGAAATATATCTCTATTTGCCTGTTTGACTTGGCTCAGAGACTGAGAAGTCTGTCCTATGAATACTTTGATAAAATCCAAGTGTTCCTACATTCACACCATACAGATACACACACACACACACACACACACACACACACACACACACACACACAGGTGCCTGGCACTCTAGCTACCTAAATATTAATCAATCCTTCCGCCCAGAACAGATTTGCACAAGATGCACAAAGGCAAAATCAAAGAAAGACAAAGGGAAGAATCAAGATAAAAGGCCAAGACACATGAAAGCAAAAGCTATTCTCTCTCTCTCTATGCCCTGTGTGAGCTGTATGCACAATAATCACTCCATGTCTTAAAACAGGTAATTCAGGGTTCAACAGGTCAGGCTTCTACGAATCACAAATTATCTCATAGCTCATTAAACTTTAGATGCATCTTGCACAATCAGGGGTGTCTGTGTGATCTGTCACATGTGCATTGCATTCTTACGGGACCTGCAGCCGCTGGGGATGCAACGCCATTTTCCTGAGACCCGACATTAAAGTATCATCTCTCTTCTCGCATGTCAGCCTCTCACAGCCATACGCATACACGATCTGTCGGTGGAGGCACGCCATGTATGACACCACACGATATGACAACTGACATATGGACTATGACAAGTGACAACTCCATCACTGCTGACTCTGATGAGCAGTCAGCTCGCTACTAAATCCATCATGTATAAAAATGGCCATCCAGTCATCAAGTATTAAGTTTAAATGACAGCGACAGAGGAGGAGGGCGGCGGCAGATTGCACCGAGAACTGTAAAGGGTGTGTGTGTGTTGTTTGCGTGTGAAAGCTCAGGGGAAAGAAAGGGGCCTCTTCCAAATTCAGCCCGGCCTGTCCCAGCCCTGGTCCTTCCCTGAACACTGTCAAAGAAACTTCTGTTTCCCACTGAACCCAACACACATCACGCGTCTGCCTCCTCCACAAACACACAGTCACACATAATAACCTTGTTCAAAAGTGACTCCTCATAGGCCGACTGTAATACAATATACAACCGAGCTATATATACCTAATTCAACTAAGCCTCTCCTAATGCAACAACAGAGGACACTTTGCCTAGCCTACATTAGTGAGGCCAAATGGCTGGAAAGAACAATCTGAGTGCAATGGGATAATATTATTACAAATCAAGAGAATTCTGCTGTTATGTAAGTAATTTTGGTCTCATGAAAAGACAAATTGTAGTCCTGGCCTCATGTAACTCCTGAGTGGAAGTGCCTTTCAATCACACTCTGTTTTCTTCTCAATTTAGAAGGAGCAGGAATCACTACACAACTCACATAAATGAAATACTGGGGATGGATTCGGCCTAAATTAATTGTGATTTCGTTAATATGTGACGCTGGTCAGTTTTTGATGGCTTTTATTTGTACCTACGCCCAAAGAGAGCAGAATATGCACTTCAAGTCATTTTTTGTTCTCTTTTACTGTTTGGGGCCAACAGTGTTCGTTTTGGTAACAACCTCCCTTCTGGTTGGACCTCTACAAATCTGCCTTTGGCTGGAGTCCCATATTCCAAAACACCGTGATTATTCAGGGGACTGCTTACTTTAGCAGGGGGGTGAGGGGGGTCAAAACATGGAGCCAAAGCTTCACCCCTCCTCTCCCCCCCACCCCTCACCTTTCCCAGCAGTCAAAACTCCCTGTCCATAGCTGCTTTCCTCTCCCTGGCCAGTGGTTCACTGCCTGAAAACCAACCCCGCTTCACACACTGTACCACACCGACTGCTATCATTCCCCCAGTGAGCCCAGAGTGTACGGTTTCTTAGTAAAGATAGCTTTGAGGTGTGAGCAATAAAAGAGAGCTTCTGTCACCAAATGCAAGATTAGATCCATTTGTAACCAACCAACCACATCATAAACGTCTGATTGTAAACTAAGCCAGCAGCCGTGTCATCTACGTCTACGGCATCGCTTTCAAACTCATACCCACTGGGCAGACACCACACCCAGCAATGACATAGCACGTTGACTTCATTCAAATACCACAGCCCATATATTCATAGACCAGCTGATACACACAGAGACGCGCACATGAACAGACCACATGCACATACACACACGAACATAAAACTCGCAGTAGCAGAAGCCAAGAATCCCTGGGAAGAGTTAAGATGAAGCTTTCCAGTCAACAGCCAGATGGGATAAATTAATCCTCCATCTTAACACAACACTAAACGCCTAGGCTCAACTGTGTATGTGAAACACAGGGGAAGAGAAAAGGGGGCACAAAGGGAAGTCCCAGAGCTTTGATGAACTTGAGCTATAAATCTACGCATCCACTCAAGCCCTCTCCCAAGCCCGAGGACAAAAGGAGCCAGCACAAACTTTCCCTGGATCTCTTCGTTTGTCTAGTCATCCATTCAGTTGCGCCGCAGGGACCTCTCAACTCGTCTGGGTCTCCCCTCCCCTTTTTATCTCCAGAACTCATTTCTTAAATTCCTCGCGCTCTCTTTCTCTAGACATTCCTCAGTGTTCCCCTGGTGCAGCCATTTGGCACCGGACTCATTTTCCCAGAGGCTCCAGCTGCAGTTCTGCCAATCTGCACCGGGTGTACGGTTGGGAATCTGATGGATCCCAGCCCTGCATATGGACACAGATCACTGGATAGGGTAAATACTGACATGATACCGGCAGAAAAATATAAAGGCACATTATTTGCAGTCCTTTAAGACGCAAAGAATGTGTGCTTATATAACAGCAGTCGAACAAAGATGAGATCTAAAAATATGACAAAAAACTGCCTGGAAGTGCTCAAATATGAAATAAACTACATATGCTCAACTCTTTAAATGACTGTCTTTCATAGTGAAATAAGAAGTTTCGCTCAAATCCCTTCCCCAATGCCTACACAAGTTAAAATCAATGAAACCTGCAGGAAAGAGGACAAAGTTCATGAGCATGTAAAAAGCTGACTCTGTCCATCATGCAGGCTATTTTCTGGCATAAAAAAACATGACTCAGATGATGAGCCATGGTCTAGTGGGAAAGTCCACACAGGAAATGTGTGCAGGCTATGTGGGAGTATGTGTGTGTGTGTTAATGCTATATATAAAATGTTAAAACTTTACTGATTGGACACTCTGCTCTCCCACATATCCACATTATTCATGTCTATGTGCTTTTATGAGCCTTGTCGTGACGGTGACGTACGCCAGAACATCTTCCCTTACACAGCAAATGTAGGCACTCCAGGGGGCTTTGGAAGGTTGTGAATTACCACCGTGACATTCCAGCAGGAAATTCCTTTAATGAAGAGGCAGGGGTGGAGTGTGTGTGTGTGTGTGTGTGTGTGTATGAGGTGGGGGGGGGGTGAGCTTCACAGCCCTTCAAACAAGATATCACGCCTCTCACGCTCTGGTCTCTCCCGCTGTTTATCTCCGCCGAGGTGGGACGTCCCATTTTGATGCCCTGCCTTGGCTCCAAATGCACAGCCAACAACACATGAGCACTAACATTCTCTGCACCAGACACCCTCACACACTGTAATAACCTATATATCACACACCTTAAGCCCCTGAATGGAAGGGAACAGAACCTACAGTATGTATTATATCAAGATCAAAAGCACAGGCAATCAGAGAGACGAAAAGTAAAGTACAGTGATAGAAACTGGAGAGCGTGACAGCGCCCTGTCAGCTGATCTCACAGCAAAGCACTTTTGTTTTCAATGTTACATTCATTTCCTGACTGAGCTCCCACTGTCCAGATAGAGCCAGTAGAACTGCTACACACTGATATGAGAGACAAGCGTGTTTGGGCAGATTTATGAATATGACTCTGCTGATAGTGGACATACTTCCAGCCCTACCTGCCTGTCTTTCTCTTGCCATAAACTTGCCATGTATTAATTACTCTTCAGAGGCAAGTTTTCACTTCTCATGTTTTAGTTCATAAAAGACACATCTAATATAAAGGTGACGTCATCTCCAATAGAATTAGAAGTGGTGCCTTCGAAAGAAGAAAATCTTTAAAAGATGACACAGAGGCATAGCGCTGGTACTTTGTAATTTGCCTCCAGATGCCAGAACTTTAAGAGTCACAGGTGTTGTCATTCATTATCATGTTCCCAGTGGATTTGTGCTTGTGTGTGTGTGTGTGTGTGTGTGTGTGCACACGTGCACAAGCATGCATGGCATGCTCACATAAAGAGTAATGAGGAATGTGCAAGCACAGGTCTGTGGCGATGATGTCATCTGGAAAACAGTGAATGCCAATTCCCAGCCAAACAAACCAGACAAGGGAAGGAACAGTAAATTAAAGTTTTTCACAGATGTGAGATTTGAAAAAAATTAATCAATATGCTCTTTCTAATGTCTTCAGTTACCCATGAGGCCTCCACAGTAATCCATTAGACCTCTGAAAGCTGAAAGAAGGTGAGAGGGCAACATTCTCATGGTTGGCCTTGGCCCCAGCTTGTATTGTTAGTTCGTTACGGCTGCCAAGAGCGCAGACACAGAAGAACTTAAGAACAAGATTAAACAAATTAGAAAATGATTTAACCCTCGGTTTCACAAAAGGTTTAGTGAAGAGAAAAAAAGAGAGGCCTCATGCTTCATAGCGATCATATCAGCAGTGACCATCAAGGACACCACAATGACACCTGAGGCGACCTCAAAACTATGCCACTTAATCCTGCTACAACCTTGTGACATGCAAGTGTGTGTGTGCGTATGTGTGAGGGAAAGAGAGATAAAAGTAGACAAAGGCTGAGACAGTGTGCATATGTCTAAAATTAAAACTATCCTCTGAACTGTAGGTGGGCAGTCATCTTTTTGACTGCTTTATCCAGCTGACAGAAGTCTGCTGTTGATGATGGTAGTCTAAACTTTCTTACCAAAGTAGTCAGCTTTTGGCTGGGCATCCATCTCTTTTTCCAGTCGCTTAGTGATGGCTTCTAATTTTAATTCAGCTGCAGAAGGTCCCTGCTCAGGAGGCTGTACGTGCAGAGACTGGCAGGGCAGTTTGACAGGCTTGTTGGAGCAGGGACCCTCAGGTTCAGCACAAGCCTGTCCAGGGGTGGATGCTGGACCCGGGCTGATAGTTTTAGAGACACTGCCAGGGCCTTGAGGTCTGACCTGAGCTGATTCAGGAGGCGGTGAAGGGAGAACAGGTGAGGGGACTGCAGGAGCAAGGCCATTCTGATGGGTGTCTGACTGGGTGGCAGAGGGTCTGGAGGTTGTAGAGGGTGGTGAGTGGTGGACAGCAGGAGCAGGCTGGGAAGAGGGCTGCTGCACATGGATGTCAGCTCCACCAGTGAAGGCACTCAGAGGCAGGGCAGGGATGAGGTCTGGTTTGGCTGGGCCGGAAGCCTCTCCAGCCCATCCCCTGGATGGCCCGGCAGAGGACGGTGGACTCCGCCTCACTGGTGGGGTGACAGCCGGGTTCTGCTGAGAACCAGGACTCGGAGATGGAAGACTGTGGCTGGAAGGAGATGCAGGCTGGCGCTGTGGCTGCTGCTGAGGGGCAGAGACTGTTCCAGGCAGTGAGGGGGAAAACTGGCTCTCCCTGGAGGGGGCCCAAGAGGCCGAGGGGCTGACTGGGTGACCCGCATGTGTGGGCGCGCTGTGAGACGTGCTTCCTGGGCTGGGGGGAGCCGGGGTGTGGTGTGGATATGAATGTGGCTCAAGGCGCTCCTTATTATCGTAATTGTTTCCGTAGCCGTATGTCCTGCCGGCTGGAAGTTCAGACTGGATGCCTGTGTGGTGCTTCTGGCCGTCATACTGTGCGTACTGACCCGGGACAGGGCCAGACAGTATGGGGGGTTTTGCTGCCGCTTCGCCCGGCTGTCTGTAGCTGTTGATCGGCGGCCTGTCCTTAGTATAATACGTGTTGTTATGACCCCCGTTCATTTTCATGGCCAGGTTGTTTTTTGCCATCTCCTCTTGCTGCTTCTGTATGTGGATCTTAGTCATTTTAGAGGCAAACACTCTCCTGGTCTCTTCAAAGTCGGGATTGTTACCTGCATCCCTCTTCATTCGAAACAAACCATCTCTGGAGGCTTCATACATGTTCAGATCCTCGATAAATTTACTTGCCTCTAGACCCAAATCTTCGTATTTATCCATTCTGAAAGTTTTTGTCTTTTTTTTAAATAAAGAAAAAGAGTTACAAGTAGCTTACTCAAAGGTTGCAGCCAAAATCACAGCAGTCCACAAAAGAGAATGAAATATTACTGTCCAGCAGTTCGCAGTCTGACAGCAGAAACTCTCACATTAATCCAGACCAAGGCTGAAGCGCTAGTCCCAACTTTCCCGGACTGTTTACTCCGGACGAAAAATGAAAAGTTTGACGCTCCTCGTCCTCGGTGAGCGCGTCCAGCTCTGCCCTCGACAAGCCGCCGTCTGTCTGATTATAAAGGCAGAAGGCAGATCCCAGATCCGATAGCCGGGACGACCCCGCACACTGCCCCCTTCCTCCCGCTTCACAAGCCCGCTTATGGCGCTGAGCGGGGAGCCTCCATTCAAAACTTTCCTCCGCGCAACTTGTATCGTTAAAAGTGATTTAAAGTCGCCGAAAACCACGGGACGTAGCATTCACGGCTACGCGGTTGTTAAAAGTATCGTTGACGACGAGACTGCGGGGTTAAACGCAGAGAGGACGGAGCCGTACGTGGCCGGTAGACAGTTTGGACTAAAGGGAACAGTTTGTTTTTAAAGGCGCAGCGCTCAAACCAACAGGAGCCGCAATTAAGTTACACTTGAATGCTGTGAGGGATGTTGTTAAGCAAAACTGCATGTCTTGTAATTTCAAAAGCGCACTATCATTAATTTTGGGTGGTCCATGTCCTAACGTGTTCTGTTATTTCTCTACTAACGTACACAAGCCCCGAAATATACTGTTAGTACATTGATATTTTCAAAAACTGAGTCGTTAGCTAGATACTGTAATATATTACCAGCTACCTCTCTTTTCAATCCAATATTTTCTACTTTTAGTCGATAAAAAATTGTGGTGGAATACTTCCACCCAGGGAGAGTGATATTATCAAACATTTCCTATATTGAGTTAGGACAACTAATAAAAGAAAGTGAGATGGGGGTGGGGGTGGAAAATAGTTCAACGATAATTCAAATTAGGCGCAATAAAAAAAAAAGGTGAGACAAAAGCCACAGCTTATTTTTAGATTGGTGATATTAAAAGAGACAGAAAAGAACTCTGCGCTGTTACTCACTTTAAATATGACGACAGACATTTAGCCGCCAGGCCATGAAGCCTTATTAGGCCCTTTACCATTGTCAGGAGTGAACTTAAAGCTTTCCTTGACCTGGGACTTTTTTGTGTCGTTGTGAATTAATGTTTAACTTAAAGTACAGGCTAACTCAGACATAGCATGCAGTTTATTGTGTGGTACCCTGACTCAATTATTAAGAGTTTTCTTGCATCCATAAACCCTAATAACAATGGAATACACCAGGTAATAGCATCAAATACTTGTTTTTGGATGTGCCGGTGGTGGAGGAGGCTATTAACAGTCCCTACCCCCTCTGTTTTGGGTGAATGATGTCACACATTCCTGCTCCCCTCAGTGTCCATGGAAAACAAACAGGCTTTGGGCCATGGGCTCCTGGAACCAGTGCCCCTGCCCCCCCTAACTCCCCGAGGACCCTGCTCCCCACTTTTTCCTGACCCTGTTTGGCCAGTTTGGCGGAGCGAGGGGGGCCAGAGTACAGTAGTTAAGCCCATACATGCAGCAGAGGTCATATGGATGTGTATGGAAAAAGACAGGACTCCCAGGCAAACACTGTCGGATCTGATCCTTTTTATTTGAGTCCTGGATGGAGCCTGGTAGTGTAGACTATTATATCCCCATTGTCTGGCAGCAGCAACTGATGTGAGGAAATATGGAGCCAGTTAGAAAGTGTGTTGAGGGGGGCTCTAGGCTGCCGGTGGTGTTGCAATTATAACAGAGTGTTTATAAGGCATCACCATCTGTACAATGGGGAAGCAGCCACCACAACATAGGCATCCTCCAAGTAAGAGACCTAACTTACTTCCTGCTTTACACTGAGATATACCCCCACCAACCCACATGTTGTGAAGGTAGCAGTGCAGAAAAACACCTCCGAATTTGCATGCTGGAATTTAACACTCACACTCAAATATGCCCACACACACACACACACACACAAACACACACACTCACACACACAGGTGGCCTAGGCTTCAATTGAATAATGAATTATAAGTATGTAAATTAACATTTGAATGAATGGAAACCACAAACTTTAAATGTACTTGCTCAAATCACTGATTACTCCATAGCTGTTGCTCCTAGTACAACTCAGTGTTTACAAGTCCTTATTCAACAGTATGGCAGTTTAATTGCCTTTGCTATGTAAAAGGTTGCATCCATTTTAACAAAGTTTAACAAGCAAACTAATGCATGAGAAGGGACCTCTGGTAAATCCAGAAATAATCAAATCCATTATGGCACTTTATGACAATAACATGTCAACTTTTAACAATTAGTTCACACTGCTGGCAGCTGCAGGTCTGCCAATTACTTTTGCAGCAAAATGGACCATTATTTGTATATAAAACACCATCTGAGGTCACAAAAATAGATTTGAGGAACTGTAACTACAGAGCTGTATGTTTAGGAAAACAGTCAAGAAGAAAAAAAAGAACATGAGCAAAATATTATGCACATGTACACATGTTGGCTGCTCATTACACTGATTGAAAAATTAACTAACTATCTGTATTAAGTGCATTTTGATTTCTGTGAGAGTAATTCAAACATGCAATGTGATTCAGGTGATTTGCTTTACTACTACCTTCATAAAATGGCCCTTAGTTAATTTGGAGATGTGGTAAACAACAGCAGGAGTTTTGGAAAAGTTGAGATCACCAGCTTGGTTTCACTGATTATGTTAATGAACCCCCTGTGTCATTAGCACTTCATTAAGGTTGAGGTGGAGGAAAAGTAGAAGTGATACATTTATCTTTTATTTCCCTGCCTTGAAAATGTCAGCACATTGTCACTAATAATTTTGTACATAGTATTGTGCACAACACAAAGTATTTTAAGTACCATACATGCATACAAATATTTACATACAACCCTTTACATCAAAATGTATTACACGCTTGTGAGTGGATTTGTAGAAACCATAGGCTTATACACTTACTCAGGGCTGTAGGCTCTCCAGCATCCATCAGCCTAGATGCCTGTTACTATGGAGAGGTAAACAATTGAATAACTTTGGCAAGCGTGGTTCATTCACATAAATACCAAGCGCTTAGTTTAATCCTCAAAACAATTAAAAGACTAGTGAAAATCTTTTTTCAGTGACCTCACAGAAAATATATCCATGGATGAGCAAATTGCCAGTCTTGAGGTCAGTCTCCATGATAATGAGGCCTGGCATTATTGTGTCCTCCTGTGAAAACGAGGACCAGTCCAGGGACTTGCATTGTGCAATGGAGGGCGACTGTGACAGCGCTGTGTACTCCACCCTCGTTTCCACCAGATGAGTTTCTCAAGAGGAAAGGGGTGATTTTTAAACTCATCAAAGTGAATTCATGCTGTACATCTCCAGGGTAGGGACTACGAAGGCTGTGGTCTGAACGGAAAGTGAGTCACAGAGGAATACTGTTGCCTATTCAATAATCCTAGTCGTCATGGAAACTGCAGAGCTGACGAAAGTGTCAAATGACTTCAGGGGCTATCCGTGACCAAATTAATTAGTACAGGAAATGCACCATTACATATCAGACTTTATTTTACCAGCATTGCTGTTCTAATACCCACAGCTGAGCTATTTATTCCAAAATAAAGTGAAATTAGCCAGGAGAACATTGTTATGTCTGACCCCCTGTAAAAAAAAAAGGTCTACAGCACTCCTGTTTTACATGATACAGCAACTTCTGCGATCAAAGACCATCAGAAATATTGTTAAAGTCAGTTCAAGTTCAGGCTCGTTTATTTGGTATTGTGTTTGGCAAAGAAAGTGAAAAGGGAGGTGAGAAAAAAATCTGCAGCAGTAACACAAAGTGAATGGGATCAGGTGTTCACAACCACCTCCCATGAATCTTTTCTGTTTCACGCAGTGGCCTAAGAGTGTGAAACAAAACATGTCACACACAACAGAGATTAGTTGATACAAGATTTAAAAAAATGTGTCTGTATCCCTCTCGAGAGCTCACAAACACATTTTCCTCTTTGAGAGGTAGCAGTGACTAGTGGATGTAGAAAGAGTGTCTGTTTGCTCTTTCAGGTTATACTTTCATAAAACCATCACAAAGGAGGGAGACAATAGAGCACATAGTTAACAGAGCCATGGCTCTTTGCCCCCTCGCATTATTCGTGGTTTCTCTTCCTGTTATTCTGTCTCTCCTCTGACCTATTTCCTGTCACCTGATGGTCATAGATAGAGCATAGAAATATGGAAAAAAGATTAGGGGGTTCAGCAAGGAAGGCTTCCTTTCCCTGGCGCCTCCACATTTTTCTTGATTTCAGTGTCGAAACCAATTCAAGCCCTGCATTATTCATACGTGATCCCGCATTATTTTAGTAGTCACAACCTGATCATGAAGTATGAAAGCATTTTCTCATGGGGAAGCTGGCACACCCACTGAACTGATACTTCTTTTCAGGCCGTAACGCATATCCTCCTGTATTAGCTTCAAAGAGATTACAATCTGCATTAATCATTCACAGTGAAGTGACACTGTACAACACAGTAGACACTGCTAGAACAGCTGTGTTAAGAGACACTGCAAATCATGAAGGACTATCACGGGTGTGTATCAGATAAACTGCTGCTTACTCACTCAGTTTTCACAGAAAGGCCGGTGGGTGTATACAAAGATACTTTCCAGTGCTGTTGGCATTAATGGTCTTCCATGATAATGCTAATGGCTGACTCATTTTGGCCCAAAATTGAGAGGGGCAACTTGTACGCACATGTAGTTCGAGTTTTCAGCCAGTGTGTTCACTGACATTAAGCTAATGAATAGGTACTGGCAGCGGTGAGGCACAGCACTGCAGCTGGATTACACAAAACAGAACAGAGATGGAGAACAATGATGATGTGCTGGTGAGTTAATAAGTCCCTACCAAACACATTAGGCTCTTCAGTGCCTTCCAACAGAGGATCTGATGGCGACGAACCCAGAACAACAGCAAGCTGAGAGGCCAAGCAGACCATCACGTTGTATTGAAACAGCCCCGTTGTGTTGGGTAAGCACACAGCAGTCCATGTATAGTGTTTAAAAGAGCTTGACGGCTGAAAGGGACAAACAGAGGCGGCGGCAAACACTGATAAGGCAGGATCACGGCTGAGCGAGTCAGTCGAGACACAGGGCATGCAGGCATGTCAGACAGTGAGGTGTGAAGCTGTGGGTCTGAATGTCGAGCATGGCACGATGCTTTAAGTGGTGTTACAGGAGAACAGATGTATCTGAATGATGACTGGAACCTCAAGTGTGTGGGCTTACATCCAGTCAGGGCTGGGGGCTATGGTGGTATTGTAGGTTACAGGCACTTTCATAAGATATTTACACACAAGAGTCTGTTGATTAACAATCATTAGCAGTGATGACTAAGCAGGTAGAGGCAAATGATAGAACAGTTAGAAGACAATGTCAAGTCTCCTATTGCAATACTCAAATAGCGATATATTCTCCAGACCTACATCCAATCATTGAGGATTTGACTGTAACATGGAGGATGTTGTAAAAGAGACAGGCGCTACATCTCAATAGACAGGTTTGTTCTGTATTAAAAAAAATGTAGATACTTAATGTTTCATTTCAAAAATTAAACTTATGACAATCAAAAAATATAAATAAAATGTTCATTTTATTATATTTACATTTCATTGATGGCATTTTATACAAACAGACATCCACTCTTTCATCCCATTTGAACTTGTGACATAAAAACATCAACATCTCCTTGTTTATCCCTCTGTGCTCGGTCACTGACAGAAATTGGCAAACATACAATAGCTACAAAAACTGCGCCGGCTCCACTGGCATCACTCATCTATCAGGAAGTTGATGAGGGCAGTCCTGGGTGAGAGGATGGCTCGCTTGATGCTGCGCTCACCCAGCAGCTCCTGTCCAAGCTGGCTCTCCAGAACCAGCCGCTGTACCTGCTCAGCGTCTTGAGACATCTGCCGAGGCACTGTCACAGTCCCGCACACCTTGTTGTTGATCTGAGGGTCAGAATCAGAGATGGAGGGATGACAAAAGTGCCGCATCTCGTCAAATTACCTGCTTTTGACTCGTCTCCAGCTCTGACGAGAGGCACCCAAACTCTCTCCGGTGACGTAAAAGACCAAAAATGTGACAGACGTTGGTTTTCCTCCAGCTCTCTGTGTAGACTATACATGTACACTGAAGCATTTAGAACATGTAGTTAGTGGTAGATATGGGAAGGCCTGCCAGTCAGATGCTCTCTAATACAATGTGAAGAGTCTTCATGCCTTGTACTGTATGTTTATAGACAAGTGGGTCAAGCCGAAGCAGAAGCTGTATTTCACAGCGGATGGAAAGACAAGCCCACGTGTGCGCACAAGGGCTTGTTTATGAGCACATCTAGAAATGCTGGATGTGTGAGCATCTTTTAGAAAAATAAATGTGTGTGCGTTTGTGCATTTGTGAGGCCACTCGACCTTGGCCTGCCCTCTGGGACAAACCCGGGGCGATGATTAGAGGACAGAGGAAGTGAGGTTGCCTCCGCAGGGCTGAGGAAGGCCACAAGAAAGAGCTCTGACTTGAGCAAAACCAACACCATCTTTATCAAGCACAAACACACGGCACACTCGCTTTTTTCCCTCTTTTTCCTCTTTTCTCCCCGTGAGAGTGCAGAGGCAGAGAGCAGCTGGTGAAAGACAGGTGCTATTAGTCAGCTGACTGTGTTTGCTGTCATCACACCTCGTATGTGTTTGCAAGGATTAGAGGGTGCTCTCAGGGGAGAGGACCCGCTAGACCCTTCGAGAGAGCAGCCAGATTAAAGCAGGTTCAGCTTTTAGCTATTAACCGAGTCAATATTTGGAATTTGCACCAGCGTGTAGGGCAACGTGTAGACTGGCATGAGTGTGTGAGCAGATGAGTGAGTATTTGTGTACATGCATAAGGGAGTGTTAGCATGTGTGTATGTGCTCGGTATGCTTTGATGTGTCCACAGCTGATTTTCTGAACCAGTCCAACCATAGCTGGTTACTCTCACTGCTTGGCTGTGTACCCTGGAAAGTACACACACACACACACACACACACACACAAACACACACACACGCGTGCAGATTTCCATGTGTAATGATGACACACTCCCAAACTGAGGACTTTCACTAATTCTGTGAATGAGCACACAGGGAGAAAAATGTACAAATAAACGAGAGCAAGAGAGTGACAGAGAGTCAGGAATAACATGGCTGCTCTGCGCCCGGTCTCTAATTATTTACTACTTCACTATTTCGCCTGAAGCCGACCACTTGACATGCAGATGCGCAAACACACACAAATGCAGGCGTGCACACATACACACACACACACACACACACACACACACACACACACACAAGCTAATCATAGGCTCTCTTGAAAATTACAGAGTATGAATGTAATCATGGACCTAGAACTTTGAGTTAAAGAGTGGAGAGTTCGAGCGAAAATGCCAGCTCATATAAGAGTAAACATGTGTGCCTATGCCTATTAATATAGCTAAGTATATAATTCTGAATATGTGAGTAAGCAAAGAAAAAAAAGAAAGTCTAAATTCGTGAGTGTGCAAATGAGGCAGACGGCAGCGTCTTCTATCTGATCTGTATGCGTGTGTGTGTTTGTGTGTGGTCATACCCGTATGGCCAGCTCCACAAAGTCGGGGACCTCAAGGTACTCTGGGTCCACGGTTGGCCAAGGCTGCTGCAGGACATCTCCACCCCGCGAGAGGAGGGGGCTGAGGGGGTTTTTCACCTGGCAAAGACCTGAGACAGACCCGGCAGGAAACTCAGGATAACAACACTTACAACAGCCGTCACAGTACTGAGGGCATTTCCACTGCACTACAGGGTCACTCCAAACTGCGTCTAATTTTGTCTTGCACATTATAAAGCTTTCGTGTGAACCAAACAGCTGTAACACCCTCCCAGCCATGGAGCGGCTGAAAAATACAGCATGAACACAGACCATACCAGTCAAACTGGCCGCCTGTAAAGATGACCAACAGAGTTTTTGGCCACGAGTAGCGCTACTAGGTCAAGTCAATCCCCGGACAACAACCAAAACAGTTATCACGTGGTTTTAAAGCACGCACACAAGGACATATGAGCACACCACGAGCAGGGAGGTGAAGCAGTGCACAACACTGTGCACAGAGGGAGCCATTGCAGGTTTCTTTTCCTCACGGCTCACTCACTAAGCATGTTGGCAGAGGACAGACAAAACTGAGACTGAGAGAGAAAAAAAACAAACTCCTGATAGTGATGCTGAGTGGACAAAAAAGATATTGTATCAATTAAAGAGAAGTTTTTCATTGGTGGAAACAAGTCAGACAGAGAGAGGATTTTGCACCAGAGTGGCCATAGCATTCTTCTTACTTGACTGAGAAGTTAGCTTGTGAGCTAGTCTCGAAGTTATTTGTCTCCAAAACTGAGCTGGACGTTCTTGTAAATGATGTCCAGTAGCCAGTGTTTACCAACTACGGCTGTCAATCAAATGACAGGGTGGTGGGGGCTTCCTCCAAGCCTCTGCAGTGACATCTGGATGTAAACTTGTGTTTTGTAAGCACTTAAACTTGGGACTTTCTGAACATCTTTGAATGTACTGTAATAAATTTACTCAACATTGTCACTAGGCTCTCACAAGAAAGTACATCTGTACAGGTGAAATTATGTTTATAAACAAATCCATGTTGTTTACATGGAAATCTCAGTTGCCCATCTTTAAATAAAAGCAGGCCAGAGAAAGCACTAAGACTGCCTTTCCCTTTGCCTCCACTTCAGCTTGTTTTCCCATTTTATTATTATTGAAAAATGACCCCCCTCATCCTGACTCTCAGTAAAACAAGCAAGCATACATCCCACAGGAGGCACACGGGAAGGATGTGAACTTCCTCTATCCTGCGCTGTGTGTATGCATGTTGCACACAAACAGCAACCAAAAGTATAACGTATGCTGAGGTCGACTGCGGCAGGGGTCACATGTCCCTGAACTGTAAGTCCCCGTTTATGAGCCTGCTGTTTCACATTTGATCTCAACCAAAAAAAAAAAAAAAAAAAAAAAAAAAAAAAAAAAAAAAACTAGATGCACAATCACAAACAAAAGCAAATGTTGCATGCGCTCACTGATAAATATTTGCATTACTATTCTTTTATTGATTACATTCATTCCTTTCCCCCTGACATTTTCTTTAACCCTCTAAACTACATGCTTGCCCTGAATCCTTATGATAACCTGAATTTAATCCAAATTATAACCTTACGGCCAATCTTACGAAGAAAAAAAAAAAAAAAAAAAAAAAAACAGCCCGTCATAGATGCAAGCTCTGGCAAAACGTCTTCACTTGGGAGGATTTGCCTTATTTTTCTAAACTTGAAAGTACAAAAATACAAGAGCATAAACACACACAACCTCACACACCTCCTCCCACCAGCAGGCATCTGTCAGATTCCCTGAATGCGGCTATCAGCTGGAGGATATGGCTTTCCGGAGACCTCTGCTGCACCCCTTGCTCTGCTGTGTGCAGAAGGTTTGCGTACGTGTGGCTTCGGCACTAAAGGGACACGAGCACGAGGGGCAAACTTCCACAGAAGCCACTAAACTGGCTGTACGTCCTCCCATTTATTGTTTGTTGGCTTGACATTTGTTTTCTATACAAGGCAAGTAGCCAAAATCCCATTGAGTTTCCTCTGAAAGACGCTGAGGCCATTTCAGCTGACCTGGACATAAAAATTTGGTTTGGTGGTAGGTATAGTAATATTACAAATGAGCGTAAAAGTATATACTAAGGCTGAAGAATTAGAAAAGATTAGATCAAAAAGATTATCAAAACTGCAATATGGCCAAGTGCAATATCCAAACCACAGGGGCTCCATTTTTTTTTTTTTTTATAAAAGGTAAAAAATGTGACAAAATATGATCACAAATTTAGCATTATGGTGCTGCAGAGATGCACTTGCCAACAAATAGTATTTTCCAGATACTCAAGAAAATATGTTTGTAGTTGAAGTCACACTAACATTTTAACAGCACTTTGAGTGAAAATGAAAATGATAATGAAACAATGATCATTCCTATTAAAATCATGGATCATACAGCAACCACAACATCAGAAAATTAATCGCAACATGATTTTTTTTTTTTTTTTTAATCTCATTATTCAGCCCTGGTAAACGCTCAGTGTCACACTCATGCTCAGTGACTGAATGGCTGTTGATTACATCAGCAGGGCGTTGTGAAAACAGTGGTATTAGATAAGCGGCAGTGTCAACATTACATCCATCTGAGGCAACATCCGCAGAACCACCTCGTTTTACCCCAAACTTCACGTCTCACCGTCGCTGTCTTTCTGAAATGTGGCTCTAACGTTTCATCAAAGGTGTCAGTGGACGTTTGGCATCCTGCTGTGTTATTAAAACATATTACATCTGGCACCGAAGTAGTCATATCTAGGATTTGTTGTGTGATAAGTAACGAGTTATGCTGCTCTCTTATTAACTTTCATCCTCATCTGTCCTCCCACACACTCTCCTCTCAGTGTGCACAGTGTGTGTGTCTGTGTGTGCACAGTGAATTATCTGTGTGTAATCTAAATAACACAAACCTGCCCAAAGTTCAGAAGTGAGGTGAGGGGCCATGGGTGCTGTCATCAAAACCAGCGTAGCCAGAGCTTCCTCAAACTCTGCACTGTGCTGCACCACCCTGACTGTTGCACTCTGAACACGCACACACGCACACACACACACACACACACACACACACACACACACACACACAGAGTTAAAAATGTGATTCTCAGAGCGTATAATAAGCATATGGTGAGGATAAGTGTAGTGTGTTTATTTCCAGTTACCACAGTGCCCACTTACAGTCAGTGTATTGGTAAGTCCCATAAGACGAGAAATGGCTGCGTTAAAAAGGAAGTCCCCTGTGAAGTGAGCTGTGACCTGGAACCAGCACCAAAAAGAAAGACTGGTGAGACACTGAGTTAGCACAACACTGCCTTTACACTTTTTGGACTACTTTTCATCCACTGCCTGCCTTGGACAAATGGGCGCTTCCTGATGGGAAGTCTGCGTCATGAAATATTTTTTAGTCAGCCCGTGTGTCTCTGAAGAATTACTGGAAAACAATGAGAGGCCCAGAAAAAAAAAGCCTCCATCCCTGTTATCACCTCGTGTGCCAGCTGAAGGCACAGAGCACCATGCATGTGAGCATTCCACCGCTTAGCCTTCTGGGAAGAGCCCATCTGGGAAGGGCCCTCGGGAGGCGGTCGATGACTGAGGCTTTTCTGACGGGCAAATCAAAGGACAGCCCAGCTTTGGGAGCTTAGGGTAAACAGACTGAGGTCCTTTAAAAGCACCGGCCCTGAGGGGGGAGAGAATCAAATCTGGCAGCGAAAGCAGGCTATTTATAAAGTGTGAAAGAAGAGAGAGTGGATTTAAAATCAATTTCCCTTCCCCTCTTCCCTTGCTCTTTACTCTGGGGGTTTCAGGTTACAATGGATGTTCAGCATAGCATGGAATGGCTGGACCTCTGTCACAGCAGGATGGTGCAATGAGTGGCATCTTACCTTCGATTATGTTATGCATCATGACTTACAAAAACACAATCTGATACATTGGGAGGGTCTTTCAAATTGCACACTAAAAATAAGACTACACATGACTTGACTAAAAGAGAAATGACTGGTATAACAAGATGACTAACCACCACCTGACTCACTGTGGGATCTACATTTTTTAATTTGCTCATTCAAACTTAGGGGGAAACTCTGTTAGTTGAACAGTGGGTCCATTAGTGACCCCTACTGGTCCAGATTGGTGCTGTATATCATCAAAAAAAAAATCTGCTCCTGTGAAACATTGTGAGTCATGCATTTACAGATAAGGGATAATCACTGAGTACTAAAATAATAAAAGCGTTCACGCCGTACACATGCAGTGGCCTTGTACCTGTTCGATGGCGTAGTTCTTGTTGTCCCAGATCTTGCGGGCCTCTGTCTGCTCTTTTTTCTTGAGCAGGGAGGGGTTGGGGACGTCTCCAAGCTGCCGAGCCCCTCTCAGCTTGGTCACCAGCTGCCACAGGCGAGACTGCCATCGCAGCACCCCGGGGAGGGCGTCCGCTGAGAGGGACAACACACACACAAATATGGTTATATAGGAGGATTCTCCTTCCAAAATGACACACATCACAAGAAAAGTAGTTGTTGTTTTTTTTTTGAAAATGGTTGCTAGCATAAAAGTAGAACTACAGATTTTAAACTATAAGCCAAACATAAGAAGAAAAATAGTATTTTTTTCTGCCTGGGGTTTCAGGTCTAGTGGTGTCTTGTGGCGTCTCAGCTCACTCTTGGCATTCCACAGGATGTCCTGTTCAGGCGGCGCGGCGTAAAGGATGTAGAGCCGGACCGTGTCGATGCCGTACTGCTGCACCACCTCCTGGGGGTCGAGTCCGTTGTGTTTTGACTTACTCATCTTCTCCCATGTCACCTCGAGACGCCCGCCTCCCAGCGGCACCGGCTCCTCACCTACAAGGGCAAAGGTTAGGAGTCAGAGGTCAGAAGAGAGGCAGAGGCAACAGGGGCACTTGGCCTCACTCGTAAGCCACAAACTTGCCTATGCCCATTTTTCCAATTGCACGATGAATAACAATTATATAGGACACTGCAAATATGTTTCACCCTGTTCTTCCTCCCATCACCCATTCCTATCCACTGTGTACAGAGATGAACAAATAAACAAATAAAAAATAAAAAAACAAGATAAAAATAAGACAAAACAAGATAATAGAAACAAGATAAAAGGTAAAATAAGTTAATACCAATAATAATCCAATAAAGTAAAACAAAAAATATAACTATAATAAAATAAAATAAAATGAAATGAAATGAAATGAAATGAAATGAAATGAAATGAAATGAAATGAAATAAAACAAAACATAATGTTACTTTACTCCATCAAAGTTTGTTCTTGCACATGAAGGTTACCAGCATTGACAATGTGTCTCAAAAAGTACATAATATCTATTTTTGGCATATTTTACTATTCTGTAGCCCTCTCTTCAATTTGCATAAGTCATTTTTAATATTTCCTGTTGGCTCTTGGATGATTTTACTGTTGGTAAGGTATTTTGCATCTGCTTTGAAAAATGCTATACAAATAATGTTTCCTCTTTCTTCTTCTCCTGTTCCTGCTTTTATTTTCAGTAAAAGCAGGAATAGGATAGTCAAAGTTTTGTGCTCCACAGCAGTCTAATATCCTGCAAACACAAAAAGGATATTGTATGTATTCTTTGGACAGGTTATTTCCGTGCTTCTAAGAATCTACAGCTCGGCGGTGGCGGTGGATTGATCTGCCATAGTTTCAGCTCACTTCTGGATCAATAGGTTCACTGCAGGGGCAGATCTGACTAGACGAATCTCACTGTCGGAGGCACTTCAGAAAAGAAAATGTTAGACTGAGTCCATCTGAGTCTCTAATGCTGAGCGAGAGGCTTCCCTCTGTCTGTACGCCGCCATCGGCTCCTGTTTACCCTGTTACTTAGCAATAGGGAGGAGCTGAAAATCCTTAGGCAAGAACCCAATTCAAAGAGACTGCAATGCTAAAAGAAAATGGATCTTTTACGTTTCTTTACAAGACTTCCATACTGGACTGCTGTTCAGAGCAGCCGGTTACCTGCTCATTGTATCAGGAGGTTATGGAGCACTGCAATAAGCAGCAGATTAAGAATGAGATGGATTGTTTTCAATACATCTTGTGCTGAAAAACTCTACACACAATGTCACTGCTGCCGATTTCTTTCACCTGTGACCTTGGTGTTTTCATGTGCTGTTTTACCTCGCACAGCAACATTCGGTGTCACACATCACATTCACACAGTGCAGATTCAGTCAGTGAATACCTGTGAAGTCTATGTCTTCTCTCTTCACGTACTGGCCGCTGTCTGCCAGTCTGAAAGTCTGGCCCTTGATCAGACCCTGGACCAGCAGCTTCCTAAAGGGCTCTCTAAAAGGCAGAGGGAGGGTTCCAGGGTTGATAAATACATAAGCAAGCACCAGAACAACACAAACACACACATACACACACACAGGAAGCCCACATACAGCAAGAGCAGACAAGGAGCGGTGTGTATTCATGCTACCTGTGAGCCACAAGACCCTGGTCCCTGCAGAAGTGGGAGAGGAAGCGGGCGTAGTACAAGTGCATGACAGCGTGCTCCTTCCCTCCGATGTAAACATCCACAGGCAGCCAGTGATCTGCTAAGGGGCGCTCGAAAGGTCTGAGGACGGGAAAAGGGGAAAGGAAGGTCAGGCTTTCAAGTGGCAATCCGTGGGAGCCATGGTGGAGTCTTGGGTGCTAAGTGGTCACTGCTGTGTTTTGGGGGGGGTTTTTGTTGGGGTTTTTTTGCACTGCACTTCCAAGAGAACACAATCAGTGCACCAGGCGCTGTGGCGTCTTTTCCCTCAGATTCTTTTGATGAAGTTTGAGTTTCCGTAGGTGGTGCTCTTTTTTTTGTCTGTCATTTTTTTCCTATTTGTTCCAGACAAACCACTGTTGTTGTTTCTGGTAAAATAAAATGCATCACTTCCCGTGGGCCAGAGGATTTTTCTTTCAGGAAAGGATTGCTTGGAAATTGGTGGTAAGGATGGTTATGGTCATATAAAAGCTCCCATTAACTAGTTATAGGCTGAATCACTATTGTGTTTTGTCAATCAGCAGAACAGAGCAACGAAACAGATTTTTGTTTATAGAAATATGTCACAGGTTATTAGTGGAGTCTGACTGATATACTGGCTGTTTATTGGCTGATACTGGCTCATCAAAAATATATTATATCAGTCAATATACAAAAAAACGACAGTATATATTGTAATAAAAAGTACCTGAGATAATTGTGTGTGTGTGTGTGTGTGTGTGTGTGTGTGTGTTTGTGTGGTTGTGGGAGGGAGACAAAGCGAGAATGGAAAGAAATGGAAATAATTTAACAGGTGCTGGATTATTTGCACAATATTATCATGTGCCTATTATGAACATGATATCAGTATTTCATTTCTAAAATATCACAGGTATCATCAATACTTGTATATTGCAAGATGCCTGATTACAACTATTACTACCAAGTTTGGGGATACTTATATCTTTATCAGACATTTTTAAAAACAAATATCAATATTGGTGTTGGCGCCTAAAATCCAGTGTAAGTCGGGCTCTAGCTGTTACTTGAAAAACTTGTCAGATGTCAGTGGCTTTCATGTGGTGTCTTACTGTGGCTATGCACACACTCATCCTCTAGGGGGCAGCCTGAATCTGACACAGAGAGATCCGCTGGGGGAGCTCACAGGCGAGCAGCATTACAGAGGCACCATCCTCTCGCTGGCTTCACACTCTCACACACCGGCAAGCCAACGTAAAAATAAATTTACACAACAGAAGTGTGAGTTTAGAGTTCAGCTTCAAGACTTCCTCCATGCTCACTTTCCTCAATCTCTTCTTTAGTGGCTGGTTGTGGAGAGAGAAAAAAAAAATATCCGAGATGAAAAAAATATCTGGGTTGCTTATTTTAGATTTTCAACAGGATGGCTGCCCTCCGTTAGTGTGACTGGCATGATGGTCAGCATGGGCCGGGATTCTGCCTAATAATGATGCTTTTTAGAGCCGACTCCTATCTCTGTGTGTCACCTTTCACATTAGTCATTACTCTCCTCCAACCCCCTCCTCTCTCTCACTTTCTGCCTCCCTACTGGCTGATGGAGTCTGGGGATAATTGAACTGCAGAAAAAAGGGGGGAAAAAAAACAACTTATGAACTCACTAGGCAGAAAATAATCTAGCCTGTTTGTTGGCACCAGGCCAGGCACTTCTAATGTATAACCTCATACACACACACACACTTCTATGTGCAGCTGCCCATTTCACTCCTCTCACTCGCTTCTTTCAACCTCCCCTAATTCCTGTTTTCATCTTTTCCCGGGAACACACACAAGGCTCAGCAGGCCAACTGGATGCACAAATAGTGTAATTGCTTTTTCTGTTGTGCCATAATCTGTCCCACTAAGAAAAGTGATGGGGAGACCGCCCCCCCCTCTCTTAAAGCAGCTTTACAGCAAGGTCAGGGCACTGGGAAATTAATCTCTTTTGTCAAGCTCAGGGTATCGCCACCATCCCAGCAGGTGACAGCTATGGCTTTATAATCTCCATTAGCAAGGAATGCAACTCCAGGCAAACATGTGTGTGAGTGTGTGTGGGAGGAAAGAGCGTAGAGTGATATGTACACAGGCAGTGTGTGTACCTTCAAAATGGGAAAGTGGAGGATAGTGGGGGATCTCATAGTGGGTATAATTATGTGTTTGGCTATAATTTTGTGAGAGGGTGTTTGTTACTGTGTGTGCCACAGTGTCGTTGAGTGAGTGTGTGTGCATGTGTGTGTTGAAGTGGAAATGAGAATGCAAGGCAAAAAAAAAAAAAAAGGGAACTGAGTTTGCCAGTGTTTGCGAACCTAAGATTAAATTGATTGAAATGTTTTTTTTAATAACTGGAAAACAGACAGCTTAGTTTATACAAACACTGCTGGAGAACCGTGTCTGACTCTGTGCTCTCTCCATTTCAATTTCATTTCGACTAATAGGCTGAAAATGCGATCTGGGCAAGTCCTGCTAAATTCTGTCACTGACTGTGAGAAAACAATGATAAAAAAAAAAAAAAAATTAAAAATGAACAAAAGAGGTGTTCCTGGGTCTGGCAGCAGATTATACTATTATACATCATCATCTTGGTGGGAGCATCACGTAGACACTGTTCTAAAAGCTTCCATGTGATGGCTTCATTCAATCATGGACTGATGGAAACAGAGGAGTGAAGTCAGACAGAGGCTGCAGCCGAGCCTTGTTCATACCTGTCTGGGTTATGAGGGTCTGTGTATCTAAAGTAATACCAGGCTGAGTCCACAAATGTGTCCATGGTGTCAGTCTCTCTCCTCGCTGGACCTTTGCATCTAACGTAGGAACAGAAACACACACACAAACACACACAGAGGACAGACAGTGGAAGAAAAAAATCAATATCAGACTGACAAATCAGAAAATGAATAAATAAACCATTCCTCCTTGTATGCCTAGAGAACTGGCCTATTATTATGATTTTTTTTTTTTTTGTATTTGTGTGTGTGTGTGTGTGTGTGTGTGTGTGTGTGTGTGTGTGGCTGGCTGGCTGGCTCCATCTGGCTGTGGGGGTCACATCCCTGTAGAGAAGCAGAGCCGGAGCCAGACTGGCACCAGCGCCCCGTTCCTGTGCCCTGACTAACAGGCTGAGCCAACAGGGAGCAAACTGGCAGGCCTCATGCATGATCATGTGTTTGTGTTGGAAATGCCACCCCGCCCCTTTTTTATCCAAACCAAACAGCACTGGGGACACAACGCAAATCTGCCAACATCACTTGCGCAGTGGGGGAGAGGGCATCCACAAAGGCACGGGAAAAAAAGAGACCACTTTTTGGGGGAAGTAGTTTTTGATCAGATTTGAAGGACTTAATGGAACGGTGAAAGCGTCTGCCTCTCGCTCCGTAATGAGTCTAAACTGACAGAAAATCAGTGTCCTGGAAAACTAAACAGAAGCACAGCGCTGGGATTTGCTTTGTGCAGCAGAGCAGGTGTCTTTCCCTGGACCTTATGGGATATTTACACTTTGTTTTACTGTCTCTTTGTGTCTGTGAGCCTGACGACAATGTTTTCACTCACACAGACAGATTCATCTGCCAGTCACATTCCTCATCTTTGTCTCACTCTTAATTCAGTTCAGCTCAGTTAGATTCAATTCAATTCAATTCACTTTGGCTTTAAAGGGATGGCAAAACTTAAAATTTGTGCTGCAACCCAGGTCAATTCAGTGAGCTTTACTGGCATGAAGTAATTCAGCTGCCAAAGCTTTGGTCGTAAACAACAGGGATAAAATTAATTGTGACAATCAAAGAGCTCAAGGGAATGAAAAAAATAATGGCAATAATTTTTGTAGTAATATAGTAACAGTGTATGAAAAATAAAGATTAAAACAAACAAATAAATAAAAGTAAAAAATATATATATAAATAAAAGTAAAAAAAAACAAAACAAAAGGAAATAAAAGTAAAAAATACAATAAACATGAAAAATACTCAATACCTTACTCAATAACAGACAGATCGATCATCTATGAAAAATGAAGATGTAAATAACTAAATAAATAAGAATAGAAATAAAAAATAAAAATAAAATAAAGAAAGAAATATCAAAAACTCAACTTACTCACTAACAGACACACTGCTTTCTATGAAACATAAAGAGGACAAAAAATATAAATAAATAACTAAAGATAAAACAATAAATCACTGTAGAAATAAAAATGTAATATAAAAATTAAATAAATATAAAAATACTTGCTAACTCCCTCACTATAAGACACATTGCTCTCTGACAGTGACACACACTGGGAGGTGACACTCCCTTCTTTACAACCCCCTCTCGACCACCCACCATGCCAGACTATAGTAAGGACTGTGAAGATGAGGTAAGCGCTGGAGGTTGCCTAGCAACAAGCCTAAGGTGTAGCAAGGTTAATATTTGAAAGCCAGGTGTTATTTCGTGAGATGAAAACCCTGCTATATAACAAAGCCCCCGTCCATCTCGCAAAATGGAGAAAGGCTTTAATGCCTGAGTGATTTCTCACCTCCTCTGTGAGGCTGGAGCAGCCAATCAGGAGCCGGATTTCGGTCATTTGACAGACAGCTGGTACTGGGCTACAGTCAGACCCCCAAGGATCAGATTAGACTACACACTGACAATTTTTCTCAGGAGACAGCCCTCCTTTCAGCCATGAAAGCTGCCTAACATCACAACTAGGCAGTAGTAGGAGTGTGTGTGTAAGTGAGTGAGAGTGTGTGTGTGCATGTTTGGTGGAATGAGCCAAAAGGAGGTAAAAGGCTCTCAAACAGATGAGGCAAGAGAAGCAGCTGCCCATTCTGTGGAAACTCACTTCCCATGGAAAACAGGCCTAAATCTGTAGTTTATCTGTGTGAGTACCATGTGAATGTGTGTGTGTGTGTGTGTGTGTGTGTAATCCTCCACTCCTTACCTGTGAATTATGGAGCAACACACACAGCCTGGCTAATCTGAGGCAGGGTTCAGTTGGCAGGCCAATTTACAGTTCTGCAGAGGGCCGGAGACTAGATGAGCGCACAGGAAATGACTTCCTCAAGGACAGATAAAACTCCATTTCTCTCCCCCCTCCTCACCTCCATCACACACTTCCTCCATGTTCCACTCAAACTTTAATTGGACATGGTCGGCAAGTGAAGAGAACAAATTTCCACAGACACTTAACAACGGAGGTGAGATGGAAGAGAGGAGATAACGGCGCCTGCCCGATTATGGCCATCAATCTTCGCTGATGGCAGGAATTTGTGGAAGTGAGTGAACACAATCTGATGACTTGTGCCATCTGTGTGTGAGGGAGCCATTGTTTTAATCAACACGGAGCCGTGACGGCGTGATTAGTCTTGTTCAGAGAGGAATTCCCATGCCAGTGAGGGACGCTGGAGACGGCACCTAATGGGCATTCTGCGTTGTCACACATTTTCAGACACATTCGTTCAGACGACTCACTGTCAAGTCTGCTGACTGCTGTGCGTGTGTTCAAAGGAAAATATGTGTGTGTGTGTGTGTGTGTGTGTGTGTGTGTGTGTGTTTGTGCGTGTGTTTGTCTCAGGGCACAGCTGGCTTATGCAACATCCACCATCATCTCATGCTGCTATTCTCACAGCTGCCACTCATTACATAACCCCATAAGAACAAAAGTATTCATCACACAATTCACACTCTTTTCTCAAAACTCAGTGTACGTGTAAAAGCCGTCACTTGTCTCGGCTAGCCTGCCAGTAGACTAATTTCTCAGCGATGATCCCCTGAGGAAATGCAGGCAGTAGTGAGAAAGATGTCACTAGAAAAGACATAGTTTGTATGTAGAGAGTCGAGGCAGATCATCATCTACAAACAAAAAGCAGAGGATCTCTTCTCACTATCATCTATATTGTGTATATTGTGCAATTAATCTGCAATTAAAAAACGGTTTCTTTTGGCTTCCTCGTGCCTCCGGGGAGGTCAGAGGTCAGGGTCAGCAGAAGAACGGCGAGATTCAGTGTGGAGCACGAGTTTTCTGCTTGAAGGTCAGTCACAGAAATCCCACAGGCAGACACTTATTTCCTCTCATAGATACGTAAAGATAAATTGTTGTCGGGGTTCCCATGATGACCTAATCAAATTCAAGGACGTTGCAAAGACTCTTATGGTCTTGTTTGGGGAAATTCAAGGAAACGTCATTTTGGGACAAGACATGGCGTCAATCAAATTTAGACATCACAGAAGACTTACTTTTTTACTCGTTATCTTGTCAAATCAAGAAATTCAGGTAAAAATATTTAAAACCGCTGCTGTGGCAAAACAAGGAAAAATATTTAAGGTTTTGTTTTATATTTCTCAAATCCACAATCTGCAATCTTCTGTCCAACTGAGGTTTATCAGGTGAGCGTGGCGCGTCCTCACCTGGGACACCGGCAGCTGACCCAGTCATGAGCAGCCTCCAGAGGAGACGCCCCCTTTCCTGTCAGGGAGGGCAGCTTCGGCAGGGTGACAGGGAGCTCCTCCTCAGGGACTGCCACTGGACCGCAAGACCCACAATGCACCACGGGGATGGGTGTGCCCCAGTACCGCTGCCTTGATATCAACCAATCCCTGAGCTTGGAGCTGGTGAGGTGGCCGCCCACTTTTTGCTCTCTGGCCTTCTGGGTGATGGAGTGAAACGCCTGCTCTCTGCTGAGGCCTGTGAACTGGACATTGTCAAGAACAAGGCAATTAAAGGAGTAGTTCACCCAAAAACCATGTATTCTGCATCATTTACTCACACGTTGTCTTGAATGTGGGACAACAAAGTTTTAATCACGTGTCTCATGGAGAATGTTTCAAAAACTACTCATGTCTGTTAGAACGGAGTTGATCGATTTCAACAAACAGAAAAAAAGGATATGAAAACGTCTGTGTCAAATTCTAAAACTCGTTGAGCAGCGTAACCCAGGTTCTGCCTCTCCATTTGTACATTTAGTACCTACCAAATCAATATACTTTGGCTGAAAAACTTGCTTAACAAACGACTTCTGGAAAGTTTGACATTTTGAAACAGACATGTATATCTTTTTTTGCTGCTGTTTGTCGAAGTCGTTGATCATCTCCATGCTGACAGAAATGGCCACACTGTTTCTAACCTTTGTTCTCTGTTAGGCATGGGATTGAATTTGTCTTGGTCACACATGTGAGACATGTTGGGGGGGGTAAATGGTACACGATATATAGTTTTTGGGTGAAGCATTCCTTTAAAGGCGATAACAACTCTTCACCTGTAAATTATTCTATATAAATGATAAAATCATACGTTTTTCTCTGTATTAGGCTTATGCGGTCAGATCGCAGTTTAGTGATCACAAGTGGATTGAGTGTTACTGGCGCTGTGATGTGTTGACAGACCTCCTCAGAGTTGATCAGAGTGTGTGTGCCGTCATCCTGGCTTTTCAGCACGGTGGTCCACTTCAGCCCCAGAGCTCTCGCCACAGACAGGTCCTGCTCACTGCTGTCCGGGATACCTGGGAGACACAGGTGCAGCATGAACATAACACAGACACACACACACACACACATACAGAAACACAAACAACACACACCTACGCACAAGGGATCTCTTGAGTGTGAGAGTGAAGAAAAACTCCCTGTGGTGATGTTAAGCATGTTGTGATGTAACTAATCGCTAACAGCCTCATGGGTTCCACCTCCACCCACTGTGATAATAACACCCCGAGGTCTTACATCATTATGGCATGTGCTCTGTATCATATGCACTTAAAAGACACACACATCACACGACTGCCTGACACCGAGTTACAGTCTCTTTTGCAGCCTACAGCCTAAAGTCTAAGTCTTACTCTACCATTGATTTAAAGCAAATCCCTCTCTAAATCACCTGCTTCTTTTTATCTACATCTGCTACTTTGCGGTTGCTGTGGATTTAAGGAAAATTGGAAAAGGATAATGACTTTTACCTGGATTCACCTTCTGTGTACTTCCTTCACATTTTGTACATTCAGGGTGTAATACCAGCTAAGATATGCGCACACACACACACACACACACACACACACACACACACACACGCACACACACTCAGTGGCCGCTTTATTAGGCACAGCCTCACAATCTAATACACAGTACAGTAATAGAGGTCCTCGTTCAATTCTATGTTTGGCATTGAGCTCATATTTAGTGGTGCTGTTGGATTGGACTGCATTTTATTAAGAGGTGTTTCATATATTCTGTCCCCCCTCATGTATATAAATTAAGGAGGACAAAAAAATAGAAACATCTTTCAGTATAATGTCGTCCAGTACAATACCTCTGCAAGCTACAGCCTCAATAATAAACACAGAATTAAATGTACTTGCTCTCGACAATGTCCAAAAAAAAAAAAAAAAAAAAAATACTGAACATTATAAACTCCATAAAGGCAGAATTTTCAGCAGAGCTGTTGCATTGAATTGCATTGGATTGTACAGGTGGGTTGCATTGTTATGAAGATGCTATGCTATTTATGTTATAATTTTTTTTCTTTTACTTTTATAAAGTTATTGGTATGACACATAGATATTGTGTAGACTTATTTCCAGTAATATGCAGCCTGGAGAATGACACTTTTCAAGCCCCTTGAGGGTTTTTAGGTCATTCTCCCTCATTTCACATTTCCCTTCTAATTTTATTTTGTATCTTTAATAAAGTTTCTCTATAGGTGTAAGTAAGCAAACCAAACCAAACCAACTGTAGCTGATATGTAAATGTACACTGAAATTCGCACACACAAGGTCAATCAAGCAGACAATCAATCTTGGGGACGGGTCAATCAGTGCCAACAAGAGTATGTAAGATGACAAGTAAATCAACACAAAGTGCATCTCAATCCCATATCAGCTACCAAATATTCTTCCTGTGAGATGTGCGCCCACACACACTGACAGCTCACCGATCACAGTGTCGAGATGGCCGTCGAACGCCTCCTTCTGTGAGATGACCAGGGGAATCTCGTGGCCGGTGAGCAGGTTGCGGGCGGTGACCTCGGTGAGGGAGTCTGGAGAGCAGAGGGCAGGGGGCGTGAGAGAGGGAGCAGCCAATTATCAACAATCACTCGCCAGAGAGAGAGAGGGAAGCTCAAGGGAATCCCAATTAACACACACACACACACATACACAGACAGCCCCAGTTACTACAACCCTGCCCTGAGGATAAGTGGGTTAATAAACACGTTTATGTATGGACAGTCACACTGTGCACGTGTCGTCTTTAATAAACAAGGGAAAATGTCTTCACAGAAATTTTAGTACAGGCTGTGCTGCGTTCATTTAACAAAAACAAGCTATGACCTGTCAAAAAAAAAATCTTAATCATAAATGGAAATTGCTAATCCGCTCAGGTTCCATTGGCGGTTCAAGTGGCATTACAGTGCACAAAAACAGTGTAAAAAGAAATCTCCTTATGTTCTTTCCAGTAAGAACTGAATCAATACGGGAGTGTTTATTTACTACTTAAGCAAATACTGCTGCATACACTTTTAGTACAGTATTCCCCCTGGAGGAAAAATGCAGTTTCTCCTTCTTGTTGGCATCCGTTTAACCAGAGCTGACACTGTGAACACAATTTTCTCGCAGGTCGGAAATTGAGACTTGAGTTGAACTGAAAGCAGCATTAAAGCTCATCTCCGCTAGGAGAAAAGAATCATGGGATTTAGGAGAAAATCTGCAGCCATTGTGAAGGTTTATAGTTTGTTCTTTTTGCGCAATAGCACCGGATTTATGCCCTTTTACTAATTAGATAATGTTCAGTAAAGAACACAGGATTTGCTGGAACATCTCATATGTTGCACAGTGATGCAGCATTTCAGACTGAAGCTGTGAAGTATCTCAATATCTCATTCCCGACTGACCTAAATTTGCCTCTTTGGCTTTGTTCAGACTGCAGGCAAATCTGATCCATTTCTGAAATCTGACCACTGGGTTTGATTGTCCACACTGCTTGAAAGTCACCATCAAATCCAATTTGTTTTTTCAGGCACCATCAAGCAATCTGCCTTATTTCACAGGTATGAACATGTATGTGCGCATACAGTAACCGATGGCACATTTTCACAAGTGGAAGCAAAACAAAACGCTGCTGAATGAAAGAAAGTCTCTGCCTATTGCCTGTTTTTTCTGTGTCTTTCCGAGAGCTGCTGTTCTCAGTCTTGCTCAGCGTTTGTTTCTCCCGACACAACTCCACTGTCGTGTCGTGTTGCAAGTCCAAGTGACATTAAGGATAGTCTGAAAACTGTGTTGAGTGGCAAGAGCAGTCGAACTCAGATTAATCTGAAGAAATCTGATCAGCATCACGTTTCAAACTACATAAGAATGCGGCTTAAATCTTTTTTTTTTTTTTTTAATTGGTTTCCATGTGTTTAATTTTTGTTTTTTGTGTATTTGCTGTTTAGACTTGATTTCATCAATCTGATTCCAATCTGGATATGCCGAAAATCAGATTTGGGCCAGCAGTGTGAATAAACTACAAAACAACTATGAAAAGCTGTTGCTAATGAGAAATATTTCCACAAAAATGAATGAAGGAATTAAAATGCTTTTTGCTGCATCAAAAACAATTAATACAGTTATGGATGGGCCTGACGCAGGCAGAGCGCCGCCTACCTCTGCCGGGCTGGAAGTGTTTCTCCAGGGCGGAGCGGACGGAGCTGGTGCCATGCAGCAGTCTGTGGGAGGGCAGGATGGCCAGGTAAGCTGCACCAAACACAGCCTCTGGAGAGGAGGTGTGCGCTGCCAGGGTCTCCCCCGTCTCCTCACTGTTCACCTGGGAGGTGAAGAGGAAAAAAGCAAAGTGAGGACCTTCTGCTTCCATGTGTCAACAGCTGCTCTGCAGCCTCGTTATCGAGGCTGACCAGCTGTCCCGTACGGCTGACCAAGAGCATGAAGAGGCTCAGTCCAAAATCACTCAACCACTCCTGACAAATTATTACATTATTATGTTATTTTTAGGCATCAAAGCCTGTGTTTCTGAAATATTATTCTTAGTGTTTACGTGTTATTTGATATTTTGTTTATAAAATGGATACATAGCATTATGGAATAAGTCACAATCTTGGACTCTGAGGCATAGGAAACAAATAGGTAACTCTCTGATATAATATAGGTACGCAATTAAGTACAAGTAATACAGGTGCTAACATACTAGACGTGTGAATAGTGTTGGTGAGCAGTTTTTCTCTTCTGGAACAATTCAATTCAAATTTGTAAACCACAATTCAAATCAATGATTCAATTCAGTTAGCCCCAAAAATGTATATCCATTTATAAACACATGCAATAATTCAAGGTTATCCGTTTTCTTCTGAAATGTGAAAAAAAGACAAAAGACAACAGAATTACTTGAACAGTATTTATTTTCTGAAAACTTCATTGACAAAAAAGGCCAACATTCATGGTATACTGATCACCATGTTAGATCTTTTCTTTTTGGGAATAAATTCAAAGCATGTCTTATTGATTCAGGCTCAAGGCATAGCGATTCTTTCCACTTATTTCTTTTAGCCTATCAATGCAGTTTAACCATCAGGATTTGTAACTGTAGCAATTAATGAATCATTACACCTCTATAATATATAGTATATAGTCTTATAATGAAGTGACATACTTATTCTAAAGCAGGGTAAAGCTGATATAATGCGATGATCCTAAGTGGATGGTGTGTTAAGCTGTTATAAAAGACATACTAATAGAGATGTTCTGCTCCTCCGGGGATGATTCAGTGAAGACAGCCCTTGACAATATTGAAGATGTAATACAGCACGTTCCTCCTTCCCATCTACTAAATGACCCCTGGTCTTAGTTTTAATTACCCATTCTGCCAGGCTTACATCTGATTTATGAGAAACCACTTCCCACACACACAACACACACATATGCACAAATGCAAGCGCTCTCTCACAGCCTCTAACCCCCCCTCTCAGTGTAAAAATGAATATTTTTTTTGAATTAAGGAACTGACTCGAGCAATAATTTTTGTGATTCTTTTTCAAGGAGAGCTGTATAATAAGGATGATCAGAGAGCTCTCGGCGGGCTTTTTGCAAGCACTCTCTTTGAAATGGCAGGAGTGTGAAGGATTGTAAATATGCCTCCGAGAACACTCAATACAAACTAATTTCTGACATCATTTGTTTGGGTAAATTGCCGCTCGCAGATGGATGCACCCACTGAATGTCACTACCTAGAGAAGATTTCTATGTTTTGGTACATGCTTTCACTTAAAAAAACAAAAAAGACATCTAAAAATCTAAAATAAAGTGAGCAATCAGTGCCTGGGGACCCAAAAAAGGGAGAGGAAAAAGGAACCAGGGTAGGAGAGGGAGAGAGAGAGATGAAGCTAATAGACAAGGCTGACAGATTGAAGGAACTATGAAAGAGAGGTGAATAAGAAAGTGAAAAGAGGCAAGGGGAAGGGAGCTGAGACCCACCTTGAGGCTGAAGTCAAAGTAGCAGCCGGTGCAGTCTCCGATCCAGTTTGCTTGCATGGCTTTGACCCCGTACCACTCTGGGAGGTCTGACAGGGCGTCCAGGAGGGGCTGCAGGACAGAGACACAAGACACAAGTTTACTCCACATTATCGTTTAGTTCGTACAAGTTCGTCAAAAGCTAACTCTCCACTTCACTGCAGAAAAGAGATCATTTTGCTGTACAGAGGAACACAGTACATGGCTATCTGGAATAATGCCACCGACTTCAACTCTGTCACAGAGCATGGCCTTTCAAAGCCCAGCCAATTTATTCAGACAAAGCAGCAGAGCAGACCAGGTCATATTATACAGACAAAGAGGGATTTTCAAAAATCCTGACCTCTACTCGCCCTACTTTCCTGGGTATCACAAAGCAATCGCCTATAAAGTGCTCGCTTTCTCTCTCTCTCTCCTTCTCTCTCTCTCTCTCTCTCACACACACACACACACACACACACAGCAAAACAGTTAGTCTGCATGATTAAAGGAGGCTATGCATATCAACGAGGCTCAGGCCAAAAAGCCACAGCTGGGCTGAGGCCAGAGATGTTACATTTCTCTCTATCTCTCTTTCAATCTGTCACAATCTATTACCCAACTTCTCCCTCACAACGCCTCCCAGCATGCGATACCTCATCACAGCAATATCAATACAAATACCAACACTAACTATACTCATCACTAGCGTGATTGCCGAGAGTGTCAGTTTCTAGACTGTGTGTTTGGTTCAGAGTGGGAGCAAGAAGACATAAATCCTGGTGAATCTGTCAGCAATCTCTGTGTCTCGGAGACTCTAGGAGGCGTCACGGCAAAACAAAAAAATTTTTACCAGTAACAAAGCAAAGCAGGAAAGCAATGATGACACACTAATGATGGTGTTTAAAGTGTGAGGGAGGAAATCTCTTTACTTTTCCTGAAACAGAAAATAAGGTTTGGCACAGAGGCAAGTGCAACAGAGAGATGTACACTAAGGACAGGAGTCTCCATGGCAACAAAGAAAAGCCATAAGAGCAAAAGCATGGTATAGCATGGTATAAAGGAAGGGTGGCAAAGGTTTGTTTGTGTGAGAGACAATATCTATACATAATGATGAGATAGTATATTATACAGCCACAAAAATAAATGCATTTTCCACACTGGTCCTGGGATTTGAATCAGCAACCTTCACGGCACAAGTTTACCACGAAAAATAAACAAGTTGTTTGTCCATGTAGTGTGTCCATGTAAAAACATGTTATTGAATCCACTGCGTTCATATTTGTGCAATACCAAAGGTGAGCAAGTATGTGAACTTTTTAGATGGCAAGGCAGTGTAAGTGGCAGGTGCTATATATGCAGAAGTCCAACATGTGTGATTATGCATGAAATTGAAAACTGTGTTTTGCAACTCTGCATTCTGCACTCCTCGCACGGAAGAAAATCATCTTCGGAGTAATATGCACTCGCCTGTGTCCTAGATGGAAAAATATGGCTCCATTTGCACAAGAAACAGCTGCGAGCAAGACATGGACCCTCACGACCATTCAGTGTTGTCTAAATTTAATGTTGCTGAACATACTTACTGACATGTGCATGCAGTCACAGACTGTGCATGCACACACACACACATAGGAATCACAGGCCAATTACAGCACTCGGGCGTGCCACACTGAATTTTGACACCGAGCTGTCCTCCTTTCTCTCATTCTCTCTTTCTCACTTCTTTCCTTGACACCTCTTCCATCCTTCCCACTTCTCCGTTCAGAGAAAATTAGAAATGCAGGAACGCACGGTCGCAGCAGGCCACTTCCACCTCCATTCACACCTCTGACATGGGCACACATGGGCGAGCAAAGCACTGCTGCTGAAACTGGCGTGTTTCTGATTGTGCAAAAAATGATTTTCATTGCAACGACAAAATTAGCAAGGAATTTCGCCTTACTCTTAACTATGGTGCACTGCCTCCTCCTCTCTGCAACTGCTGCCAATTAATTTATCACATTATTTGAAGGTAATAAAAACATAATATTCATTAGATTCATAATTTACTTTCAAATTATTAATCAACTCAGTGGTTCCCAAAGTGGGGTCTGAGGACCACCAGGGTCCCTGGCAGGGTTCCAGCTGATGCTCAGCAACATGAGGTTTTGCATTATGGAGCTTATTTTGTACAGAAATTTCACTGTAGATTTACTCCTCTACCCACAACATCAAGACTTAATATGTAAATATTAAAAGTCATATCTAACAACAAAAATATTCCCTGATGGAGACAAGTGCAGGGTGTAATGCATATTTATCTAGGAGTCCTTAAAATGAAAATGTTTGTGCCGATTTAGATTAAGTCATTTGCTTGGCAAATGGACTTTGGGTCAGTTCTATCTAACTGCATCACAGTGTGCCTGCATGCAACATCAAACTGGCTCAGTGCTGAGTATACAAAGCCTAACCTAGTCGCCCTGCTCATCATGTGTGTGTCAGCCTGCCTGCCTGTGTAACAACACACATGTATATATTGTATGTAAAAGGCATACAGTAACTCCTCCTGTGGGTGACTCATATAAATTTCAATAAGTCCAGAGGGGGTAATTTCAGCAAGCTGTGTGACTGTTCATCTCAGTGCTGGGAGGGTGAAGGTTTCTCATCAGCCGGCGGCAACTCTGCTGGTCTCTCTCCTTGGCCTGTGGAGGCCAGGCTACAAATGACGGTCTCCAGGGGTCTGATTGCAGAACCAGAGCCAGGGAAGCAGGGTTGCTGCCGCTGCCGCCTGAAGTGCCAACCATGATTGACATTAGCAGGGTCTGCTGCTCACCCTCACCCTTGTAAAAGCTGCAGGCCAGCCAATCAGGCACCACTTGCCATGTGCACACATATCCGCGAACACACAGGAGGGATGCACATGTACACACACACGCCAAAGAGCCCCACCTTGGCATAGTTTGTGGTCTTGATGAACCATTGTCTGAGCAGCTTCTGTTCCACGAGAGCGCCAGACCTCCAGGAGCGACCGTTTTCATCCACCTGCTCATCAGCCAGCACTGTCTGGTCCACAGGGTCCCAGTTCACCACGGCCTGGGCACACACACACACACACACAAACACACACACACACACACACACACACACACACACACATAATGAAAAAGAATTCTGGCATAGCTCAGGAAGTAGCATGAATTCAATAGCCCCCACACCCTTTTCAAGGTCGTCCCAATTCATTAAACATAATCCACAGGTTCAAGCAAAATTCTCTCCTATTCCTTTCACTCATTTCTTTCCAAGAGTCATGGGTGGGCTGTCTCTATGGCTCCTGAGGCTTTCAAGGACATCACACATTAAAATCTTCCTTCCAAAATAAAACCGGAATATGTTTTTATTTTTATTAAATCTCAATGGCCATCCTACCTCTTTCTGATAGGCCAGTCCTGCTTTGAAGAGCTTGACAAACAGGTACTGGGTCCACCTGTAGTAGTCCGGAAGACAAGTGGTCACTTCCTGTCAAGAAATCAGTGGTGTTCGGTATCAAATACATACACCAGTGAGCCACACAGATTCAAAGCTAACCTAAAGGTGCTGATCAGCTCCTCTGTCTACTCACCCGGTCCCAGTTAAAGCAAAGCCCCAGGCTGTCTAGCTGCTCCCGCATGGCCTGGATGTTACTGAGGACAGAGACGCATTGGGGTAATGTAAGGTGGGGAACTCAGAAGGAATGAGAGAATGGTTAAAGCCGATGAGAAATGATCTAATATTGCATGTACCTTTTAGTCCATTCCTCTGGGTCGAGACCTCTCTCAATGGCTGCGTTCTCTGCTGGAAGTCCAAAGGCATCCCAGCCCATCGGGTTCAGCACCTGTGAATGTGAGCAGGAGTGCTGCATCAGGCCTAGCTGAGGTCTTTACACCCGAGCCCACGTTTGGCCCGTTGGTCACATTAACCAATGTGGGATGACAGAATTGATGACAAAATCCTCTGCACTGAACATGCTACTGCTTTCGCATACTTTATGTTAGGTAATCACTGGTGATTAGCATTTGCCTAAAAGTGAGAAAATGAGAATCTGTGCTGGCTCTTAGGCTGGGTGACACATTCATTTTATTGACAAGTGTCAAAACATGACGTAAAGGGAACTGGTAAAATCAAACAGATGCACTTTCAACTGCAAAACAATGCTGATCCCAGGAAAACTGTAGAGCTTGTTTTACACAGGAAGGGAGCAAAGCTAGCCAGCCAGCTCAACTTTATTTGTGCAATTCATAATGGACTTCGGTGATGATCAAGACTGACACAGTGTTTTCAGAAATTATAAATCTGCAGGACAAATAATACAAATCAATAAATTCGCACAGACCATTGCAGATCCTGGATATGAACTATATATGTCCAAAACTCTTTAATCTTTCTAGTGCCACTGTCAAGTAAAATTCAGGCTGTTTTGGGGATATTTCCAGCTGTTGTTCACTGACAGCACATGTCCCATTTACTTAACATAATGCATATAAAAGCTTTAGCAGCATTAATTGTTAGGTCAGGTGACTGATGAGCTAAACGATGCAGTCTTTTAACAACAAGCGGACTGTACTAAACAGTGTGTGACAGAGATGATGATGATGCTCATATACAGTACAGGCCAAAAGTTTGGACACACCTTCTCATTCAATGCGTTTACTTTATTTTCATGACTATTTACACTGTAGATTCTCACTGAAGGAATCAAAACTATGAATGAACACATGTGGAGTTATGTACTTAACAAAAAAGGTGAAATAACTGAAAACATGTTTTATATTCTAGTTTCTTCAAAATAGCCACCCTTTGCTCTGATTACTGCTTTGCACACTCTTGGCATTCTCTCGATGAGCTTCAAGAGGTAGTCACCTGAAATGGTTTTCACTTCACAGGTGTGCCTTATCAGGGTTAATTAGTGGAATTTCTTGCTTTATCAATGGGGTTGGGACCATCAGTTGTGCTGTGCAGAAGTCAGGTTACTACACAGCCGACAGCCCTATTGGACAACTGTTAAAATTCATATTATGGCAAGAACCAATCAGCTAACTAAAGAAAAACGAGTGGCCATCGTTACTTTAAGAAATGAAGGTCAGTCAGTCCGGAAAATTGCAAAAACTTTAAATGTGTCCCCAAGTGGAGTCGCAAAAACCATCAAGCGCTACAACGAAACTGGCACACATGAGGACCGACCCAGGAAAGGAAGACCAAGAGTCACCTCTGCTTCTGAGGACAAGTTCATCCGAGTCACCAGCCTCAGAAATGGCAAGTTAACAGCAGCTCAGATCAGAGACCAGATAAATGCCACACAGAGTTCTAGCAGCAGACCCATCTCTAGAACAACTGTTAAGAGGAGACTGCGCCAATCAGGCCTTCATGGTCAAATAGCTGCTAGGAAACCACTGCTAAGGAGAGGCAACAAGCAGAAGAGATTTGTTTGGGCCAAGAAACACAAGGAATGGACATTAGACCAGTGGAAATCTGTGCTTTGGTCTGATGAGTCCAAATTTGAGATCTTTGGTTCCAACCGCCGTGTCTGTGAGACGCAGAAAAGGTGAACGGATGGATTCCACATGCCTGGTTCCCACTGTGAAGCATGGAGGAGGAGGTGTGATGGTGTGGGGGTGTTTTGCTGGTGACACTGTTGGGGATTTATACAAAATTGAAGGCACACTGAACCAGCATGGCTACCACAGCATCCTGCAGTGACATGCCATCCCATCCGGTTTGCGTTTAGTTGGACGATCATTAATTTTTCAACAGGACAATGAGCCCAAACACACCTCCAGGCTGTGTAAGGGCTATTTGACCAAGAAGGAGAGTGATGGAGTGCTGCGGCAGATGACCTGGCCTCCACAGTCACCGGACCTGAACCCAATCGAGATGGTTTGGGGTGAGCTGGACCGCAGAGTGAAGGCAAAGGGGCCAACAAGCAGTAATCAGAGCAGGGTGGCTATTTTGAAGAAACTAGAATATGTAATTATGTACTTTTTTTGTTAAGTACATAACTCCACATGCGTTCATTCATAGTTTTGATTCCTTCAGTTAGAATCTACAATGTAAATAGTCATGAAAATAAAGAAAATGCATTGAATGAGAAGGTGTGTCCAAATTTTTGGCCTGTACTGTACATCATCGGTATCAGTACCAGCCAATATTGGCTTTAAAATTACGATAAGAGTATGCATAATAATATGTTAATTCCTCTACAGGAAAGACTTGATGCTCTCTGCAGTTAAGTTGGAAAAAACACGTGCACATATCTGCAATTAGCAAAAAAAAATTGGAAAACATCTGCTTATCGGATATTGGCAAAAATTCTAATATCCAGCATTCCTATCTAGAAGGCAATCCACAAAATGGTGTTGCTACACTAACCCCACACCATAATGCATGTTTCCTTCAGGGATCTTACCTCCCATATAACACACTTTGCTTAATATATGCAGAGTGACAACATATTTTGATGTAATTGCGGTTGCTACAGAAAGTGAATGTGTGATAGTGAAAGAGAAAGTGAACACACAGCGGGGCTCAGGGTGGAGGGCAGTAATGGGGTTCAAGCCCCCTTTTAGCATCCGCATCATGAGGAAGTGACAGCTTTAAATTTTCGTCCATTAACATCTAAACAACTGAACATAGATGTCGTTTTTGGAGTCACTGAAAACACCAAGCTCTTTGTAATGTCATTCCCAAGCAGCAGCATCTTCTGTCACATGGTCTGGTTGCTCCATTTCTCCCTCTCTACCTTGGAACCTCAGCAATTTTTGCCCCTTGCAACACAACGCTCCCACATACAGTAAATGTATTCCCTGCCTCCAGCATGCTTGTGTGTCTGTCTCCGTGCCAGTCTCGTGACGTCAACCAAAGATGATGTCTCTCTCACCTGTATTAATTTGGTTTAGCTCTTTGAGTGTTTCTCATATCACCAAGAAAGGAACAAGATAAAGGGAGAAGTGGAAAAGATGAGTGAAGTCAAGGAGAGAAGAATCAGAGCGAAAAAGAGGTGAGGACTGGAGAGGATCATTGTGCTGACTCCAACCGGTCTGATGTTTCAGACGAATCCGTATCCTTGGTAACTAGCTGGGCCTCATTTGTAAAGCCCTGTGCTGGATGGCATTAGCCTAAGTGAGCACGGCACAGCAGACGAGTCTGTCTGCTGAGAAACATAGACACACTGAAAGTGAGACAAAAGCCAGAGATTGCCTACGTAAATTAAAAAAAAAAAAAAAAAAAAAAAAAAAAAAAAAAAAACATGCCGCTCATTAAAATTGATTCGGTACTACACTGTTTCTTCAGTGTAAATAGTCCATTAAAGCAAAAGAGAAATGATGAGCTGTTGCTACGGGGACTGTCTGTGATGGACAGGCTGCATTAGTGAGCTCAATTCGTGAAGTTCAAAGAGAAGTGGCAGAGGCACATTATCATTTCACTGCTAATAGCTGCAGTTCCTCTCATCCTCAGGTCCACACAACGCATGAAAACTCCCCCAACTCTAACCTTCAAAGACGCATTCCTGAGCGGGGATTACCAGCACTTACATTTCAGGACATGAGTGACAAGAGGCGGTGGGAAGAGGGCGCAAGAGCGGGTCCAGGGTGACTTTACATCGACCTGTCTAAGGTGGAGCGAGTAAATGCCAAGTTGAGACGCATCTATCAATACACTTATCTCAGCCACTCAGTTTGCAGACAGGGAGGACTGAAATGCCAAGGGACTGATTTGAGCGCAGCGTCCGCCCACACAGCCCCACCCAGAGGCTCCACTCCATTTATGAGGGGCAGCTTTAAAACATAACTCTGGCAATGTCCTATTTTCTCATCATTTCCCATCAGACCAACTCATTCTGACCAAATTCATATCAATTGCTAGAGCTAGTACAGCTACTTATGTCTTGCTGGCTTGAGTGCATGGTTTTCAAATGCAATCCTACAGTTCAGTGCTTCTCCACCCTGGTCCATGAGACCCAGACCACTGTTGGTTTTCATTCTAGCCATCAAATCGGGAACTATTTTACACATGGGTTGCCAGAAAAATGCAATTTATTAGCTGGCAGGAGAGAGAACCAGCAGTACTGTATACGCTGACTACTGAAGATGAGAATAAAGAGACATGGCTATAAAGGCAAAGGACAATCCAATACAAATTAACCCCAACATGAATCCTGTCTTTTTGAATACAGGCCTATGTGCACTCAAAATATAAGGACGAATATATGTTTAATGCATTGTATTGGCAAATTTTAATCACTGACAAATACCAAGTATCAGTCAGATGCAATGCTTTCACTGAAAAGTGTAGGTTGGAATAAATTTGAAGGCTAGTGGACAAAATAATTGAGAAAAAAAAGTTTTTGTGCCAAAAAAAAAGAGTAAGATGAAGACGTTCTTTTCTTTTCTGCTTTCATTTCTGACACATTTTTCATGGCTTTTGGGACTGGACACCAATAACAATAGTAGTATCGGTGCATTACTATCTTTATTTTCATCACTTTACAAACTAATCTGAACAGGGAGCTATAGCACCGGCTAGCATAAAAACTGCATGAGAAAGGCCGGACCTCAGGTAATTTTCATCCTTTTGCTGAAATGCCAGACAGAGCACACAACCGGTGTGTTGAAAAACACATGGTTTGGCTGCTTTTGGAATTTACCGTCGAGCTGCACACCATGCCGAGCAAAATATAAGTAGCTCTGTGGTAGAGGATAAAGAATCCAGCCACATTTGAATAAGAAAGGCCAGACAATTTCCCAAGGCTGTATATGAACACCACTGGATAATTAGCCACATGAGGATCTTCCTGCATGGCCACTGGTTGATTTTAAGGTTTTATACCCTTCATACAGGGCTGATGCTATTTTCGCTTGATGTTCGAACGCTGAGGAATGCTTTGCAGAACCATGTTGGTTTTATCAATAAATTGTATGGTCTTTTTTACTCCAGTGTTGCTGAATTTTTTATTCTCACCTGTTTTTTCCTCATGCACCTAGAGTACTACGAAGTTGTGCCTGGGCTCTCTAGTGGAACAACTGACAAATGATCACTATTATGTAAAAAAAAAAAAAAAAAAAAAAAACTGGTCTAGGTAGAAGATAGACAGAATTATACTTTATGAGAAGAAAGCCAAGTCTCACGGTTAAAATATTGAAAACCAGAAAACATCTACAGTGTGATGGTTGACAATGTGTAACTTCCTTAATTACCTAGTGAATAAAACTGTGTGTGCATACAGTGGAGCGCCGTTCTCTTCCTGACAGATGCTGGAAGAAAGCAGACTGCTGGGGAGCGAGCAGTCGGCAGTCATGTGAAACCACGGCTGGGGACACTGAGTGATGTAGTTTGGGAGTCTCTCTTCAGGTGAGGGAGACACACCGCTTAGTCTGAGCAAAATCCACCAGGAAAAGAAACTGGTTTATGGTGAAATACGGATGGGACAGTGTCTTTTACTGTGCGTGTGCTGCGTGTTTGTGAGTTTCTGAAGGTTTAACCAGTATAAGTCAGCGCAAAGCTACAGCTTAATCACAAAAAAACAAACGGACAAATTTTGGAAACCTGCACCTACGCATGCCACCACATGTGCCTACAAACAGTCATCAATAGTCAAAAACACCTCACTGCAGTCATCGCTGACACATGCCCAATTTTAGGGAAATAAAGGAGGAGTTCGCCCAAAATACCAGAAGCATATTTGCCATAAGCTTTCCAGTCGCCCTTCACCCAAATACAATGGTGCTGGATAGATATCCTCAAAAATCAACATGTAAAAACTCAGCAGCAACAGCTATTTCAAAAGCAGTGACACAGATATGTGCCGTAATTATGCATAAGTAAGTTTTGGTGGGAACGACTTCCTGCCAGAGAGCAGTGACAAACAGTATCCATCCACTTTTACTTCAGAATTCGCTAGTGTTCTTTATCAGGAAATAGTTCCCAACAAAAGTCTTTATCCCAGAGGAGCGAGTGTCTGTCTATATTTTTGATGACTTGAGCTCCAAGTTTCAGGTTGAAGTTTATTTAGAGGCTAAAGTCACTGCTTACAGAAAACCCCCACAGATGGATCAAGGAAATATGGAAGAACCACAGAGAGTGGACAACCCGTCATGGACAGACAGGTGTGCAGTAGGTGGCCAAACCACAAACAATACAGCTGAATTACAAAAGAAAACACACAAAATAAAAGACAATAAAAGCAGCAGGAGGCCTTGACCGAGGCAGGTGACACAGCCACAAGGCCGCCACAAACAGCCAGGAAGAGGAGGATGAAGAGGATGAGGGGGATGAAGAGAATGGGAGGTAGGAGGAGTGCAAGGGGGATTGGAGGAGGAGTGGAGGGGGGTCGGGGTTACACCTGGAAGGAAGACAGTCTCACAACCAAAGACCATCATGCCCCATGGGTGTGGGGTGCTGGGAGACAGGGAAGTTTTTTTTTTTTTTTTTTTAAAGATGTAGACCATCATGTTTATCACTGTTCCTCTCCAATTTGCCTCCTCTGGTCTATGGGACCTCTAACTCCCTATCCGTTTCCCTGTCATCTGGGCAGGGAGATGTACTCATTACAAAGCAATGATGGGAGACATGTTACTATGACACACTCGCTACCAGCAACACTTTGTCAAGGCCCATTAACCTATCTCAATAAAGTCTTCAATAAAGAGAGGAGAGGAGAGGAAAGGAAAGGAGGAGAGGACAACGGACAGCAGCTGCTGGCTGTCACACCGGCTTCAGTGATTCATCATCGCAAAGACAAGGATGGATGATGCAGCGGCAAAGACAGAGGAAAAGAAAAGGGCTAAACATAGGTCGTCACCGAGTGTGTGGGTGACTGCATGAGCAAGATTTGGCTGACATACACTGGTCACCGCTTTTCGAGAGAGATGTGTGTGTCATCCCCAGTTCACAGGAAACTGATTGTAAACACAGTAGTAATAAAATAAAATACAATAAATTAAAATAAAATGACGGAGCCTCGATATTGCTTACATCTTTGATTTGAAACAAAGCATCAACACAGCAAGGATGAGATGCAGAGAATGAAACCCGCTTTCAGTCTCTCTGTTGGCACGCCACATCAGAGAGCTGGGTATGCTCTCACTGGTTTGTTGATGCAGCAAATACAAACAACCATGTCTCAAAAAAACAGCTAGTAATTTACATAGCATGGTGATCGCATCAGGTGCTTTTGCCATTAGGTCCCACCAAGCCTCAAAGCCAGACACAGCTCACCTTTGGCTAAAAACCTTGTGCCTCCCACATGTCCAATTTTCAGGAACCAAGAAAACATTTTTTGTTTTCAAACTGATGATCATTCGTTGCTGATTTTATCTAATGAGGGTTCATAAACTCAAGGGATCATGACCAAAAGTGGAGTTTTCACTTGACAAGGTAAGAGGATACATTATTGATCCCTGCCAGAAAATTCGTTTGTTGCATCAAAACGATAAAAAGTAAGACCATATAAAATCAAGCTATAGACAAATATAAACAATGTACACAATATGCAAATGTGCACCGCATTCACATCATATAGTCTTCAGAAGTCCACAGATGGTACCATGCATACAGGGAAATGGCAGTGTGAATAATGCCTGTGTATTATCATCTGTGTACAGTTAGAGCATCAAACAGGAAACTGATATGCATGAAAAAATGAGAAAAAAGGTGTGCAGAGAAGCAACAACAATACCTTATCTTGCACCATTGTGTGATATTATGAACATGAATGAGTGTCTGTCAACTAGAGATAAGAGCAAGAGCAAATCTGTGATGTCATTGAGAGATTAGGAGAGGCTTAGGAGAGCTGGACTGACAGTAAATGAGTGGCTGACTAGGTGAATACTGCCACAGCACAGGATGATGGTTTTACTGCCAAAGTGATCAAATCAGGCTTAAAACCTGTAACCTGGTCATGAAATAACTCTCACTTGAGTGTACACTTGAGTCTACAACTCCACAAATTAGTGGGGTCAGTGATTCATGCTCAAGTCTATTGACCAAACTGCCTGAATGTGAAAAATAAAAGTGCAATCCACTTGACACTCGAGTGTGAGTTTTGCACAGAGGTAAGAGGACAGCCTTGAGCCAAAAACTGCTCTTCTAAGTTCTTCTGATGACGAGACGGCCTTTGTGATTCTGACAGAAACGTCAATATATGTCTGAGCCATAATGATCTTGGCAACAGCATCTTCTGAGCAACAGATAAAGAGAAAGTCATGGGATAAGCAACCTTGGCTCTTCTACACTGCTATACACGCTTGAGGGCCTGAGTTGTGACAGTGAAGTCGCATGGGACGTGGAAAATCAGCGTAAAAAGAAAACAAAAAAAAAAGACACTTGGTGAGACACATGACACATAAAAACAAAAGGATGAACCTGAAGACAAATCAAAAGTTTTGAGCTTCAAGTCATAGCTGGATTAATAACATTCCTCATCTCTTATCTTCTGAGAAGAGACACTTAAGTAAGACAAAGACAACATCATTAGCCTAAAGCTTAATAACCAGTCTACTTTCCAATCTAAGCACTTAAGTCAAAATGAAAATGCCGCAGGCTTAATTTAATTTAAATTCAGGCGCTGCACGTTTTAACTCGGCTTGTTAGTGGAGATGAGGCAGTGATGGCGGCAAGGCTGATAAAAACAGACGCACCTGATGCCCTCTCATTCTCTGGAAGTGGCCAATCGTGTCACTGATGGTGTACACACGCACATGGCCCATGTGGAGGCGCCCCGATGGGTATGGAAACATGGAGAGGACATAAAACTTCTTCCTGCGGGAACCCTAGGAAGAGGAACAGGTTGTCAAAATACACGACTTAAACAATATCATATGACAAGATGATAAAACATTTAAAAAAGAGGGAGCAAGGCTGATCTTGGACTTCTATAAGACTGTAATGACATACAATAACCCATAGAGGAGAACAGAAGCATAAACAAAGGTAAGTGTTTACTGTTCAAGGCTATTTATGCAGAAAGAGCTGAAAAGTGAGATCCTACACTCCCTATTCATTAAGACCGACAGGCTACAATAAAAGCATGAACATTTTTTTCTCCATTGCAAGTCGGGTTTCTGAATAAGTCCTTTGCAAAAGCAATCAGGAAAAACAGTCCCAGAGAGAGATGCCGCATTAACCTGCTGAGGTCACAACAAGACTAATCACTCACCAGTCAACACGGAGCAACATCTTAAAGAGAAGTGCGACTGACGCTGGCTCATGATGCATTATGGGCCTTTCACACATCCCGATTACAGTGTCATATTCTACGACCCAGCAGCATTGGTTATGAATGGTTTACTTTATGGTCACAACATGGTTACCACAGCAACACAGTAAGAGCTGGTAAGGCCCAGCCATACATGATTATAGAAAACCTGAGCCATGAATTTTTCAACAAATGAACTCGGAGCATGGCTGTCATGAATCTCTCTGATCACTGACTGATTAGGCTATTTAATCAGCCGGGACTCTGGGTCGACTGTGAGCTGCAAGGGCCAGAGCCGGTGGGAACTGTTTGGAAGGGATGCGTAATGACCTTTGGTAGGTGATTCAGCTAAATTCAATAAAAGGCTAACGGTGCTTTTAATAAATGTGCATATTTTCAACACTCCTCCATTAGACAGTCTCTCAATGGAATGTATTTCTCCAAGCTGACGGTATGCTTAGCCAAAAATTGATTGGTGTAACAGCGGGTTTAGACTTAAGCTTCCCTTTTCATTTATTTAAAGGAACAGTTCACACAAAGTAAAAAATATACCACAACCTCCCCTGTCCCCCGGTACCCCAATGCAATAGGGCTGGGAGAATATTCTTCTGTGGAGCTCAAACTATCAAAAATTTACATGTGAAAAACTCAATCGCAATTGCAAGAATGAATTAGAAGTTGACAATTGCAGTTTGCTGGCGTTTCTTGACTGGAAATTGCTCCTAATGAAACCGTACACACCCATCTGGCTCCATTGTTTTGTGGTTCGGAAACCATCGGGATAGACAGCTTACTAGGGATAAGTGGGAAAAATACCTTTTTGTATCTGAGGGAACTGTTCTTTTAATATTACTGACAGTTTTTTTTAACAGTATGAGGGATCTTCATTTACATAAGCATTGTGTCACCAAGATAATGACTGTGGTTAGTTCATAAGGTCAACAGCAATGTAACAAAGGCCCTCTGACCTCCTCCAGCGTGTCCCTCCGCCACTGCTCCATGATGCGAGGGTGCCACCACTGCTCTACTTTTCGTCTCGTTTCTGTTCGATAGTCCTTCTCCCATACTCCCGTGTCACTGAACAGTGTGCGCGTGCCGGGGATCAGAAGGCGGGGTGCAGGTCTCGGGACAGCACCCCCGAGTCGTCCACACTGGGCCAAAGCCAGCGGGTGCAGCGCCAGCCTCCTCACAGACACCTGCATGATTCTGTCACCTGACACAAAGACAAACATTATGAGCTGGTAGGCAGACGGCCCGGCGGGTCAGTGGGGTTGTGGGGTCGTAACTAACAGCGAGTTACTTACCTCAAGTGTTTTGTCAACAGGTAAGCACCAAAAATACAGGAAACACAAGCTCTTTGTCCAAGTGTACAAAACAAAATGCAATATTTAGCTGCAATTATCCACCAGGGTTACGGATGTGATGATTTATTCATTGCCATAATGCATCAATTATACATTCTGTCCATTAAAATACATCAATCTGTTCCAAGAAATAAACAGAATAAATTGCTCTGACCGCAGTGTGAATCAATATGAAATGCTTTGAATCGAATCATTCATGATACTTAGCATTCATAATTGATGAAAGTTTTTTGTCTGCTTCTTTAATGTTGAAGTATCTTTGAATGGGAAAAAAATGTCAATTTTGAAAATCACCCGTGGTGGACAAAATGCACAACCACATCACTTGAGTCATAGTATAGATACACCTGCTCAAATATTATTCCACTACAAGTGTAGGTTGCTCAGTCAAATTGGAGTAGTTGCTTTAAAAATACTTCCATATTCAAAAGTACATTTTCTTTTGTAACATCAACACATTTCTGGATTGTTTTCACAGTGGATTTACAGAACTTTGTAACTTCTGAAATGTACCTCCCACCACCGGGTTAGTCATTTGCACTTTGCTATCAAAATGAAAAGGATTCATTTTATTTTGAAAGTGGATGTCTCGCTTGCACTTCTTCTGTTACAATTGGCCTTATAGTTCAATGTTTCTTGCATTATCCAGTGTATTGCATAGTTCAGGACAGCTTGACTGCTAAGAAGAGGATAGACACAGCAGGAGCCAGATGTACTTTCTCTATCTTGTTAGTTAGGTCTGTTGCATTAGATACACGCCCAGTCAACATTCACACACATAGCATCACACATTCTAGAGACAAGGCGTGGACAGTGGTTGGCCTGTCCATGTCCGCTTAACTGGCCAATTATTCTCGGTTGCGTCTAAAAGTCCAACCTTTGTACGGGGCAGGCCCAGCCCAAGAACATAAATGTGTATCATTTCCTGATATCGAGGCTCATTCTGACTGAGATCCTGCGAGAGCTCTGTCACTCTGAGCCCAGCGCTGCCTTGCTTTATATGTGACCATAATAAATATTGCATCAGAAAATTGAAGACTGACTCCGGTCTTTTCTTGGGCTTTCAACAAAAGAATCGGGAGCTAACAGTTCCACAGAGCTGGATGATGTATTTTCGCTTTTGTATGCATGTATGTAAATGTATGTTAGGCCTACTGTACACTGCAAACAGAACCAACAACAGCAATACAAACCATTACACCCCAAATAAACATGATCCCTCAGAATGTATTTGTAATAACTGACACTTCCTTTGCCATCCGAGGGAATCAGGGGACTTGAATGCACCCCACATCAAAACAGATCCAGCCCAACCCTCCACCGTGGAGAACATCGCTGCACATAAACACGTCCACTTGTTGACAGCAGCAGAATGAACCAGTGATTCACCCCATAATGCAACTTTCTGCCGCAGCTCAGTGGACAACCATCTGTGCTCTTTGCACCATGTCACTCACAAAACGGCGTGTTTATGTGTTGTGAGAGATTTAAGCGCTGCGATCGGATCACAGCATCCTGCTCTGTGAGGTTTTGGACAGGCTGTTCTTGATAAAAACTGCCTGCTTGTTAGTTCAGACTGACATTTCAATCAACTGATTCAGAATTAGTCACTGCTAACGCCGCTTTGAGCCACGGTGGCCAAAATTATGGCTATGTGAGTGTGTGCCAAGTGTTTTCATGACCATGACCATGATGGGATGTAAACCACTCAATTATCTTTACATGGCGGCTTTATTTTGCCATTACATGTAGGGAGGCAGGGTGGAGGGCTTTTTTAATCATGATGAAAACATAACATTAACCAAAACTAAAATGAAAAATTCAACACTCAACAGCCTAAACACTATAATGACATCTATTTTAAGCTACTCGCTATAGGCTCCAGTTAGTTTGTACGAGCACCAGAGTTTGTTATGTGGGTCAAAGTGTGAGATACTTCAAGTGCACGCAAGACATCACATTTGACCTAAATCTCCCTCTTTTACACAGCGCAAACAGACACACAGTTTCCAAGGTAACCTGAGGCATTCATACAATTTCTGCCTCATCAAGAGAATATTTCCTCAGCAACAAACCATGTGAATCTCAGACGGGGACACAACAACGTCTCTACAGCAGCAGAGGCAGGGTTTCCATCCCAGTCTGAGTCACACAGACTCAGCAAAGAGGAGGCAACTCTTATTTTTAATGACCGTTAAATCATGAAATTATTTCTATAACACCACAAGAAGCTTTATAAGACACAAATGAGAATCTGATCGACAAAACATCCCATGTGAAGCTTTAACACAGCTCACTATGAATCCAGCCAGCCAATCAGGATTCATTTACCACTGTGCACAGAGCTGGCCAGGATAACTCTGCGCTGCTGCATCAAGTGTGTGCAAAATCAACCAGCAACCATCTCTGCTCTGATCCGCACCACCCACCTGCATGTGGGAATGTGTTTCTCACCAAAGTCTCAGGAGTGCAGGCCGAGCGTCGCGGCAGCCAACGCTCTTCCCCGAGGCTGGGGCTCAGAGAGTCATGCACTCAAGGTTGTGTGCATCTCTGCCTGTGCATGTGAGTGGGCTGAGGCGAGAGACTGAGAAAATGTTTCTATGGTGACTGAGTGAATCCGCTGGAGTGTCTGCAGGAACGGCTGGCTGAATGCTTCTGCAAACACTGCTGCCTGTCTGTCTGTCTGCCTGTCTACCATCAGATGAGCAATGAGCTGCGGCAGAGCCAGGCGATGCTTTGTCATGGGATCAAACCCGGCGTGCATCCGAAATCACTTCATCTCCACGTTAGGGCTGGACAATAAGTCAAAAGTCAATATTATCATTTATTGCCTCTCAGTGGAGGGAGGGCGACAGATAGACAGATGCCATAATTGTAGGTGACAAGCAATTTTTATTTAAAAATTCTGACAAAATGAGTCATGACATTGTAGTCTCATGCAAACACGCCTGACATTACACACACGCCATTAGCATGCAGTTCATAATGTTCATAACAAACGCGCGCGCGCGTGTGTGTGTGTGTGTGTGTGTGTGTTTCAAAGTGGAAGTAGCTAGTCAGTTGTTCTCAGCCTCGGAAGTGTGCCCCGTGTGTGTGCTTGCTTGTGTGTATGTGTGTGTGTGTATGTGTGTGTGTGTGTGTGTGTCAAGTATCACTTACACAATGTAGGATGCAGCAGCGCACGTGTGTAAAGCGGCTGTCTCTTACGTTTCCAGATCCTTGTTTCGTCGTTACAGTGTTTACAGTAAAATGCCGGTGAGTCTCATTGTTAAAATAAAATCTCCCTCGGGTCCTACACACACTGAAACTGACCCGGCTCCATGGCTCAAGACTCCACCATGCGCGCCGCCATCTTGGTTTTGAAGAAACTTTATCAACACGGCTTCCTCGACAGGAACAATCCAAGAGCCGTGCGGGTTCACAGTGTTCGCGTTTTTTTTTTTCCTGTGTGTGTGTGTGTGTGTGTGTGTGTGTGTGTGTGTGTGTTTTACATGAAAATATTATTGCATGTGTATATGCAGCATATTAACCCAGGAGCCTATTAATTTTATTATCACTTTTTATTATCACCTTCTCAATCTCCTCTCAATTTATTGCTTTTTCTTTTTCATTTTTTGGGTGAGGATTTTTTAAAAATTTGTTTTATATAAATTTTGGGGGTAATTTTGTAGTAATTTTCCTGGAATGAAACATTTAGTATTACAATATTAAGAATAATTATTATGTTATTTTAAGCATGTTTTGTTTTTTATTTTATTTTATTTTGTTTTATTTTATTTTATTTTATTTTATTTTCAGTGTTGTCAATCTCATTTTCTGGTCAGATTCTTACATAATAAAATAAAATAAATAAATAATTTGAATAAAATATAGATGTAGATAGATAGATAAATAGAGAGATTGATAGACAGATTTTTTGACTAATTTCTTGCTAATTTTGGGGGGTAATTTATTGCGAATTCAAAAGGTTTCAAAGAAGTTTCAAAAGAAAAAAAAAAGATTTAGTAGGGATGAGACGGAGGTTAATTTAGTAACTGGGCGACCTCTGACAATATCTAGACATATTCCCCCTACATCCTCCATGTCTGCTACACCCCTGTGTGTGTGTGTGTGTGTGTGTGTGTGTGTGTGTGTGTGTGTGTGTGTCCAAGTAAAAGGAGACCAAAGATGCTCAGTCAAAAGGATGAGGAAATAAGGGATTACACATTTCATATTAATTTTCTTCAGTTCAAACGCACCTCTTTGTACACACATCAGTTCCTCCAGCGTGTGACTCCCTCCCTCGGAGCTGTGAGCACTTCACTGTCCTTTTCCAGCTCCGCTCTCCAGGCTGTGACATTCTCCGTCAGCCCTGCAGCCTCTAAACTTTGACTTTCCTCATGTGTTAACATTTTGTTTCACATGATGTCATGTGGAAGCCCTTTCTGCATCTGTATCAGTCAGCAATAACTACAGCTGTCAGTCTGATAAATGTACACACAGTAGGCGATATCTTATCACTCCTAATTTCATATTTCATTCATTGGCATCGCTGCATGCATGATTTCACTGTTCGATGGCTCTGCTTGTTACCTTAGCAACCCTTTTATCTTCTCACCAGGTTTTTCCAAGCTTAGGGGTTTATACTGACAATCAAATATCACTGAGTGAATGAGTTTGTGTGTGTGTGTGTGTGTGTGTGTGTGTGTGGGAGGGAGGGAGAGCTGGAGTATTTTTTTTTTTTCCATCAAAATTTAATCTGACTTCTCTATGTGCAGTTAAATTACTGCCTCCAAACACTCTTCTTGTTATCTAGTGCACATGATTAAAGTCGAAACAGAAGCTGCATGCCCAAATTCCACAGAGCAGGTGACACTGATGGCCGTGTGTTTTGTGTGTGTGTCTCAGATGTATGTTACATCTTCCACCGAGGACCACAATGTAAAGAAGTGTTTGAAGTTACACTTTATCTTGCCATACTCCAATTGTTGTTTTTATTTCATTCCATTTTCTTCCATCTAAATCAAATCAAAATCACATCAAATCATATGCCCATATAGAGTGAATGGACATAAAACATGACTCTACCTTCTCTGATTTAATCACATGATATGACAAGCATGCAGGGATACTTTGCAGGGCTTTCATTATGCATTATTTCTCTGAAGTGTGCGGCGTGATTGCTGACTGTACTGAAGGAGAGTGCTTCCACTCACTTGCATCTTCTCTCATAGAGGAGAGATCCACAGAAGAGGAGGAGGAGGAGGTGATAGTGTCTAATCAGTGGCTCTTTTCTATGAGCCTTTTTCCTTATAGCTCCTACCTTTGATCTGAATTACAGATAGAGGGAAAAGAAAGTCAGGGCTGGTGAGGGCAAAAAAAAAAATCAGGGTGGAGTACAGTGAGCAGGAAAATAGCTCCTCAGTCTGACGTCAGTGAGCTAAACCTGGGGCTGTGCTCCGGCCTGCCGTCGTATATCAGAGTTAAATGGGCGCCTCTGCCCAGGGCACAACAGGATGTGGCTGAGAGGAGGAATGAGAGAGGGAAATGGGTTTTTGACACTATTGAGTCACTGACTCTCCACATGCAGCCGAGGATCTGTCATCGCACCGCAGCCAGACAGCGCACTGAGAGGGAGGCTGGCTGATGAATGAATCTGATACTCACTCCGCTGTGCATATGTTTCATGCAGTCGGTGTTGTTGGAGGAGTGGAACTGGGGAGGGGGGTCAAATTGAAAAAAGACATCATTAGCTTTTGTGCTGCATTTGTAGCTTATTTTATGCAAAATAAGTTAGAATTTATTGTACAGTGACAATAAGGGTGCTCTAATTCTGATACCATGTTTAAAATGGATAAATTACTCCTGAATAACACCTCATAAAGTATGTAATTAGTTAAATGAAGTTGGAAAATATAGTTCAACATTGTGCCAAGATGTGTCAACCTAAAACAGAAGGAGTGTGTTGTTTTAAAGGGAATTTCACAGTGAGTGTATGCTCTATTGGTTCCGCAAATGATGGGTTATCAGAAGTGGATTGGGGATATTGAACAGGTTAACTAATCCTGAACTCAATCCGTCATGACATGCTTTCATGTTCAGGATCAATATAAACCAGGCCAGCAGGAGAGGGTGAGACATCTTCATCTTCAGACATCTTCAGATTTAATTCAGATGCATTTGATAATTTGATATCAGTGCTGACAGTGGAATTACATATTTAATATCAAATTGCAACCCTTGGGCCATGTATTTTAATGAGCAATGAGTAATAAATATTAACCTTTCAATGTAGGTCTTCATTTATGCCTATTTTGTATTGTTGCAGAAACTGCTTTCTAGTTACAGATGTAAAAATCAGAGAAACATGGATGATATCACAAATTGAAGACCCTACATGTCTGACTGACTCCCTGAAGTGCCATATAATTATAGGGACACTCTACACTTACATTAGAAAAAAAAAATGTAATTATTTTTAGCCTAAAGGAATATTTGTAATTGTAAAACTGGTCAAGCTTTTACAGTTCTGGTTCCCAACCTTCTTGAGCCTAAATATGTGGCAAATTTGAGTTTCGGGACTAAAACTACTCAGCTTTTACAGATCAGTCACTAAACAATGCACCGTGGTGATCAGCTATGTGCCAGAGCCATCCAAAATAACAAAATGTACTTTACAGTATTTTAAGAGATAATCGTTTTTTTTTTAGCAGGTAAAACAGACTTACTCTATTTGTGAAGCCATACTTAATGTATGCCATTCCACGAGGGGAAAAGACCTACAAACATTAAAATATATATATATATATATATATATATATAAATAAACAAACTGGGTAAAGGGACAAATGGGATCCTGAGTGTTAAGTAATTAAGCCACAAACATAAGAACAAAATTTATTCCCTGATTTCGTGCTGTGAGATCTGTGTTCAGTGAAACTCCAAGGTCAGTACTTGAGAAAAAATGAATAGAGCAATAAGACAATATGACATATATGAGGAAAAAATGATAGGTGTCCTATAATGTGAACAGATGGAGGCCTGATATCCTGAGGGACGGCATTTAAAACAAAGCCCTACACTAAAACAAAGCCAGTGATTAGTTTCATACAAGACACACCCTTCTTCCTCTCTCTTTTTCTCTGAACTTTGTCTCACTCTTCAACCTCTTTATATTTAAACTGATGGCAAACTTAGCTGGATATTCGTTAATTTCATAATACTAATAACTTTATTTATGTAGCACCTTATGCTTTACAATAAAAATAGATAATACACATTATAAGATCCAAAATTTAACAAATAAACAAGGAGCCTGACCTTTCAAGGCTTTAAAAACAAGCAGTAAAATCTTAAACTTAATTCTAAAACTCACAGGTAACCAGTGAAAGACAACAGCGATTGGTGTAATATAATTGCTTCTCCATAAAACCCGGGCAGCAGCGTTTTGTATCAGCTACAGTCTGTGTATACTTTACCTGTTCATACCAGAATAAAGTGCATTGCAGTAGTGAAGTGTGGAGGAGATAAAGGCATGGATGACCTTTTCTACATCTGCAGAGGAAAGGAATGAACTGATCTTGACAAATTCTTTTGATCAAGCTGGGATTTTTTTTTGTTTGCACTGTCAACAAATTGGTGGAGTTACACATTTTTGAGTTTTGCCTTTGAATCTCAGGTACTAGCAGGACTGCTGTTGTTTTTCAAAGTAACCATATTTGAAAGCAACCAATCATCCTCCTTTTCTACTCACATCCGCTTCCCCTGCATGCCCGCCTCCCCGTTTCCACCGTGACAAACAACCCATGGTAATCACCCACTCTCTCCCTGTTTTTGGGGGACAATTACATTTCACTAGCAGAGAACCAGAAGACAAACGACCACACAGTATGCGAAAGCAGCAATGTGTCAGGCAGGAAGTAGATGAGGGGAGCAGGGGGCTTGCTTGTCTTCACCTGTCCAAGGTGACCTTTCATGGACAGATGTGTGATTCACATCCGCTGCCGCTCCGATGAGTAGTGGGGCCGGTGGCGGCGCCGGAGAGAAGCAATCTCGCATCATCTCAGCTCCCCAAGACCAGCCAGGAGCAGGCTGATAGGTTTCTGCACGCCTGTGACCATTGTTCAGAGAGGCTGATAAGTGTGATGTTATTTCCAGGAACTATTTCACATTGATAGCCCCTCTAGGCAGGAGATGTCCTTCACTGATCTTTTCCCATGGAAGACAAAGGCCTGAGAGAGACGTGTGGTGGCTCAGAGGAGATGGAGAGACGGAGCTAGAGTTGTTAACAGATCTAAGAGAATCTGTAACTACAGCTCTTTATACCATTTTCTCCAATAATGTTTCTCTTTTTAGAGGGCAATTTTCTTTTCTTGTTCTGATTTAACAACTGTGTTTTCCTCCTCATCTAGAGCTCCATCATCTGTGCCTGAAGTGTGACATCCCTTAATTATGCTATCATCAAAGGAATTGCTTTTTTCTAAATGGTTTACAAAATACCAATCGATCAACGGACTTAAAAACACAGTTGACATGGGGGGGAAAAAAATCAATGCTGTTTTTTCACTCAATCACACGTCGGTGCTAAGCTGCCAGATCTATGAGCACTTCCTGTGATCAATGTAAGGATGTCTTGCAGTATTATATAGGTCAGACTCATCTGTGCTGGGAAAAAAATGTGTGAGAAATACAGTATAATATTCCATAAATCTACACATTCGTCCTGTCTTCGCTTTGCCTTTCTTCCACAGGCCTTTCCCTTTGCCAGCTCTCAGACAGGCTGCTTGGTAATTCAAGCTGCTAATTAGCACACACCTCTTCAGTCCTATGGACCCCTCAGCAGTCTCCTAGGTACTCTCAAGAGAGGCGCAAGGGCGCTTAGGTGGCAATCAGATGGAGATAAGAGTTCATATCGTCTTGTCATTGTGTGGAGTTTTTTTCTTAGTGTGCTGACTCCGAAACTGCGTTATTTAACAGTTACGCACCTATGCCTGATGCAAATCTCCTGCTTATATCTCAGTATGCATCAATGTACACTGTAGCTGCACTCAGTAAAAAGTAAACAGTGAGGTACAGAGGCAAATTTTTTGTCACCATGCCCAAGTAGTTGTGCTCATTCTATTTACACCCATGCACTATGAAGTTGGGATAAATTCATTAATTTGAGATAAATATCAGTTGTATCAAAATGAAAGAAAAACTGAATTTATAAGCAACAGCGCTGTAACAATTACATTTTCAATTCAGGCATTTAGCAGACCAGACGCTGTTATCCAGGGCAACTTACCAATTAGTGCAAAAGTAGAGTAAGTGAGCATTTCTCATTAATCAACGGGATAAGTAGTCAGATTCCTCAGAGTGCCATGAAAAACATTAAGTGGTGCCACGTGAAGCAAGAACAGCAAAATAAACACATCACTACTATTGGGAATATGAGCAAATGGGAGTAATGATCATCATCATTATTATCAGTAGTAGTATTATAGTTATTGTTGTTGTTGTTTTTGTTGTTATTATTATTATTGATGTTGTTGTTGCTATTGTTAACAGCATGGCCAGCTAACAGACTGTATATTTCCTCATCAGCAGACACCCACTCCTCCTCCACTTCTGAGTCTGACATTTTGTTACCGTGGTGATGAGGCTCGGCAGTGATTGGTGGTATGACAGGGACTACTGGAGACAGACAGGGGATTCACAAGGCTCAGATATAAGGGCCGAACTCGAACATGGAGGCTATGAAAACGCATTTACCCAATCCTCAACTTCTAATTAAGTCAGTTGTCTGTGTGAACCGGTGGGTCAGACTAATAGTGTCTGCTGCAGCTCAAAGTTGATAGAGGCCACTAACAGGTCTTCCTTTTGGTTTCCTGTATAAAGAGGCACATTTTGAGAAAATGAATCTTTTATACATTCTCCTTTGGCACAAGAGACTTTTATCTTTGTCCCATTTGCATTTTTGGCACCGAAGCAATTTACATTTTTATAGCATAATTAATGAACAAGAAAGTCATTTACATTTTTTTGCTCTGTTCGCCAGCACATTGTCTAGAGCATATCTGATGTGGAGGGGCTAGCAACTGGAAATGTGTGGGAGTGTTTGTGTGCAACACTGAGCCGTCTGAGTGCATAGAAAGAGAGTGAAACAAGTACATGACTGTTTTTAAGGAAAAGATTGAGTACAGTGGAGTCTAATAATTAAGGGGGTGGGGGGCCTTTCAGGTGCAAATTGAGGCCAAAGGCGACCGGCGTCTTTCACGTCAGCTGGTCCTCACATCAAATGCACGGAGGCAGTCCTCCAGAGCAAATTACGCCATTTAAACAGCACAGAAAAGAATGATTCACACAAGTGTCATTTATATTTCCTGGCAAAGATGAAAGAGAATAATAAATCATTATTTAGCCCTTAGTCAATGACCCAGTTCTGTCAATAGGTTAACTCATCTCTTCTGGTGCATGATATATATTGCCCTAGAGAGCATTGTTAACAAATAAAGCCAATATCCTCATAAAGTGTCATATGACTCACTAATTGAAAATTATGACCAAGATGCAAGGACAATTACAAGACTGACCAATGGGGATCTTTTTTTTCTCTAGGAAGGACTACTGTCCTCACTGTATACTATCATAAAACACAGAGACAATTTAACAGCATATCCAGTCTAATTTTTGTGTGGAGAAAAGCATGAAATAAGTAAAGCATCGTTACTGCATCACTTCTCATTGACATTCTGCTGATCAAAACCACACCAAGCTGAGGAGGAATGGGCAGCTGGAGTGTTGGTCATTTTGGTCACATCAGGGCTATTGTCTCGAATTCAGAGTCCAGCATGATTTGTGTGAACACAATTCAATTAGCTCAACACAAAACAGCACAGAGTGGCTGGCACACCATGAGGGCAGCTTGAGATGCCACTTGCCAAAATAGACCAGGTGTGCTACTACAATGTGTAAACTTTTATTAGAACTGCACAAAATTGAGATTAACTGCAGCTGTGTCCCCAGCTGTAATTGCAATCATATTTTATGTTTGTACTAGAGCACTGTGCACGAAAGACAAAAAAGGGGAGGGGTGGCTGGTTCCTCTTCAGTATCAAATACAGCAGCAGGCCAGTGTCGCTGCACAGGTGACACACACTGTGTACAAAACCCCTGCTGCTGGAGCGCGGTGGAAGCACATGTTTATTGATGTGGCTGGCTACCCCCGAGCGCTCAATGTGCCCGAGTGAAACAAGCACAAACACACAGGAATACACAGAGCAGTGGACAGATGAACAAATACACCAGGGATTACAGACTGCTGGGTTTACTTCTCTGATGTGTGCTTGATACAAACTAGAAACGGATAGGCACTGAAAACATTAACAAAGCATCAACTTCAACTGTTAACTGTTATAAACTAATCTCGGTTTACAAGCTGATCTTGGGTTTTAGCCTGTACTGTAACAACTGGGATCATAATGGGATTATGGAGCATATAACCTGATTACACAGCCTCAAGAGAAATTAATTTTGTCTTTCTGCACTGATACACTTGTTCATGGGAATCTAAAGTGGAAATTTACAAACCTCTTCAAGTTCTGTAATTACTGTAAAATGGCTATTATGTGCAAAAATCCTTTAAGTAGGTAATGGAGCACTGTTACTAAGAAGTGGGCACACTAGGGAAAAAGAACTCAGCAATCACTTAAGGCTGAATAACTGGTTTGAATGGGTAATTATATAAAATTGATAGTCTGAATTCACCACACAAGTATTTAATATAACTTAAATATCACTTACTCTGTCTTACAGAACAGTAGCGTAAGCATAAACTATTAACAGTCTGTTGTTCACATAGAGCTGTTATATCGGCTAGTCATCGATGAAGCACATAGAAAGGATAATTTTATGAATCTTTCCAGATTAAGAAAAACTGTATAAAAATCAAGATATTATTTTATACTAAAAGTAGCAGCAACAGATGCATACTTTTAAACGGAGGTCTGTCCTTGCAAAAAAAAAAAAAATCTTGGTTGGCTGCAAAATTCCAGCATCCATAAGCCTACATCTTGTTGTTTTATCATTGAGAGTGAGGGATAAATACCAACAAGAGTGTATACAGTGTTTTTATAGGGTGGGATTTGGGCCAATCCTGATGCCCTGTAAGTGGCATGTGTAAGCACCAATTTTGTCAATATTGGCACTTTGAAGACAAAGATTGTGCAAAATTTATAAGAACATTTTAATGATGTTTACTGATGTTTGATGTTTAAAAGATGTTTGCAGTCATAAAATTGATTTGTGGTTGATGCATTTGGTATCACTGGAAAGACACTTAATGCATTACCTTGCAGGCTGTTAGAGCGTCACTCAGAGGAAAACCTCTGTTGAAAGAATTAAAGTGACCTTTCCTCAGTTCTCTGCCATTTTCTCTTCAATCCCACAGTGTTTCTCAGATGACTAAAATCCCATTATAGGGTGTTCCTCAGTTCCCAATTTCCTGTATTTTAAAACTCGTATGCTCAAACGTGGAGAACAATATTTTTCTCTTTTAATCTATTATTCTAGGTTATTTGTTTTCCCTGTCTGCTACTTCTTGCTTTCACGGTGGCTTGATGCTCACAGGAACATTGCGCTATGGCTCCTAATCCTTATTCATGAGTGTTTGCAGTTTTGGTGATCTGAGAACTGATTGTACTTCCACTGGTACATTTACTACAAGTCGGCTTGGATAAGAGCATCAGCCATGAATGCCTAAGATGTGAACATGATCAAATTAATGGGGTGGGGCCACACAGTAGGCTATGTGCTTGTGCTGTACGCTGTAACTGGCGTCGGGCTTTAATAAAATGACAGCACCTCTTGTTTGCCGGGGTCGCCTGATCCACACTCAGCTCCCAGCGCGCACTGGAAGTCTAGCTGCGCGGCGCACAGCTGGAGACGCTCTGCCTCCGCCAGGGTCAATTCACCCGAGACAGAAAGACAAGTGCCGGAAATTATAGGCTTTCGCCTTCGAAATAAAAGCGTCCCTTTGGAGGAAATGTAAGTGGCTCACGAGTGCAGATGGTAAAGCAGTGACGCGTGTGTACGTGCGTGTTTTGAGGGATTCAAATCGATTTTCACTTGGTCTACTTGATTCATATTGCCTACTAAAAATATTGATTTATTTAGAGCGAGAGAGAGAGGTATCCCCCTGCATACATAAGCCAAATTATGTTAGAATCATTCTAAAAACTACCAAACAGCTAAACGCACACCCTGTGCACAGTTTGCAAAGATGAATGCAGCAAGCAGGTAGGCCTGCTTATTAAAATATCATCTCCGGTTTGACACTCCGCACGGGCTGAGGAGGGGCGATCCTGGCCTCTTGCTCGCTTTTCTGTCATCAGTATGTCCTGTTGAACTTTGAGCCCAGAGAGGTTTGTGTGAGCACAGTCCAATTAGCTCAACACAACAAAGAGGGCAGAGTGACTGGCACATTTGATCTGACACTTCCCAGAATACACCAGGTATCTGCAAGCTTTTATTAGAGCCACATATAATGCAGACTTACTGCAGCCATGTGCCCAGATATGATTGTTATTGCAACCAAAACATGGGTCTTTGATGAAATAACAATGTTATCCTCTGTGTTACATTATTTTAGCTTATCTATATGTCTATCTGGCCTATTTTTATATGTAGGGTGTGATTTTTTTCTAATAGCCTATTCCGGAAGTTTCATTTTTTATTCTTTCTAGCTTGACAGTGATGTCCCTGCGCAGGTGGCTCTTCTTCGTCTTGACGCTCGGCGGTCACACCTGAAGCGTCAGAGGGAGAGAGAGGCTCAGACGGGAGGAGGGCAGCATCTTACAGTAGTATGCATGATGCCCCGCTCACTCCTCCTGTAATGGAATACTAACGGCGCAAATTTGGAGAACAAGTCAGGAGGGAAATCCGCGGGAGGGGGGGATGCGCGCATATGACAGGCATTGGACGTTTCCATTTATGACAGTCGGGTAGGGGACTGGATCTCTCCAACGGGGCTGCGTTTTTAGCTCGACTGGCGACGGGCATTTTCAAACATTGCACCCCTCGTCCATCGCCTGCCTCTCCCGATCCTCAGTCCTCAGAGCACCATGCGAGCAGGAGAGACGCGTCCTGTGCCATGCTGAACAACTCTCCGACTCTCCTGCTGGCGCTGACCACGGTGGCCGGACTTGTCCAGCGATGCCACGGCTGGAGCGACGAAGACCTCCTCCTGCCGCCCATCAACTCCTCCAACAGGTTCCTTGCCAACCTGGAGGTGGACGTGCGCTTCTCCAAGAGATCCGTAGAGGAGAGCGAAGCCTCGTCCGACGCCTCCCTGCAGACTCTGTCCCAGTGCAATGTGAGCGTCCAGAGACTGCTGCCCACCTCGCTGGTGGCCCGCTGGGACAGCAACTTCGGCTTTCAGTGTGATGTGCTGATTTACACCACCAACAACCACGGAAGGGCTTTTTTCTCCGCGTCTTTCAACAGGGCGATCTCGCCTGTCGTCATCGAGCACCTCGGGGTCACCGGAGGTCAGCAGGAGTTGCGGCTGTGCGTCGGCTGCGGGCTGTCCCGTTACCGGAGGTTTGGCCAGGGCCGGTCGAGGGGCCAGCAGACCGGGGATCAAGTCAGCTTCTGCTGCGTCGATTTCAGCCTGGACGAGCTGAAGGGGGACAAAAGTTGGAGGCTGAACAGAAAACCCATCGAGTCGACACTTGTGGCTTGTTTCATGACTTTGGTGATCATTGTGTGGAGTGTTGCTGCTCTCATATGGCCGGTCCCTATCATTGCAGGATTTCTGCCCAATGGGATGGAGCAGAGACGACCGAGATAATTAAAACGCTCTTGATTACATGGAAACTACCCTGTGCTGCCTATACTACTAATTGTAGCCATCCAACTGTTACCAGAACAAAAGACTGTGGAGGTTTGGACAACGTTTTGAACAAAATGGTTTAGTTTCAAGGTGTTAATTTACCCTTAGACGTCCTCGTTAGAACAACCTATGGGGTAAAGTAGCCTACTGTATTCTTGTAACTGGCCCAGTCGCCTTTTAACTAGGCTATAACGGTAGGACTACACCAGTGTGTTTGTTAGTTGTTGTTTTTTTTTTGTTTGTTTTTTTATCCGTGTAGGCCTTCCTATAAATTAGGTCATCGTAAACTGTGCAAACGTTTTTTCTTAAAACGGTGTTTGTATAGTTTTTAATCTTTATAGAAATTTATGCCTTATCCCATGTGTAGGACTTTTACAAAGAAAGTTTGGGCTGCCTTTAAGGCGTGCCGTCAGACATATAACCCGGTATGTAGTCACGTTTAGAGTAAATGTGATAGGTTTTTTCAATATATTCTCAGAAATAGATGTTGTTTATGATTGACTTAGAGTAAATTTAGCTATTTATATTGTTAGATTTATAACGTCAACTTCAATATAAGTGCTTATTTGTATTTATGTTACACCGAGTAAAATGAAAATAAAATTGTTTATAGGCTATCTAATAGGTTTCTCTGTTCTCTAGACTCTGTCAGTAGTCTAAGTCACTTCCGATTTTATTTCGTTTAGTTGAATACAGATTGGGGTTCCCAGAGCAAAAGCCGTGAGTCAGCACTGTCAGCTTACGGGCCTGCTCAAGTTCTTTGGCAAGAGGTGAAGTAGCGTCTCTGCAAATGAACAATTAAATTTGGCCTATAGATTTCTATGTTTCAGTGTAATGACGATGCTGGAGGAATAACGTAGGCATTTGTATGAAACTCTCTCTCTCTCTCTCTCTCTCTCTCTCTCTCTCTCTCTCTCTCTCTCTCTCTCTCTCTCTCTCTCTGTGTGTGTGTGTGTGTGTGTGTGTGTGTGTGTGTGTGTGTGTGTTGGGTGGGGGGTGGGGGGTATATCCGTGTTATTACCTAATTAGTCCCCACTCACTCTTTTATTATTCTGTTGTAGATTACTTTATATGTGACTGCCCAGCAATGATCCATTATACCTCTAGACGTCCAGTGAAACAATAATCAGATTATCTCAGTCTAATCAAATAAAATCTCCACCCATTGTGAGTCATGTGCGTGACAAAGGACGGACAGAAATAAACATTTTCGCCCTGACATAAGCTTTACCCCAAGCACTGACTGATTTTGCCCCAGATTTGCTTAAATCACCTGGGAGGGAGAGAAATCACAGTGACTCCACCAGGCTGCTCTCACCAGTTTATCCCCCCTGTTCGCTGTAATTATCCCCTTCATCTGTCAGGGGACTCAAGTCTGGTGTCTTTTTCTCACTCCCTCTCTCCGTCTTAACATCAGGCACAGTCTTGCACTGGGACTTTTCACACCAATTACAGATTTTTATTACCCAAACACAGTAGTAACCAATTGGAAAATTCCAACATGGTGGTGAAAAAGCATGTCTCCAGATAATATTAATTAAGCAACTTTGCCTCCACAAACAAAGTGGAACTCAATATATACTCAGTGGCCACTTTATTAGGGCCATCTGTACAAACTACATTGTCGAAAATGTATAAAATGTATAATTTTAATTCTATGTTTATTATTGAGGTTGTAGTTTGCAGAGTTCTTGTTCTTGACTACATTATATTGAGAGGTGTTTCTAATTTTTTGTCCTCCCTATTTATACACATGAGGGGGGACAGAAGAGTAGAAATACCTCTCAACAAAATGCAGTCCAGTACAATAGCACCACTATGAGCTCAATGCCAAACATAGAACTGAATGAGCACCTCTATTACTGTGACAAAAAGAAAACCTGAGCATTATAGACATCATGAAAGCAAACTTTATACCCCAACAGATGCATTGTATTGTATTAGATTGTTCAAGTGTGTAACTAATAAGTGGCTAATGAGAGTACATTACTATGATCCACAACCGTGATTTAACCTCAATTTCAATTTCTAATAATGGTGTAATCTCATGTTTAATAACAGTTTTCATTTGTGTGCCATATTTAACAATAATGTGGCTGCTGTAATCCCCGCACGTGCAGTTCGTGTATCCTTCTCTGGCTGGCAGTGCAGGGCGTCTGACATGCCTAGGCAGGAGGGACTTCATCATCCTGAGTAATCACCTTGAGCAAACACAGCTCAGTGTGAACCGTTTGCCTCCTACCTAGATGACAGACCATGCAACCTTTGTATGACTCTTTAATCAAGGTGTGAGTGGGAAGAAGAAAAAAAAAACTTAGTGTAGCATGGTCAAAGAAATTCTTATGAAATTCGGCGTTAATGTTAATATGTTTGACAACAGCACCGCGAAAATCCGCTGTGGCATGTAAAACCTAGAGTATGTTTATGTGCAAACTGAATCTCGTTTACAGTTGATTCAGTTCTGGGGAAAAAAAGCCACGCCTTTACCTGGACGAGGTGCTGACACACTGGAAGAAACCGGAAGTGTGAGATTGTTACTTCACAACCATCTGCTCCATGTTTAAAAAGAAAAGATCCGGTTGAATAGGTGGATGGTCCCGGGTATGGAGGAAAACAAGCTGTAAAATATGCGCTGCTCTCCACCGATTTCCCTCAGGAATAGTTTTAATTTTCGGACAGCATGTCCTTATCAGCAGTCACAGTCGCTCTCCAGTTTTTCCTATTTACTTTCGCCGTCTTGAACGCATCAGGTAAGTTCCAGTTTAATCAGAAAGTAAGCCTGGTTTACAGTTACATATATCTGATATGGTAAATCCAGCTAATTTCACTGTTGTCATGAGAAGCAGTAATAATATCTCTTATATTATTGTTTATTCTCACCAGGCTTTTCATTTGCCATATACCATCAGGCCTGGTGTTGTTTACCCTAGAAAATCAATGGTGGATGACAGCCGAGAGGTGTTGTATTGAGAGACGTGTAACATAATCAGTGACAAATGGTGCATAACAACATTCCTGATGATGAATTGTTGGAACCTGAATGAGTGCAACTGAGTGAACTAATTATTAATTCAGCTTTTTGACACATATTCCCATCCTCACAAACATCTGAGTATCAAGAGCTGGACAGAAGTGGAAGTGAAAGACTACAAAACATTTTAGAGTCCCAGTCTGGCTGAGAACTGCTCAGTTCTGAGTGTAACATGACTGGACTGAACAGTTTTTATATATTTAATGAACACAAAATGCCATTGTCATAATATTCACAGCGAGGGGTGATGTCTATGGTGTGCTATTTGTCAGATGAAAGGTTGTAGTGATAGTTGTGGAGGTAGTAGATTGACAAATCACTAAGGAGGAATTGGTTATTTTCTCCTAAATATTTTACTGGCTTTTTGGCTGATAGGTGGGTATTCTGTAAATTGCCAGAAGAGGAGGTGGGTACAGTCCATACACCTGTGTATCCCCTCCACTGCACCACTGATTATAGAGCCATGTCCATTTTAGACACAGCGGGGCACACACTCGGGGGGATCTCTGAGACAATGGGGATTTCATGCAAATTTTGTGAGCACATTAGTTGCTGTGTGAGCAACTCTGTGTTTGATCAGCGCTCAGTACATTCACGGCTTGTCTGGTTAGTCATGGAGGGAGTGAAGCCAAACTATCACACTCATCTCTACTCTCGAACCAGTCATACACGACTTTGTCAGCAGCAAAGCATCTCTAAAGCATTGTGAGGCAAAGACTTCCTGACATTCATTTCAGACAGTCTTCTGACATTCATTCATTTTTGTCATGATATTATCACCGTTAACTTTTGGTGGGAAATGATGCCGCTGTGGTTTTTACCTTTATTTTATCTTCTTTTTTCCTTCATAAAAATTTCATGTTCCCTCTGTGTTACTCAGGCGCCCAGACGTTGACCATCACCCCTGGCAAAGGCAGCACCTTCAACATTAGCAGGAGTCAGGACAAGGGGTCAGGGTGCACTGTATGCTCTGGGGCGGGACGTTCGCGACAATGTGGACCATTTGCCCTGCTAAGAGACAATGGTGCTTACTCAGTGGAGTTTAACTGTGCCAAACCACATGATGTATTCAGTGTGGAAATTGTACGAAATATAGGTAAGAGATTCTTAGTGTTTGAATGCAAAAGATGGGTAATGTTTGGTCAGTGTTATAATAAAAATAAGAATAAGAATAATATAAAGACCTTTATTTATATGCCACTTTTGATACATCAAATACAGCTCAAAGTGCTTTACATAACAAAATGAAGCCTAAGTTTAAAAAAAATGTAAAAATAAAAAACAATTCAGAACAGTAGCAAGCAAAGACTTAGAAGACAGATTAAAGGTGTTTTAAAATAAGTCAGCCATGAAAAAATTTAAATAGTTCTAATCATTAAAATGTTAAAAAGTCAACAATAACATATGTATAAAGATGGAATAGAATAAAAAAGTATTAAAAAATAAAATGGACAGAATTAATAAATCAAATTAAAGCGCAGCTAGATGCATACTATGTTAAATAGATTTGTTTTCAGGTGTTATTAAAGGTAGCCACTGAGCGATCCCCTCTAGTGACTTTGGGGATGGTCCTCCACAGTTTCAGCACATAGCTAAAAGTCTGGCAGCAGAGTTGTGAATAAGTTTGCAGTGTCTCAATTGAAAATGGACCAATAAAAAGAGTTAATTGAAATGAAAGTATGAACTAGTTTTTCAGCATTTTGTTTGTACCTTAGCAATATTTCTCAGGGGAATGAGTGCTGTCTTAGTCACCTTGTCTTTGTGAGAATTAAAACTTAAATCAGAGTTTAAAATCACACCTAGGCTTGTTTCTTCTGACTTAATCTGGGAAGCTACATTTCCATATGTTTTTAAAAAGTGCATCCCTTTTGGTTTTGGGGTCAGCCAGAAATATTTCCATCCTCATTAAGCTTTAAAAAGTTATTACTCATCCATTTGTTGGATGGAAATGCATGATTCACTGTGGCGACCCTTAATGGCAGCAGCTGAAAGAAGGAAGTGGCCTTATCCATTTGTGACAGACAGACATGGAGCATAAGAGATCGGTGTCATTTGGCTAAATAGAAATATGTAATTGTGTGTCATCAGCATAACTACAGAAGTTGACATTATGTATCTAATGGGAGCATGTACAGAGAAGATGCGGGGACCAAGACAGCTTCCTCGTGCAGTACCGAATGGTATCTAGCTGGAGTGGTGAAACACTATGTGTAAAGGACAAACAGTGGATTTAATTATGGTAGCTTTTTAGGAGCAAGAAAGAACAGCCTTGTCTTCAGCTTGATCATCATATTTTTTAGAGTTTGGTAATGGGTTCACAAAGGGTTTTTAATCGCAGAATGCTGGAGTTTCCTCAACCTGTAAGGTATTAAGAAATCTGAATTTAAGATAATGAACATCACTTGCAGGGTTTTCAGTTTTTGAAAATGACTACTGAGCCTCATGTAACCAAAATAATTTTTGTCCTCAGAGTGTACCACAAAGTCCTGTAATGGACATATCGTCCTGACCGAATCTGACTCCCTTCCTTTGCTACAATTCGACCGCACATTCACCTGGAACCTGAAGGCTCCCACGGCACAAGCCTTCCAGATAGACTTCACCAAGATGGGTTTGAGACAGATAAATCCTTCAGAGAGCTGTCCAGACAAACACACCTTCACTCTTGAGGCCAGGGGGAATGTGTCCATCGGGAAATACTGCAAAAAGGGCACAATCATTAGTGCTCAGGTACTGAATCAGGGCAGGTTTTCTCTGCATGTTCCTGCCAAACAGAAGCTGCAAAATGCCAAGTTTGATGTGTCCACTGGGGAGAAAATCAAATGTGAGTTCTCTTGTGTGTCTGTCAGACTTTTCTTTCTTACAAGTGTTGATATACAATATCAATATGGCAATGAAGTGTAATACACCATAGAGATGATTGCATGTCTTATTATAGACAAAAAAAAAATGTGCTGATGGTCCTGTGTCCTGTGTTTTCCATCTCAGCCCTTGCCATAATTAAAGTGCTTGTACCAGAGGGGACCTCGTCTTCAGAGTTGTTCTCTCCGAACTACCCCAACAGTTTTTCTGATGACGACATGATAGAGTGGGACTTTCAAGTTCCAGCCAAACACAAAACGTATGTTCAATTCTCGAACCACATGCTACCCCAATGCCGAAAGAAGCCTGCACTGGAGTACCAAAGCAAAAGAAATGTGAACTTCTCACTCTCGATGACGGACACCAAGCCAGTCCAAACTGAGGGGAACTTCTCCCTGATCCTGAGGAACTGTGAGATGGACAGGAGGCATAAAAATTCTCCTGGACTCAACCTAAACTTCAAGGTCTCTGCTGCTAAGATGAATTCTCCAGGTTGGTTCCTTATGGACGTTATGATACAGGTTTAAGATAAAGGGATTTTGTATTCTCTCCTGCCAGTTAGTTTGTCTGTCTGCCAGTAGGCTATGTCAAAGACGTAGGAAATTTGATGGACAGGTAGGCTTTGGGGTCAGAGAGCAATTGATTTGGTTTTGATGTTGATACAATTCTGAGATTTCTGCTGTTAGATTATTGTAGTTTTTTTTTGTTTGTTTGTTTGTTTGTTTTTTTTGTTTTGTTTTGTTTTGTTTTTTTGCTATGAGAAAGGACCTAACAGAGATAGAGATCTGAATCCAAATAATGGGTGTGTTTGCAGGGTTACAGTTTTAGTGAGAGGAATGATATGTAGGTGTATCAGCAAGATGGAGAATTGTGCAGTACTGTGGAGATTTTTGTTCTCCGAATGCTGTCTAATTTAAAAGATTTATTTCTTTTTTAATACATTTAAAGAATGCAAGTACAAGATGTGACAGTTATGATAATAGATGCTAGTAGATGAGGTTATGCAATGGTTATGATAGGATGTTCCCTCTTTTTTGACTGATCTAAAGATGGGCCATATTGAGTTCGGTGAGTACGGATGACATGGTGTGGAAGGACCTCACAGTTGTTATCTGAGCCATCGTCCTACAATACCTCACATCTTGGGGGAAACCTTACAATGGAAATTTGTGTTGATGTAGTACAATTGTTCAGTTATAAAGAGAATAGTTTCATTATGATTTCATGACTTGACAAGATTGATGTCTGATTTGATGTCTAAATAAGCATAGGAACCATGATTTACACAGTGGCTCACCAACTCACTCATCTTGTGGCCTTTATTTACGCTCTCATGTCTTAACTTTGGGGAGCTCTGAGATTGCCTCATCACCGAGTCATGAATGGAAGGGCAGATCACCAAGAAATATTTCCTCAAACCAAGGGGAATCACACCCTGCTGTGGCTCAAACTGAAATTGCCATTGTACCTGGCTGTGACGAAATAATGATTTCACCTGAGATACACACTTGCATTGCAGTTGCGTACATGTTGATGAGTGTCTGTCTCTGTGTGTGTGGGTGTCAGAGATTAGCAGACAGAGAGGAAATGCTCATCTGTTGTAATGATGTTTTCCTTAGTGGTGTGTAGTGTGGCTTCGCAGAAGGGCTTTTCCCTTTACATTGAGAAGAAGAGACCGGGCTCTGAGTGTGAGCTGAAGATGAAATCTGTCACCCAGGAGAAGATTACTGTTCCACCAGGCAGCACTACTCAGGTGTCGCTCCAGGACTGCCTTCCTGAAGACCTGCACATTACTGCCAGGACAGTCATAGGTAACTCCTGTTTGAATCATATAGCCCTACCTCCCACTGGTCTTGAAAATGCTTGAAATGTTTTGGGAATGGAGTCCTTGAAAAAGGACTTGAAATTTTTGGGGTTTATCTCTATCTACTATAGTAGTTGTATATGTTTTAAATTGACCTCTAATGGTGAAAAGTTTAAGTGGCTTTAGCTCATCAAAGCCACTGACCTCATTTTGTAATTCACCAGTCATGTCCAATTTATCATCCATTTCTTTGAATTTCTAATAACCCTAACTCTAACCGATTGTATTTTGACTCCTTGCAAACAGTCCTGACGGTATCTGTGCATCACAGATATCACTTGCTAAATATGCCCATGTGAGCATGAAATGGCCAGATTTATTCCTTTTCAGCTGTTCCAATTTACATTCTGGTACTTCTTTAAAATTAGAAATTAATTTTCACTTGCTACACCTCTCAAGACCTTCATGACCTTCTGTAATGTCTTGTAATTGTTCACATTTTTTCAGAATGTTACCAACTCAAAGACTGTCCAAAGGCTCCTGTCCTGTTGACTGTGCCTGTGCTGCCGGACTGCCTTCCTGCCCCCCTCAGCAATGTGACCTGGACCCTCCGCTCACCTCCACATGGCACCGTAGAGCTCCGCTCTCCCAATGGTACCCTCAGACAGTCCTTACCTGGGCAGCCATGTAATGACAGCATCGTTGTCAAATTGGCTGAGGATGATGGCACATGTCTTGGACACTTTTGCTCTCAGGGAGCCATCAAGAAGGTCCAGATCCACACCAACATGACAGTCACTGCCTACAGTACAGGGAATAAAGCACAAATGTCCCCTAAGCCTGTGCTAAGTGCCTTTTTCAGAGAAGAGATTTCAGGTAACAAGGAGTTGGAAGTCATGTATTTTGAGTCATGTGTCATGAATGAATGTATTGTGCCTTTTGATATTTTGATATTTAGTTTCCCCTCTTTCTGATGCACATTCAGATAGGTACATATTCACGGTGTCTCCAAAGAAAGGCATTCCTGTCCATGTAGCCACTCCTGGCTGGCCCGGAGGAATGAAGCCACATTCCACCGTCTCCTGGATTGTCTCTGTGCCCTCTGGGATGGGTGCTCACTTAATGTTTGCCAACCTCAGCCAGCCCAAGTGCAGCAAAGGCCACGCCAGTATCTGGGTACAGAGCCTGGGCTCCCAGGAGGAGATGTACAGCCGCAGGGAGGATGAGGAGGCTGACAGTGAGATCACCGTCTACAAGAGCTTCTATCTCAACATGTCCAACTGTCTGCCTGAAAAAGACAGCTTCAGTGTTGTCACACAGATCACCTTGCATAAGAACAAAAGTAAGAGGAAACCCGCCTCCAAGGTTGTTTTTTCTTTCTTTTTTATTTACTTTTAGCTTCTTCCACCTCTTAACCTCTGTGCAAACACTGGGAAGTTCATTAATGTTTGTCTAACTCTGTGCTTAAAACATTTTCCATTTTTTTAAGGAAAGAAATCTGATATCAAAGCGATGGAATTACACAGATTTCTTACACTGCAAAATTTTTCACTGTGAATTCACAGTAAATTATTGGATAAGTTTTGCATGACTTTCACAGTAAGGATTACAGCAATATACTGTGAAGTGTACTCAAAGCAATTTACTGTAAATTCACATCTGTGATATTACAATGCATTGCTGTAAAAGCACAACTGTGTCCTGTAACTTCACAGCTTCAATGACAAAGCAATTACTGTGATATTACAGTACATTACTGGGGAATTACAACCTTTTGCTGTACATCATTACAACAAGGCCCTGTACTTTTACAGTGTGTACTGTGAAAGTAATGCACAAGTTGACAGTAATACTGTGAATTTACTATGTATACTGTGGAAATCATGCAAAAATTGGCCAGTAATTTACTGTGAAAGTAATGCAGATGAAGTTTCCATTTACTGTGAATTTACAATCATTGTACAATTAACACACCAACACACAACTCTGAGGTAAAGTCAATGTTAGCCCAATGGCATATTTATTTACAAATAAAGGGTTATTCAATATAAATGCCAAGAAATTCAAGAATTCAAGAAATTCAACTTCCTAGTCCTAGTCAAACTTTTCAAAGCCATCTTAAAATGCAGAGAAACTGTGCAGAAACATGCCATTCAACCACCCAGCTGTGTCCCAATAACAGTAAGAGGATGGGAATGAGGCCTACATGGCAAGGTAAGAGAGGAAGGGAGAGAGCGATGAAGGGATGTCGTGAAGGGGTCAGGTGCTCCTCTCAGTCTCAAACATTCTATAATCCACACGCAACAGCGTCGTACAAAAATCTTGAAGTGCAAAGTTGTCTTAAAAAAAAAAGTACAAAAAGAACTACTCAAAACTGAGCCTGACAACTGCTGCAGCAAAAAAAACATGATGCCCACTTAAAGTTCATTAGTTTCCTCAAAAGGTGCTCATATGAGGGTTCATTGTTGTCCGCTTCCTGGTCTTTGAGCCTCTTTCAGGATTGATGCCCAAGAAGTACCTGTTAATAAGCAAAGATAGTTTCAGTTTTAAATAGACTTATGTATTGCATCAAGTTGAGTCATCATCCTTCATAATCTTATCATATGCAAACTCAACAGTTCAGTAAAAGCATAATGTACAGTATTTAGGTATTCAAATTTAAATAATAAGATCGGCTGTGGTAAATAGCAAACGCTAACATTAGCTAGCTAGCATTAGTTAGCCTATATCAGACCACACGGGCAAATGCTACAGCTAGCTAACGTTAGCTAGTTAGCTAATAGTGCTAATTAAAATAGCATGGGTGTACTGCAAACAGACGTTCTGCATGCAGCTCACCTTCTCCATTCAGCCCAGAAGAGAAGAGGGAAATGGCCTCTTCAGGTTCAGTGCTGAGTTTGGTTATGTCATGTGACTTACCAGGGAATATTTGGATACAAACTTTCACTGTAATAATAATGTTGAATGCTGTGAAATCCTTGCATTTTTTTACTGTGTTGCTGTGATATTACAGACCTTGTTGTGATATAACGGGTGTTTTGATTTGCAGGATTTTACTGTAAAATAACAGTTAAATGCTGTAAAATCCAAGGATACTGTAGTTTTTACAGGTATTCATTGGGATATTACAGGGGAACTTAATCGCAACAAGTTACTGTAAAATAATACTGTTAATTATTGTGAAATGCTGGTAATTTTTTACAGTGTAGTTATCCATTACAGGACAGAAAAGATTGTCTCTGCCTCTGTGTGATTGTCTCTGTGTGTTTGCTGTCAACTAGATCTGCTGCTGACTGTCATCCTGAGTGTGGTGGCTGCTCTACTGGCCATTTTTAGCATCGTTCTGGCAGTGGTTTGTGTGGTGATCAGGTGAGAGCAGCAGATTGGTACTGTATCATCACTGTAAATTCTTTCTGTGTCTGTAAGGATGCCTTTTTATCTCATTCCAAAAAAAAAAAAAAAGTTCACTGAAATAGCTATTAATGATTAATTAACGAGTGGGAATGACCAGGAAGAAAGACAAGAGAGAAATCCTGCCATTTGTGTACCTGGTATTGATTTGATTGTGACACCAGTGCTGTATACAATTTTTTTTAATATTGACTAAAACCAAGTACCGATCCCATCCGTTGCTTTCACTGAACAGAATAGGTGTGGACCATTACTCTCGGGTCACTGGCCAAAATAAATGGTATAGATCGCCTCTTTTTCAAGTTTAAGTTTGAATTCATGTTTATTTCGAGCCCTTAATCACAGTTGCAGTCTCAAAGGGCTTTGCAGGCCCACAGCTGATAGAAAACAAAATGGCAAACCCCTCACCTAAACCTTCATAGTGGGCAAGAAAAGGTTCTTGGGAAAGATCACAGAGAAAGGGAAGCTGCTCCTAAACTGGCCAGGAGTGCAACAAGCACTGATTTGACAATTAGTAGCACTCATCGATTTGAATACAGGCTTCTGTGTACCAAACATGGAAAAATTAGACATGTTACTCAGGGCTTTTGGTATTAGATAATAGTCTTGGGTAAATATCTCAGATACAGATTCTCCATTTTAGCCTGATATTGGAAGATTACTTGGCATTCTTTTGCGCACACCCTTTCTTAACTGTATAACTGATCATTGTGATTGATATGAATTTAATTCCTTCTCATTGCCTTTATCTTTCCTGTCAATCAGGAAGAAGAAGAAAAAGTTGCATCATCAGGTGTCCATCTACAATCCTAATGGCACCAGCTCATGGCCAGAACCCAACGGCATCCCCAAATCCCTCGACGACGACTCGCATGTCTATGCCACCATTGAAGACACTCTGGTGTACACACACCTGTTGAGAAAGGGGGAGGAGATGGGCATCTATGGAGAACATGACACATACCAGGAATTCACAGGGCCCACAGACGCACCCAAGCCAGCAGTCTCCATGACCACCGTCCCCAATAAGGTGGAAGGTAATGATTACCGATCATTCAGGCCCCCATCCCACCATGCTCCCCCACTTCCAAACAGGCCTCCAAGCCAAGGCCAACACATGGTGGACAATGAGCTTTACCACAATGAGCTTTACCACACTGAGCGACAAAGTGAGGAGGGTCATTTTCCAGATGTTACTGGGAGCAGAGAGCTGGGTCCGAGGCTGGATCCAGAGGGAGGGAACTGAAGAGAAGATTCGGCCTGCTCCTTTTTGCTTGGACAACATGCACTCTGTAATATCTATTCCCTGGCATCTATGTGACTATGTGATATCTTGCAGTTCAGCTGTGCAAAAAAGGCTTTATTTTCATTTTCAGCTGTAGTTTTTCACAAGAGCCAGTCATACAAGTTAAACTTGTTCAAACCTGCCCGGCTAGTTACCTCATTTCATCATAGATGAAGATACCTTTGTTCTGATGGCAGTACTATTCCACTCTCTCAGTGCCAGATATGCCTTAATAGTGCTCATATTCTTTTGATTTTAAGTTGATTTTAAGTGATGAATGTCTTTTTTGTGAGCTACATTGTGTGGTGTTAGTTTTTTTTGTTAGTTACACCATGTATGTCTGTATAAAAGTAACATCATGTGTATATAACAGATGTTTTTTATATGTCATTGTCTAAGAAATACAAATATTTTCATTTTGATCATTAAACAGTAAAATGTGCCTGAACAACAGCCACAGAGTAGAGGAAGCTGAAGTTGTCTTACTGTCTATGTGCAGTCAGTGTGTAAATAGTTACATCTCACAAAGAAATGCCACTTTGTTTTTTCTTTGCCGTGTTACATTCAAGTAAACTAAGTGTTTGTGCAACTTTGTATTTCACAGTTTGTCATTTGTCATTTTTCACAGTTTGCAGGTTTCCTGGATTTCATGGAAATCCACATCTGCTGTTTTGCTCATCTGAACAGATCGGCTCACCATCGGGTCGTATTTTGTACCTGGCATGTATGCACAAAATGCAAAGCGGCCAAGCAGTTACAGTGTATCAAAACGTTTCTACACAGAGCAGTTTTTTTCCACATTAGACTGACTAGGAAGATACCATAAAATCCACAGGCTCCCCCAGAGGAAAAGTACAAGTCAAATTTCTAAGGCAAATATGAGAAAAACACACACACACAAACACACACACAGAATAAATGGTGTATTCTCAGTTAATCTGTTTGTAATTATATCTGTACTCTGAGCTCCTGTCAGTCAGACTTGAAATGTATTAATTTTTTGTGAAGCCATGCTCTTAGATGTTCTTGCCTCATACAATTTAGAAAATAAAACTTTAGATTGAGATGTTTGCCACTGCTTGTAGAAAGCTGCTGTCTTGCTGTAAATACAAACTGATGAAATAAATTCACCTTTTCTTTGATGTCGGCACAAAAACATTTTTAAATTGAAAGCTCTTAATTAAGAGCTATGCAGTTAAACACTGATTTTTACATAAAGGCTTAACAAACTGTTACAAACACTGAGCCGAAGGTATTTTCTGTCCACAAACACACCCGTGCAGAGATCAGTGAAGATAATGGAGGCGTTCATTTAGACAGGGTTTGTCTGTCCCTTGGGCTAATAAACACAAGTGAGGACTAAAGTAGAAACCAGGGTTGGATGTTGCAGAAAAGCACAAGTCGGCACAGGTTAAGTTTAACCTTCCAGCACTGATGTTTTATTCAGGTTCAAGTGTATTTAAAGCTCAATATCACTGTTTAAAGTCTCAAAGGGCTCTACATGCCCACAAGTTTTCAACAAGCAAGACGACACCCCTCAACTTAGTCATCATAGCGAGCAAAAAAACCTCCTGAGAAATCCTGAGAAGGACCACAGAGGTAGGAGACCCCTTCATGGCCACACAGGTGTGCAACAGGTGAGCACCTTCAAAAGGCTCAACAGTAAATTCTAAGGAAATCAGAAATCACACGTTTTTAGGCGAGGGGATGTCTACACCTTACAAATCTTGGCCCCACAGGACTATAATTATGACAGTCTTCCCCTATTGCATTTGTGAAGGCTTTCTGAAAAATATCCTATGATTAATAATATTTCTGTCTCCTTTCCTGTTAGATACTCACTGACATCACATCTCTGTGTGGGAGTGGGTTAGTGGGTGGAGGATATATGATGCAAACCACGTTTGGCTTGAATGTCACTGTTTTTCTCAATGAAGTCACTTTTTGGACTTATGCTAAACCGTTTCCACCCTTGACAACAGTAATTCAGCTGACCCCACCAGCATGAAAAGGGCATAAAAGACAAATCAACAAAGTAAGAAAACAACATCAACAAAATAGTCATGGTCTTAGTCTTGCAGCTTGGTCCAGGTCTTACTCTTGGCCTGTGAGTTTACTTTAACACTCCTTAAAATATAAAGCTCTGAAAACACATCTCTGATATGAATTAGCTCACAACTGAGTATCCCTGAGCTGACGGCATGCATTCACACTGCAGCTATTATACAGGCCAGAGCAGATAAAAAATATATGAAACACTTCATCCTGTGTTTTTAGGTCTTATTTGTAGAAACACTTTGGCTGCTGTTGGCCCAAGTAACCATCTAGGAAAACAGCAGACCTAAAAAAAAAAAAAAAACATGAAAGCAAAAGGCCACTAGTATCTTTTTTTCTTCTTCCAGATAAATATCTCCATTAAACTAAATACATTTAGTTGGAATAACTTGCAGCCAAGCCTTTTTTTTTTTTTTTTTTTTTTTTTTTGTACTAAGCTAATGGGTACGTTTTTAACTGCCAAAAATTTTCCCTCTGAGGAACAAAATAGTCCTATAATGATAGCTGCCCTTTCACTCCCAAGAAAAATGTCTCGCATAATCAAGAACACTTAGTGAAAAGGCTAAGGAGGAGTCATAGCTCTGCTAATACTACATAATAAGAGCGGCATAATTTTACACCTTCAGAAATAGAAACAAAGAGACATGAGGAAAATAGCACTAAAAAAGAAACGTAAGATGATTGATACCCAGTAAAAATAAACATTTTTATTGAACTGATCAGCAGATGTTGGGATATTGTTAAAAATTAAAAATATCCATGTACAAAACGCATGCTATTCAGTAGTGTTTTCCTCGACATTGAACAGGCTGGTACAGAGCAGAAGGCTATGTAGTGTTTGAGTGTGTTTGAGGACACAAACCTACTGAACCACAGTATACATCAATGTATATATTATATATCATCCAATGATGGTTTTAGCTTATACAGTTTTAACAGGCCATTCCCTAACAGCACATACCAAATCGCTGTGTAAATTCATTCTGTTTTGGATAATCATCATATAACAGTGAGCTAATGGCTAAGAAAGGGCAGCACATACAATAATTCCTGAAGATCTTGCAAGTTATGTACCTTATAGCTTTCAAATGCTCTACATGTTTCAGTTTCTCTGCAAGCTGCATTCACTGTTAAATGAGAGCAAAGCAGTGGCTGCGCCTAGACAATATTGAACTCGCAGACAGAGGCCTTCTCAGCACGGCAGTTCTCATCAAACCACTTCCCATTGGCTGTGGTGGAGAGGATGGCACAGTTCTGGCCTCGGCCTCCATCCGGCTGCAGGGTGATCTCCGTCTCCCAGTTCTTGAAACGCACGCTGGACCCCGACTGGTCCACCCAATGGCCGTCGGTCACTAGGTCGTTGATCCCCAACCAGATGTGCTCCTCGGGGCCGATGCTCTGGCGCACATAGTCGTAGAGCTGGTCATTCTCGTCCCCGGTCACAGGGGTGCTCAGACTGCCCCCCTTGGCGATGCAATCATCATTGGCTGTGTGGTAGGTTTTCTTCACGGGATCAGCCAGAAAACACTTGCCAAGGATCTTGGTGCCTCTCAGGCAAACTGAAAGGGGGGATGATGAGGAGTCAGTGTGGGACAGATTCTACGCTCTGCATCACTCATGTTCCACTGCTTCCATGACGCTCACCCCGACTAATGAATAACAGCCATCATCACCTTTCACATCCCACACAATACGACCTACTGCGTGTGGAAGAAATGACTATGTTTCTACTCTCATGACACGTTGACATAAATCAAGACAATGTCAACATAACATAACTGACCACATGAAACTTAATGGCAACAGTTACAAATATTCATCAGTGTTAAAGACAGCAGGCAACAGCCATGTCACAATTATGACAGTCTTATGAACACAACTTCAAGATAAAGTGTTACCACAACTAAACTGGAGGAATAGTGGTCAGTGGTGGAACTGCAAATACAAAGCAGCTTCTTCTGTTGTGATGCATTTTAGTGTAAACACATTACAACACATTACAGAGGACCGCTGTGCTGCCATTTCTCTGCAGGTACAGTACCTGTTTGCAAGGCTTGCTGTTCTTTCAGCAAATTCAGCTCTGCTACAATGTCATTAATCTGTTTCTTTAGCTCCTCAATTGCAGCATTGTTTGCAGCATCTGTTGAAGTTAAAGAGGGAAGAAAATGAGCAACCATTTGTTCATAACATCCACTCAGCATTATTTATCAACTTTAATGTCTCCTCAGTAGTGCTATTCTGGAAAAGGCACTGAGATTTAACAAGCAGTAACACTGATTCCTTTTACTACTATCAAGTAAACATGCATCCTACCTTTCTTGCTATTTTTCTTCTTGGACGGGTTCTGCTGGAGTGTGCAGTGTGCCAGCAAGAGAAGGCAAAACACCAAGCAGACAGCTCTGGTATCCATAATGCTCTGACAACTACTTTACTGCCACAGTAAAACTTTGGTTTGGTGTCGCGACAGTGCCCCAGCAAAGCGCTGTGTAGCTCTGAGGGCTGGCCGGAATCACACTGCTGTGTTTTACACGCCTGGAGCAGCGGCACACAGTTGAATGAGGAAGTCTTATCTCAGAGAGAACAAATGTTTGACAGATGTTTAACAGCTGTTTGTGTTTCTTTTGAAATGGATGGTGAACAGGGTTGTGCATGGCGTTTGACATTGTCAGGACAGGCATGACTTTGGTTCCATGTGTGTGCAGGTCACTGGTGAACCTCAGGGGCGGCACTTTGTATTTGTTTTTGTCTTACAGGAGGAAATATTTTCTGTGGAAGCCTGCCCCCCTCTCAGATTCTTCCACTCAGATCAACTTATTTTATACTGTTATTAGAGGAGGGGGCGGTAAACTCTTGCAAAGCGTGTTGCAAATAATTATCAACTTATATTACTTTACCTCCAATGGATCAAAATTCATTGTTGTCTGGTGACTGACCTGTGGAGTCAGTCTCTCCTGGCTGGATGTCCGAGCTGCCTGATATGGTGCTGCTGATGGCTGTAACAGCCCACAAGTTGGATGTTTTGGGATTTCTCCATCTGGTTCTCCTCAGTAAGCTGGAGGAGGTACAGCTGACACGTGGCAGAGCCTTACATAATGAATCACCAATTTTGTGGGAATGCAGAGTTTTGTTTTTGTTTCGTCTCGATCAGAGGTTTCAGTGACTTGTGCCAGCACACAGACTTGACTGCTGCTGATCCCACATTTGACTCACTGTGAACATATGTAATTTTTATAACACAATACCAAGCAGATGCTTTCACCTAATCACCACATTTTGGCTGTAAACACATTGAACAGGCAGCTAAGACAGACACTAAAATAACAATGAACTGGACTACCGCATATTACTTGCAAATATTTAACTCTAGATCAAACAACTGTACACATTCTGCCTTATTACTATGAACACAAACAGCTCAATCACAACAATGAACCGTTTTCTTTTAAATCAAGTCATTTTATCAATATATTTGAAACAAAATATTTACAAAACAAATAAATAATGCAGCAGATAAGTAGACCAGTAATACAACATTCATTGAAAATAAGTCATTTACAATGTACAAAAGTTCAGGCAAAGGCAAAGGCAGCTTGACATCTTCTTCTAGATAGAAATACATAAAACAATGCCCACTCAGTATGTGCGCTGCCCTGTGCACAACAGGCAGGTCTCCACTCGAGTCTCTGATTCAGAGTTCGTTAGTGTCTCAGAAGACAGTGCATGAGTTATATTTCGTTTCAGTAGCCACTCAAATGCATAGTTTGTTAGTAAGTTAGTTGTGTGAGAGCTAAACTGTTACAGTCTGGATTATGTTTCCTTGACTATAAACACTTTTTCTTGCATGTGGTAATAATAATGTGTGTATATGGTTACTGCTAAGATGACCACAAAGCAGGAAAGCATACAGTACATTTTGTCTGCATCGGCACAGGGAGCTGTGTTGAGTTATACAGCACTCTTAGGTTTTAGACAAACTTGATGCTTCAAAAACTAATATTTTTATTATTGCCTATTATTGCAGCTGCTGAGCTCTCACGTCTCCTGGCTAAATGCAGTGTTCACAGTGTCTTTGAACCTCCTTGACTGGTGTTTTGTTGCATCAGTCCAGGAGCCTGACATGCTTTAGGTAAATACACTCAGTGGCCGCGTCATTAGGTACACATGTTCAATTTAATACAACTGTTGGGCGATAAAGTTTACTTTTCTGCTGCCTATAATGCTCAGGTTTTCTTTTTGTCACAGTAATAGATGAGTTCATTCAATTCTGTGTTTGGCATTGAGCTCATAGTTAGTGCTGCTGTTGTACTGGACTGCATTTTACTGAGAGCTGTTTCTAATATTCTGTCCCCCCTCATGTATAAAAATAGGGAGGACAAAAAATTACAAACACCTCTTAATATAATGTAGTCTAGCACAAGACTTCTGCAAACTACAACCTCAATAATAAACACAGTTAAATTTCCACATTCTCCACAATGTCATTGCATTGGATTGTACAGGTGGACCTAATGAAGAGGACTCTGATTGTACATTAAATGCTTCAGTTAGAGTTTGCCAAATAAAGGCATAGCTTTGCTCTTAAGTCTATCCAGCAAAACTTACAGTTTCCAAATACTGCAGCCCCGTATTAGTTTATCTGCAGTATCTGTATATATTTCTTACATGATTTATCATTTTTAGGATACAGTGCAAGAAAAGTAAAAACACTGAAAGAATATTAAAAGTGTAAATAAGCAGGAACACACTAGGTTTGTAAAATCGGCATGCTCAACACAAAATAAATACAACCAAGAGAAGAATAGAATACAACAAAGGGAAAAAGTTGAGGTGAAAACATGCAGGAATAAATTAAGTGTGCTTATGTCGCAAAAAAATAAATAAAAATACAGCGAGTCCTCTTCATCTTTGTCATTGCCATGGTAAACAGCAGTCACTAGGTGAAGCCTCTTCAAAGTGTTTAGGCACCGTCCTTCTGGTCTATGTTGGGCAAAGCACTGCAGTGAAACCAGACATATGAGAATATGAGCTAAAATAATGACCAGATGACTGTGACTGGCCAGAGCTGAGGCTTTGGCATGTCAGGAAAAAATTGTACAGAAAAACACATAGCCAATAGATAGATTAATAACTAACGGTAGACAGACAGATAGGTTTGTTCAAATTATATCCATCAGTTCTACACAACCAAATGTACAAAAATTTAAAGTAAAAAACCTTATAAAGCAACTTCACAAGCAGACTGGGTGATTTGAAGGAGAAATATTTGGCAAGGAAAGACGAGTGCTTGTTAAACAGCATTAAAGGGAAGTGTAGAGGCCATTTGGGAAAAACTGTAGGAAGTCAGGCATGAGAACATCACAAGGCAGACTAACATTACTTGCTACATTCATCATCATAATTATAAAAAAAAAAAACAACAACAACAGACTAAGTATCTCTCAGTCGATCTTTTCAGAGTGATCCTAAGTCTAGTGAGTGCAGAGTGAAAGAGGTGAGTGCACCCGGACTCTGATGTGGGTGTGGCAGTGAGTCATCAGCAGTGAGGGTTGGTCGAGACAAGAAAGGAGGATCTCTCATGCCGTAAGCAGCCACTGTGTCATAGTGGGAGAAGTGAGGAAGTGAAGAGGACAAGGCGGGATGAGATTTGCACTAAGGTTCAATGGTCAAGAGGGGGCGCTCTCCACACAGTGAACGTCACAGCCTGGGGATTTGCATGTCACAAACCTCTCCTTCCACTGCTCTCACACCAGCGCTAGCGAGAGCAATGCAGCGATAGATTTAGGTAGGGCAGATCATGGAAAGTAGAGAAAGAAAACATAAAAAGAATGAAAAGAATGTATGTGAAAGAAAAGAGACACACAAAGTACAGTAAAATGTTGGCGACTGTTAACAGGAAGCTTTGAGTTCAGGTCATCAGTCACTGGGAAACTAGAAAAATATTGATCTGCCATTGATCCAGTGGTTTATGTGAAGCATGTATTACAGTCTAGACAGATTAAAGGAACAGCTCACCCAAATATCCATCTATCTATCTAAGTATCTATCTATGTGTGGATTTGCTGTTGATTTTTTCACATTAAAAAGTTTTGATAGTTTGAACTCCACAAAAGAACAGCTATCCACCTCTATTGTATTTGGTTGAAGGGAGACAGAAAAGATGGCAGCAAACTGAAAACCTCCCCAAACCACACAAAAAATATCTGGAAAAGATCAGGAAAGACTGCACCGGGGGAATTTTTTTTTTTTTTTTTTTTTTTTGCATTTTGGGTGAACTGCTACTTTAACCTGTCGATTTAAAAATGTGCAAGACAGTGAGCGGTTCACCTTTGAGAATGTAGTCTGTCAGGAGGCCGGGCACCTTGTCACTGTCGTCCCTCATGGCTTGAAGGACTGAAGGGAACAGGAGACACACAGAGGAGAGGGCGGATCAGCCTGTTTGATCTGAACTGTCAACAAGTTCACATGATCACATGATGAGACTCACTCTTGGTCAGGATCTGGAGGTCTTCGATCGAGGGAGGATGTCCTTTTTTCTCATAAGGGATGACGGTGGTCAGATACTGTGGGCCATCGGGTGAAAATATGAGGAAATCAGAGAGACAGAAATTGAGATAATATTTGAGGTATAATGGAAATGCCATGCACCTCTAACAGTTTTAGAACAACAACAAATGCAGTTGGACTTGTTTTTAATCTTATTGGGAGATCCAGTTAGGGAGCGATTGTGAAAAGAAAAGTAATTATGTTGGAAAAAGGATCCTGACAAGCTGTGACTCATTACAAGAAAAGTGACGGTTCAGTCCAGGAAACAGATCGATGTAGAGCAGCGGTTCTCAGCTGAGTTAGCCTCAGGCTCCTCGCTCGTCTTCAGTCATGAGGTCACATTTCCACCTGCAGTCTAACTTAAGAGCCGTCCAGTTTGGTTTTTACAAACTGAAATCCACAATGCTTTCATGCACTGTTAAATATCTGACAGCAAAAACAAATTATTTTTTATTTCTTTCTAAAAGTTTGCTGAATTGTTGCTTTGGCTGATGAAGATGCAATTTTTCAGATTCCCACCTAAACATGTATATATAATAAAAGGCTGCTTCCATTTCTTATTTGTGTACCAGTAAAAAGAGATTTTTTTTCCTTTAATTTTGTTAATGGGTTTTTTTCTTATGCTGGGAAACAGTAATCCAAGGTAAAAGTGCTGTTGATATTTGCCTCTAATTTTTTTTCCTTTTTTCACTAAGTGCACCTGCACACTGAAGGTCTGCTCAGAACTGACCTGTGGCCCACTTTTGGACCACGACCCACCAGCTGAGAACCGCTGATACAGTGTTCAGTGGCACAGAGGGAGATAGAGAGTAACCTGTTTTTCAGTGCACCCGCTCCCAAAAGTTTGCCGGAAGCCATTTTGTATGACAGTGGAGAGTCCCTCCATGCTGAAACGCTGAAGAGGAAGGAAGGAAAGCAGAAGAACAGGACGAAAGAGGTGAGCCAAGGTCAAAGGTGGGGAAACATGCAGGAAAATATCACAGGTTGGTTTTGTTAGAAGTATAGTTGTTCTTAGATTAAAGGATTCAAAAAGGGAGTCGCTGCTGATTGCAGCTGAGTGACCAGATAAATAAGAGATGGAAGGGGTTTTGCAGACAATACCAATATGTTACTTTCCAACTCATCGCTGATACTGATATGCATTTTTGAAAGAAGCGTAACGCAAAAGCAGAGATAATAAATTAAAAAACAAAAACAAAACACAAAAAATACCATCATAATCAGTCAGTAGTTTATCACAATAAACAAATGAAAGACAGATGAGAAATGAAGATGAAGGGGTTTAACTAGGCTGATTAATGATTATTTACTTTTGCAAGTACAAAAACAAAAGCAAATCAAAAAGATCAAGTACTGACTGATGCGAGTGTCTTCTCCACCCGGCCCTGGGAGCTCCCGGCTCCGTTCTTAAGTTTTTTCTTCTTCTTCAGCAGCTCACGGTGCTCCTTCTGCCGGTTCTGCACGTCAATGAGCACCGAGATGAAGCTGTTCTTCACCTCTTTCTCAAAGTCCAGCTCGTCCCGCAGAGCCAGATGCTGAATCAGCTCCTCGGAGAACCTCCTGATCGCCGTCTCCGTCTCCTCCAGACGCTCGTTCAGCTCTGCGATGCTCATGGCCCTCACCCCTGCGCAGGAAACACACACACACACACACACACACACACACATTATGCACAGGCAAACACACATCTGACACCCCGAGCACATCAAACCCACTGATGGATCTCTCTCTCTCTTTCCTTTCATGTCCTTTTCATGCTGCATTCACTTTAACTCTCTTTGACTCTGAAAACAAACATGATGGAAATCTGGGAGTCAAATGACAAAAACTAGGTGTGAAAAAACATTTTTGTTAAGTGAAGTAAAATTAAAACAAGGCTTTAATAGAAAAAACAATAACTAACTGAAACTGTATTGTGATTTTTTTCCCTAATATTAACTAATATTAACAAAAATTATAGATGAAATTTCTTTAGTTTTTGGCTTTTTTTGTTTGTTTGTTTGTTTTGGTTGTTCATCTATCCTAAGTAAATACATTTTTTTTTTTAAAAAACTGTATGGTGTTTTGTTTTTACTAAACTTTTCTGACTTTTTCACCCCTGAGAGATACCTCATATTACAAACTACAAACAAGAGTAAAACACTGGAACACTGGAACTAATAAAAACTAAACTACAACTACACATTTTCAAAAAATAAAAACTAAGCGAAACTTGCAAACTTGCTTTGAAAATGAACTAAACTGAAATTAGTAACAAAAAGTCAGCACAAAATAAAAATGAAAACCTTTAAAGCACCCTTTGTTGTTGGTGTTAAAAGCTGAATCAATAGATTGTTTAGTTGGTATTTAAGCAAAAACTGCTCTGCACACTTTTGGTTTCCACCCTGGATGAAAATCCCTCTTGTTAGCATCAATTTTTCCCAAGCTGACATCATGAACGCAACATCGCAGCCGGTCGGAAATTTAGAAGTTGGAAATTCCACGCTGCAAGTTGAAGTGAACGCAGCGTTGTTGTGCACAGTCCTGATCAGTGGACACTCACTGTCCTCAAAGCTGGGGCTGCTGCTGGAGCGCTGGACGTCCAGGGAGAGCATGGACAGGTCCGACTGAGACGGGTTCTGCTCTGCCTCCATGTCGGGAGAGTCCTGCATCATCTCCTCGATCTCCTCAATAACCTGCACACACACACACACACACACACACACACACACACACACACACACACAAACACAAACACAAACACACATCCGATAACAAACACTCAAACCCAGTCCGGGGAACATCAGCCCAGACGTTAAATCTGTCTGAGCCAAACACAGATAGATTTATGCCGTGTCGTCTGCTCCTCTGTATTTACAGCCACACGAAAGGCGCAGCATGATGTTCTTCCAGCTTACCTGCTCGGCTGTGAAAAGAGGCTCGTCGTTCAGGCAGGAAACGATGATGGAGTGCATGTCCAGCTGCTCCCTCAGCTCCTCATCGTCTGACAGCTCCGCCGTGACGTTGCCCATTCTCTAGCCAGGTCAGAGCAGAGGAGGGGGAGGGAATTTAATCAAAACACTAAATCCCTGGCACAATGAATATCTGAGATTTGGGGAATAAATGGCACATGTGGGGGAGGGGGGTTAGCTAGATGAAGAAAAAAAATAAATGGAGTAGGGCAGAGGGGGAGGGGGAGGAGGCAGGGTGGAGCGTAACACACTGGCTTCTCTTCCAGGTTGAACATGGGGATGTGAAGGGAGCACGTCCGGGACTGCTTCCAGTCCACCGGCATCACCTTGCCGTAGTTGTTGGTCAAAGAGTTCCAGATTCTGTGGGGAGATGAGAGGACACGACAATCACAGCATTTTCAACCTCTAATCCACCTGACTCTGAGCAAAAGTCACAGTTTCAGTGAGTGTGGTGTGTATTTCTGCCAGTGAAAGTGACATTTCAGCGCAGAATGCAAATAAAAAGCTTCTCAAATGACTATCTTACATTATGTATATGAGTAAAGCACAGGTGGTGACTGCTTATGGGATGATACAGCAGAAATCACGTTTATCCACAAAAAACAAACCAAACAAAAAGCATCCATAAAAATATCACAATCAGACCACACAATTTTGATCAGGAGGTCAAAAAAGCATGACACACCCCTGTAATCTCCAACACTGGTGTTTATGAAATGATAATGTCACTGCACTAAACCATTTTAGAGGAGATTTGAGGATATCACTAAAACCCCGATGACCACCTCCTGCACAAACACAGCCTCCCAACCACTGGCTTTGTCCACATTGTGATCTACTGACCACAGTGCAAGCCCAAGCCCCTGACAAAAAAGATTCATAATATGTGTCAGCTGAATGAGCTGAGTTAGTGCACACGCTTGCAGTGACCTTCTTTCCTTACGGGCAAACATTTTTGAAGAACATACAGACAAATAAACAACATTTGGATGGTAGCATTGCCTAATTTTAGTGTTGTGTAATTTAATCATCATTTGGATCTTGTGTGTATGTGTGTGTGAAAGAGAGAGAGAAGGAAGTGTGTGTGTGTGTGTGTGTGTGTGTGTGTGAGAGAGAGAGAGAGAGAGAGAGAGAGAGAGAGAGAGAGAGAGAGAGAGAGAGAAGGAAGGAAGTGTGTGTGTGTGTGTGTGTGTGTGTGTGTGTGTGTGTGTGTGTGTGTGTGTGTGTGTGTTGGGGATCAGTATCAGTTACCTATATCTTTACTGTCAGCCAGACCTTCTATATGGCTCTGCTTTCAGGTGCTGGTGACAGTTACGGAATCCCTCGAGAGACAAAAAGCAGAAATTGTCTTTCTATCTTTAATAACAGTGTGTCCCGAGCTGAACCAATCCTTGAGCCACAATGAGCCCTTCCTGAGCATAATCAGATCCAGCGGGGAAAAGAGCAGCATGTAAACACTCTAAGCTGCCTGGCACATTTTAGGGTATTGTCATAATAAAAGCACCACAGAAAGTCTGAACGCCATAATAAGCTCTGGTCAGTAGCATCGGCATGCTGCAGTCTGCAACATAAGCATGTTGCCATCGCCGCTGAAAGCTGATCCATCCACATTGTAATGACGACTGACAAGCTCTCTTTTGTAATAACACTGAATAAAACACTCACTCGTCTTTCTCCAGCAGCGAGTCCTCGGCAATAATGCTCACCGCAGCCGCGGGGTCTGTCTCCCCGCTGTAATGTCGGAAGCACTCGGTCAACTTCTGGTCGAAATCGTTCACCAGGTCCTCCATGGAGCGGAGGGCTCCCGTTTCCCCCGCAGGGAATCTCTTGTTGTGCGGCTCAGTCACTCCGTCCTCTCGGCCCTCCGCTGCACGCTCGGCCGGCTGGCTCGCCCGGCTTTTCTGCGGTATCCCCCGGTCAGACACCATGGTCAGGTCGCTCACATCCGGCCACTGATCGTCGAAATGTGCGAGCTGCGCCGCCATAGCCCGGCCAGCCTCTGCTGTCCTGTCCTGTGTCCGCCCCGGATAAATGATGTATGTGCAGGCGGACGACTGGCAGGCCTCAGCATCCTCTCTGCCGGTCACCCCCCACCACACACGCACGCACGCACGCACGCACGCACACACAGAGCACTGCGTTATTTACCCCAGTCTTAACCAATTATATTTTTATTTTAGTGTACATTTCACAAACCAATCAGACAAATGCTGTATAATTTGTGTCTATTACATCATAGCCCTGAAGCGGTTCCGTCGCCTTCTTTCATTCTAATAAAAACGGCCAAGACTTTTTTTTTTTTTTTTTTTTTTTAGGGGCGGTGGTTGAGTCGATCAATTGTAATTATTCATCATCCTCCAATGAGACGAGGCACCAAGTTTTCACACAAGACCGGATAGCTTTGTTGTCATGAATGTACAATTATGTTTCAGATAATATTTAACATTTAACTAACACACCGACAGGCTACGACGTGGGCAAAACCGGTGCGAAACGGTTCATATTTCTATCTTATAAAATATTTGATGTCTATTCTGTAGTTTTTAAGAGGCACTGTAATTTCAGCCATTAAGAGGTAAATGTTGACATATTTCGCTAATATTGATCTATAAAAATAAAACTAAAAGTAAAACATATAGCATAGGTCTATGGCTTTACACAGCTCAGTGGAGAGAGACAGCGACCTCTGGTGGAGGAAACAGGAAATTACACGGCACACCTGCTCGCTCCACAGAGGAGCTCCGTCCCATTGAATTTGAATGTGAAGAACCGGCATGGACCTTCGTAAGCCTTTGACAAATCAGGGTATTTCCGGGTGGCTCACATTGCCATGGCAACAGCTGTAGCGTTCACAGATGTCATAAATAAATAAATAAATAAATAAAACGCATTGTCACAATTTCCAGTGTGTACACTACAGACAAATTCAAATTTCTTTCTGCCAAGACGCAATTAAGTAAATATAGGACATATTACAGAAATATTACAGGCGGCAGTGGGAGAGTGTTACACAGTTCAGTTCCTAAATTTGATCTCTATGTTGGAATCATGTTGATGTGTGTATCTTACAGGCTTCAGGCAGTGATGTTAGGCTGTTCAAGAGAAATGAAGAGGCCAACCCGGTACACACACAGAAACAATGCCCATCCCCTTTACTCTCCTCTTCTCCTATCTTGCATGTTTGCATGTTTCGTTTTGTGTGTCTATGTATTTGATGGTAAGGGATTCATAGAATGACTCTTATTGTTTTCTCTGTTTTCTTTCTACCTGTTTTGTTTTCCTTTTTTACTCTCGCTTTGTTCTTTGTCTTAGGCTCTGCTGGTGTTTGAGGAGCTGATTTCCATTCTGAAGATTTATCAGGGTAGCCAGCCACCGGTGAATCCAGTGAGCCGTTGTCTCCACAGTCCTTCACCATGGTGAAGTTTTGGAGGTATAGGTTGTTCAAGTCAGCAGCGGGAGCACAAAGAGGTTGTTAAAACTGAAAAAGAGGAGTTCCCTGATCCATAATAGAAACAAATCAACATCTGTGTAGTTTTCCCTGTTTGTTGATTTGAAACACATTTTACCCTGGTTCCACAATACTCTGGTTTCTTGTATGCACGTAAAAAACATAACCCTCTAGATTTTTCTCTGGCACCTATCATTCCCACAAGTTAGAAATTTTGTCATCCACCATCTTGGTTAGTGGGTTAATGCATACCATGGAATAGATGCAGATAGATGCAGAGCAGTTTTCACTTCTTTGAAATCCTCAAGACAGATCTATGTGACATCAAAACTATTTCATTAAGTCCAGCAATTGTGTCAGTATCTACAGTGGCTAATGCTGATGACTGGATTGCAGTTGTTGGCTGTTCCTGCAGAAGGGGACCTTGGTGCTGAAGGAGATGATGAAGATAGACAGCTCTGCAAGAAGAAGTCCCTCGTCCCAGGACCAGGTCAGCAACAGGACAGCAGTCGATCCTCCAACTTGACTCCTAAACACCAGGCAAATTGACTTTACTTCAGAACTGGGGTACAGTATTCAGGTTTTTAGACTGTTTACCAGATTGATTTTCTGTCAGCCTCCAAAACCATTCGCCACTTTGAGTGAAAATTACCCTCTGGCATGAATAAGTTTTTAAATTATCGCTTTATATTATAAATGCATGTGGGCAAAGTCACCAAAGTGATCCCAGAACACACAGAAGTCCACATGTATTTGTGTCCATCTGCTAATATTCAAATTAGCAGAATTGAAAGCAAAGGTTGGTGATTATTTTTTCTAAGGATTACTTTGAAGCAGGTGTTTGTGGCTGAGAGCTCAGGAGTTCAAATGGAAAGAGAAGTTATAATCAGTGCTGCTGGAAATATTGTATCATGATCTTAAGTGAGAAGTCTCTGATAACCCAAAGTGCCGAGATGTGATATTTCAGTTCTAGAAAAAGTTACATGTAATATGTTATATGGAACTAATTAGTACCTTTATACTTTTCTATTTTCAGTCTTGAAGTTCTAGATATTGCACACAAATTAATTTTTGGCTGCCAGGCCAAATGTACATTTTCTCCTCCTCTTCTTCTGCTGCAGTACAAATGAAATGTGTTGTTTCCTGCTAGATTTCTAGACAAAAAAGCCACTAAAGATGATGCTTTTAGTATCCGTCATGTGCACTTTGATACCAACTCTGCAAAGGTGCATCTAAGGAGCACCTGAAGGCTGCACAACAACATTTCCTCTCTTTGTTTGGAGCTCTCTCTCTCTCTCTCTCTTTCTCTCTCATCTCTTTAATCTCTGTGTTGGGTTTGGCATGGCACCGCCAGAGTTCAGCTTCATATGCAACAAACAGGAAACTTACAAAGAGCTGTGTGTGTCTGATATAATGTCATGCTGCAGATTTTTCTTGCATTTTTCTAAATTCATTTTTTGTGTCACTTTGACCAAATTTCCCCAAGGTGATCATTAGGATTTCATTTGATGTAACCTGAACAAGTGTCATCATCATCATCTTGCTCGCTCCTCTTCACACCACAATAAACAATCCAAGTCCGTGCACTGAGTGCTGTTCATCTAACACTGTAACAGGTGTGTATGGAGCACACTGTTATTCAGAAAAAATAAGCAAACATGCAAACACACATACCGAATAAACACACGCAGTGACCTCGTCATATTTCCCTGCACAGTTCAGTGATATACCAGATTTGATGTGATCCTTAATTGTTGTTGCACACACACACACACACACACACACACACACACAAAAACAACTGTGTGCATGTCACCATAAGCCCAGTAGTAATGCAGGTGATGCTGTGCAGTGGGTTGATGGTGCACGGTCCACAGTGTCAGTCTGAAAGCAATACCAAGATAAAAGCTGCCTTCTTTTAGCGCTGCGGTTAAAATTGTAACACACACCTTGATCTCTGTTTCACAACTGGTATGAACTGGGGGTCTGTGGTTGTGTAGCAATTATGCAGAAATAAAAAGGGCCTTCTATCATGGCTACCCTTGTTCATTCTGATGATGTCCGTTTACCTCAGAAAGCTGTCTGGCCAGCAGGGGGGCCGTGCTGGTCGAAGTACTTGGACTTTGTTGGGTTTTGGATTATAGACAGAAAGTGCAGTGATAATAAGGCAGACATTGATTATCTGTTTTAATGTTTCCTGCTGTTTTCTTCCCCTTATTTTCCTATCATACACTTGTTTCAACTTCTCTTCGGAGACTTTATTGTTGTTATTAATGATTTTAATGGAAAATAACGATGAAGCTTGTGGTTTCAGGACAGGACCGGTGGCTGAGATAAAACAACAAACAAACCTTTGACAGTGATTCCTGTTAAACCCCACACTGGTTCCTCATGGCTTCACACACGCACACACACAAACACACACACACACACACACACCAGACTTACAGACAGCCATCAGACAGCAACTGTACACCAGCACGTAACCAAAAGTCTGATTTCAACTACAGTAACTAGAATAAAAAAGCCACTAAAGATATTGCTTTTGGTACCCGTCATGTGCACTTTGATACCAACTCATGCAAAGGTGCATCCAAGCAGCATCTAAAGGCTGCACAAGATCATTTCCTCTCTGTTTGGAGATTCAATTCTCTCTTTCTCTCTCTCTCTCTCTCTCTCTCTCTCTCTCATCTCTTTAATCTCTGTGTTGGGTTCGGCATGGCACCACCAGAGTTCAGCTTCATATGCAACAAACAGGAAACTTACAAAGAGCTGTGTGTGTCTGATATAAGGTCATGCTGCAGATTCTTCCCGCATTTTTCTACATTCATTTTTTGTTTCACTTTGTTCTTATGCTGCCATTTGGCACACACTATCCTTATGCTGTAAATTCATACTTTTTGTGTCATTAATAGATTTTCACCTAGTATGTTCTGTTGTGGTTATGATACCTCTGTTTGCTCATTTCCTAATCTCTTATATTTTGTTCTTTGCTGTATCCTATTATTTGCAGCTGTTATGACTCAATGTCCCCAAGGTGATCATTAGGATTTCATTTGATGTAACCTGAACAAGTGTCATCATCATCATCATCGTGCTCGCTCTTCTTCTCACCACAATAAACAATCCAGGTCCGTGCACTTAGTGCTGTTCATCTAACACTGTAACAGCTGTGTCATAATCAGTAGTTCACCATTTTTTTTTTTAAATGGGGGATGGGGTGGTGTTTTAAATTGAAATAGATGTATTAGCCTATTGATGTACTGCCTACATATTATGCATCTCCAGCAGTTAAACACTTCAGTCGCCTACGCAGAAATATAGACATATATTAAAGCGAGAATAGGTGAAAAAATGCATTTTGCTGCATGATAAAAACTGCATTATTTTTTGTCCAGAGCTGCATGAGTATAGCAATAAATGGACATTTATGTCGGGTATAGGGGAGACTTGTGGCTGCACCTCCAGTCGGTCCCCAGGCTGCCCTGTGGCCACCACTGCTCCTAAGCAGTTAGGGTCAAATGCAGAGGACAAATTTTCCCACAGGGATCAATCAAGTGTAACTTAATATTCATGGTACTTTTGAATCTGTTGGGAATGCATTTATTGCAATTTTCAACTACTACAATGTCCAGGGAGAAAATTCATTATCAAAACAATATCTCACAAAACACTGTAAATAAAACTTCCGAATCCTCTTCGTCTCTCCGCTGTGTCATGTCCTGCTGCTTCCTGGCCGCGGCTTTCAAAAGAAAACAGACTGGCGAAAACAACATTATGGGGTTTGAAGGAATGAGCAGATATGTTACAAATGGTATGACAAAGTTCTAGAAAAAGTTACATGTAATCTGTTGCACACAAATAAATTTTTGGCTGCCAGGCGAAATGTACATTTTCTCCTCTTTTTCTGCTACTGCAGTACAGATGAACTGAAGATGTTGATTCCTGCTAGATTTCTAGGATAAAAAGCCACAGATGGGTTCACTTTTGGTATCCGTCATGTGCATTTTGACAGCAACTCACGCAAAGATGCATGCAAGCAAGAACATTTTCCGTCTCTGTTTAGAGCTTCAATTGTTTTTTTTTTTTTTTGTTTTTTTTTGTTCTCTCTCTCTCTCTCTCTCTCTCTCTCTCTCTCTCTCTCTCTCTCATCTCTGTGTTGGGTTAGGCATGGCACCGCCAGAGTTCAGCTTCTTACGCAACAAACAGGAAACCGGTGGCTGAGATATAACTTGACAAACCTTTGACAGTGATTCCTGTTAAACCCCACACTGGTTCCTCGTGACTTTACACAGACACACAGACACACACGCGCGCGCACACACACACACACACACACACACCAACACATAAACCAAAAGTCTGATTTCAACTACAGTAACAAAAAGTTTTGTTATTGCCAAAGTGTCTTGTGATTTTTTTTTTTTTTTTTTTTTTGATATCTAAACTGGACTATTTGAACAAGTCCTTTAATTGTATTATGTTGGAGTCCAAAAACTAATCCTAACAAATTTGAGTTGTTTTGGACTTAGACAAACAGTTAATCCTCTCATCAGTTATTATAGCAGTGAGGCCAATAAACGTGGCTAGTTTGACCTAGGTGCACAAAATAAGATTTTATCTCTAACCCTTTTACCTCTGTAAAACATCTGCTCTTTTCATGGCTGTGGCTGTTTTGTTTGGACAGGCATGAGGAGTTCAATTTGTGTCACGTAATTCACCCCTGTTTTTCTTGACTACAGTTGCCAAATTATGGTAATTGTTTTTTGACAAGGGATTTCAAACTCAAGAATGCAAACAAACATTTTGGATTAAACTGATTGAATTTCTTTGTGGCTGAAAAAAAAAATTATACGAGTTTATGAATTCTCCTGTTCGAGTAGAGTATTTTGGTATGGTTTAAATTTGTGAATTTACTATGTGTACATATGCACATAGTAAAACACTAAAGGAGTACTTCAGCGGTGTGTGACCAGGGACCCATGATGATGGCTGAAAAGCAGGTTTTGAGTCAACCAAAGTACAAAATAAAGCTTTCTCTCACCAAACAGGAGTTGAACTGTCTTGCTCTGGTACTAAGAAAACGTAACCACTGATATATGGGTACATCTTGTATCAACAGGGTCTGTAATTTTCATGTGTAAATACAGTAAGGTATGATCCCAGGGCAAATCCACACTGACCAGTACAGCATGATGGGTAAATTATGGCACTGACACTCCAGTCGAAGATGTGTTTGTGCAGCCATGGGACTCCAGACCTTTTCTATAACATATAGCATCCGTCAAATGGAATATGATGTGTTTCAAAGATGTTTTTGGGAATGTGACTCTGATCATTTTTAATTTCTATATTTTCATTACATCTCCGCTGGACCCATTTTCATGAGCAAATGCTCACAAAATGTCTTGATTTTAAAAGATTTTTGTTTTCATTTTCAAATGATGGATTTAACTGCTACCCGTTGTAGAGACAGTCTTTGTCTATTCAAAGCAATTTGAATAAGCGCCACAGGAAGTCATTCCTTCCTGTGGCCATCACACTTTTTAACACTTCCTGTGGAGGGTCAGATGACTGAACTATGAACTGTTTATTTAACTATTTAACTGTGAAATATTTAAACCTGCAGGACCTGACAATTCAGCAGTGTAATACACATGTTCAGTTTCTGATTTAATACACACATTTTGACACAATGCACATAATACACACTTTTTTTTTTTTTTTTTTTTTTACAACTTTATACATAATGAACACACTTAATGAATAAAGCACATACTTTTTTTTTTTTTTTTTTTTTAAACTTTTTTTCCCACACATTTCTAAGGCACATACTTTCATATTTCTTATTTATTTTTGTATTTCTTATAATTTAATTATTCTCTTGAAAATGAAAATGACCCAATTTCCCCTTGGGGATCAATGTAGGCTACTTGATTCTGATTCTGTACCTGGCTATAGAGACTAAAAGTATAACACTTTTTTAATTTGTCCTGGTTTTGAGGCACGTTATCTGTTTGGTGAGGTGAGAGGGATTTATTTATTTATTTAGTCATGTTTTTTTATGGTTGATACCCCACCAACAGCCCTGGCACTGGCGTCTATAAGGCTTTGGTGTAATATGGTGGAAGGTTTTAATGTACTGGGAGTTGAAGCACACCCGTTGTATATCCGTTGTATTTTGAAAATTAAGATATCAAACTTAGAAATTCCTCACTATGAAACAATGACTCGCTGTTTTTTTTTTTGTTTTGTTTTGTTTTGTTTTTTTTAAATAAAGTGAATCTTTTTGTTCCCACGTGACTTTTTTGTTAGTCATTCAGACTTTTTAGGGTGAATAAATTAAATAAAATAACTAATCTGTGTATTTGAAAATGAGTTGAAATGTAACGCATGCGCGTGTGCTCTGGAGTCAACTGACGTTTTTGTTTTGTTTTGTTTTGTTTTTGTTTTTTTTAATCATTCAAATGAAAAAAATTGCGGGGTTTGGCGCAACTGTTGGGGGAGACCGACTGGAAAGGACAAGACAAAATGAAGCCAAACAAAGCAACAAGACATAACAACTGCAGGTAAATTCAGTTTGATATGTTTTGCGCCATCTAATGACAATAAATAGCCAAAGCAGGACAATGCTGAGTGGATAAGGCCAACTGTCCGTTAGCTGGCCGACAGTTAGTGTCGGCTAGCTAACGACACAATATAAAATGCATGCTAACGCATTGCTTTGTTACTCCAATACTTATGCGTTATTCAGAGAAAAAGGTGAATACAGAGCTACTAAGCAGCTAAAATCTCTTTCACTTAAGAGTGGCTCACCTTCCCCACTTCAGTTGTTCTGTATCTTTGTTATTCAGCTGGACCTCCTCACTTGAGTACAAGACAGGAAGCCCAGTAGTGTGATTGTATGGTTCATTATCTAGGCAACAGGATTATATATATGTGTGTGTGTGTGTGTGTGTGTGTGTGTGTGATACATCACCTGAAAGCTGGGACCCTGGAGATTGATTTGAAATACAACTCAGCTCGGTGTGTCAATTTTTCTAGTTATAAATCTGTGATGAATGAACACTGTGTTTTGGTCGGGCGCCTATTTTTTTATTTTTTTATTTTATATTTTTTTTTTTTATGTGAAAAAGATTCACTTGATTAACCCTCTTAACCCTGCAATTAAACTAAACTAACTTTTTTTTTTTTTTTTAGGTTTAATGGTGTGTGATAGGAGCGGGCAGTGTTTATAATGTATTGTTGTTGGTCTTATAGACTGCAGTGGAGCTGTAAGTCCTGTGTTGTTGAGATACAGGTGATTTCTTGTTGTAATATTGCGATTTAAGCTCTGGCTGATCCTGCCTACCCACTTGTCGTTTCAATATGCATTGAAACAAGTCTAAAGCATTAATTTTTTTAAGACATCTCAATCTTGGGGATGAATTTAGGCATGTGTGTCTGGGTTAACGGGAATGAGCCAAACGTCTTTTTATTTTTTATACCGTAAGTGTTGCAATATAGGGGCATGGTTGAGGTGCACGGAATAGAGGCACTGTGAATGAGCTGAACTCACAACACGGCACTTTTTGGCCCCCCCACTTCTTAAGTGAATCCGGCGCTCCTGTAGCACACTTAATATATAGTGTATGCAAGAGGGAAATCACTCTTCTGGACACATTTTCACGAGCAAACACGCATAGAAAATACATTGATTTTATTTTTCTTTCCTTTTGAAATTATGGATTTTATAACTACCCATTTTAGAGACAGTCTTTTTTTTTTTTTTTTTTAAAGACTTCTTTGTGAGGTAGGAAGGATATATATATATATATATATATATATATATATATATATATATATACACATATGTGTGCGTGTTTGTGTATGTGTGTGTGTGTGTATATATATATATATATATATATATACAGTACAGGCCAAAAGTTTGGACACACCTTCTCATTCAATGCGTTTTCTTTATTTTCATGACTATTTACATTGTAGATTCTCACTGAAGGAATCAAAACTATGAATGAACACATGTGGAGTTATGTACTTAACAAAAAAAGTGTGAAATAACTGAAAACATGTTTTATATTCTAGTTTCTTCAAAATAGCCACCCTTTGCTCTGATTACTGCTTTGCACACTCTTGGCATTCTCTCCATGAGCTTCAAGAGGTAGTCACCTGAAATGGTTTTCCAACAGTCTTGAAGGATTTCCCAGAGGTGTTTAGCACTTGTTGGCCCCTTTGCCTTCACTCTGCGGTCCAGCTCACCCCAAACCATCTCGATTGGGTTCAGGTCCGGTGACTGTGGAGGCCAGGTCATCTGCCGCAGCACTCCATCACTCTCCTTCTTGGTCAAATAGCCCTTACACAGCCTGGAGGTGTGTTTAGGGTCATTGTCCTGTTGAAAAATAAATGATCGTCCAACTAAACGCAAACCGGATGGGATGGCATGTCACTGCAGGATGCTGTGGTAGCCATGCTGGTTCAGTGTGCCTTCAATTTTGAATAAATCCCCAACAGTGTCACCAGCAAAACACCCCCACACCATCACACCTCCTCCTCCATGCTTCACAGTGGGAACCAGGCATGTGGAATCCATCCGTTCACCTTTTCTGCGTCTCACAAAGACACAGCGGTTGGAACCAAAGATCTCAAATTTGGACTCATCAGACCAAAGCACAGATTTCCACTGGTCTAATGTCCATTCCTTGTGTTTCTTGGCCCAAACAAATCTCTTCTGCTTGTTGCCTCTCCTTAGCAGTGGTTTCCTAGCAGCTATTTGACCATGAAGGCCTGATTGGCGCAGTCTCCTCTTAACAGTTGTTCTAGAGATGGGTCTGCTGTTAGAACTCTGTGTGGCATTTATCTGGTCTCTGATCTGAGCTGCTGTTAACTTGCGATTTCTGAGGCTGGTGACTCAGATGAACTTGTCCTCAGAAGCAGAGGTGACTCTTGGTCTTCCTTTCCTGGGTCGGTCCTGATGTGTGCCAGTTTCGTTGTAGCGCTTGATGGTTTTTGCGAATCCACTTAGGGACACATTTAAAGTTTTTGCAATTTTCCGGACTGACTGACCTTCATTTCTTAAAGTAACGATGGCCACTCGTTTTTCTTTAGTTAGCTGATTGGTTCTTGCCATAATATGAATTTAACAGTTGTCCAATAGGGCTGTCGGCTGTGTAGTAACCTGACTTCTGCACAACACAACTGATGGTCCCAACCCCATTGATAAAGCAAGAAATTCCACTAATTAACCCTGATAAGGCACACCTGTGAAGTGAAAACCATTTCAGGTGACTACCTCTTGAAGCTCATGGAGAGAATGCCAAGAGTGTGCAAAGCAGTAATCAGAGCAAAGGGTGGCTATTTTGAAGAAACTAGAATATAAAACATGTTTTCAGTTATTTCACCTTTTTTGTTAAGTACATAACTCCACAACTGTTCATTCATAGTTTTGATTCCTTCAGTGAGAATCTACAATGTAAATAGTCATGAAAATAAAGAAAACGCATTGAATAAGAAGGTGTGTCCAAACTTTTGGCCTGTACTGTATATATATATATATATATATAGTCCCAGGGCAGCTTGTGGGGCATCAACTATATATATATATATATATATACACACACACACACACACACACACACACACACACACACACACACACACAACTATATATATATATATAATATGTATATACATATATATACTTATATACTACAGATGTGCTGTATTTAATCAAGTGAATCTTTTTCACATTTTAAAAAAAAAAAAAAAAGAAAAAAATAGACGGATGCCAAAAACAGTGTTCATTCATCACAGATTTATAACTAGAAAAATTGACACACCGAGCTGAGTTGAATTTCAAATCAATCTCCAGGGTCCCAGCTTTCAGGTAATGTATAGAACGCGCGCGCGCGCGCGCGCGCACACACACACACACACACACACACACACACACTAAAATGGGTCTAAAGAAAGGGGCGGAATGGTAATGAGTTAATACCGCTGCCTGTTTCACCATGTGTCTCAATGTGTACTATCGTAGATATGTCTCCTCGGCAGGCAATTTTCTGTATGTTTATTTGTACTTGACGATTAAAGTCTGTGTGATTCTGACCATTCGATAGCATTAGCTTTGTACTTTCTGTACGCAGAAAGTTTATTCCTTCCCCAGCTCGGATAGGAGTTGAGAGCAGACAGACGGGGGCTAGAGGAGCACTGCGGGACAACGGGGAGAGCGGCGCTCGTCCTGCGTGCGTTCTGGACATGGAAATGAGCAGCCTGAGGAGCGCTTCAAAAGATGGTATAAATCACGATGGGCTAGTGAAGAGAAACGGAGGGGACTCGACGCAGGTGACCGTGCCTTTGGAGAGTCGGGTAACCCCGTGTGACGGACGCAACATCCTGAGACAACGAAGGTTGTTATTAGATGGTAGAAAGCGCCTTTGCGCCATGGCTCTGTTCACCGCTATTTTCGGGATACTGCTAATGATCTGCCGCGCCGAACTGTGTCACTACCTACCGGTAAGTCTGCAAAATTCACAGCTAAATATCCAATGATTAAATTGTGCAAAACTTTAAAGATGAATGAAACGACTAATCAAATCTAAGATGTGTTGGAAATTATTATCTTTATTGTGACACATCTTGGTTTGCTGGGCACTCGAGCTGTGAGGAACTGAAATCGATAGTCTATATGAAGATTTAGACACAGACCAGAGAAAGAAACTGAATGGCATGCCCTCCCAGCTCAGTTTCCACTGTAGTCTGCAGTATCCTGCCTTCTCCTCATAGATTTTACTCTCATGAATTCAAGTATGAGTTTATGTGGTATGTTCCACTGCAGTAGTCTAAATCATCTTTTACTTAAAAAAAAAAAAAAAAAAAAAAAACTCAGGTTACCTGTCAGTGGGGACTAAACCTTAATCACATCACTCCAAATAATGAACCTAAATCAGTGGGTGGTCTCAGCAGTAAGCTGCCAGGTGAATGGATTAGTAAACTGTTGTCAACCAGTAAAGACATTTTAATGTTGACCTTTGTCTGTTAGGCCGATAAAATGACCAATATAATCTACATGTACAAGCCTCAGCAGCATGCAGTGAAACTAAAACCTCTTGGAGACAACAGACAGAAATTCCTTGTGGAGTGGAAATCTTCCCACCAAACCAAACCACACCAGGTCTCTGTAAAGCTATTAAAGATCATTCAACCAAGACATGTGCTTGTGTTTCAGACAAGACCTTTGTCTGTGTTTTAGACAAATGTCTGGGCAAAAAAGAGAAAATGTTGCATTTTTGGCCTCCATGTTGCCCTTTATCATCGCTGTATATCAGATATTAAAAATGTAATCTCTGTGACAATGGACAATAAGAAATAACAATCACTTCTTACAGAACTGCTTATATTTGTTGCCATAACAACTTCCTTGATGAGCAGACCCTTTAAAACAGCATGAGCCACATGCAGCACAACAGCAGAATCTGCACCTGGGCTTTGAACCTCCCTGACCTACTGATTAGTTAGTCCATTTCCAGACACACTATTTGGTAGCACAGCCTCATGACATTAACATGCAGATCTCAGTGGATAACAATGCCAGGCCACACAATCAACAAATTATTAACTCCCTCTGACTTCCTACAGCACACGCCAGTTCCACATGTGGAAAAAAGTTCTCATGCATGCCACAAAAAAAATCAGACCACCTCCATGCTGTAAAGTCAGTGATTGATTACAGTGTCAAGAGCCTCACAATGCAAGCTCACATCAGCTAAAATCTCTATAAATACCCCAGCCTTCAAAAGAAGCTTGATATGATCATAACAGTTGAAGAAATGGACTTGGAGAAGCTAAGTAGTGAAATTAATGGCACTGGCACATATATTACATTACTATTCCAATTTACAAATAGAAACCAAGAACAGGTGTTGTCTGTCCAGTCCTAACAACAGGCATCAGCTTCGGTATCATGGAAATGCTGATGCACTGGAAAAGTTTCTCTGCCACAGTTAAAGCATATTATTTTGGAGAAACTGCATTGCTGATTTAACCACAGGTTATAGGTTATATAGCCATTGTCAGCATTAATCTCCTGTAAATGTCTTGTTATGTCCAAGTCATGAGCACAAGCTGTGACATCTTCCACCCCTATGGACTGACCTGGGTTTAAACTGTGTATGAAGCATAAGACTATGTCAGCACAATGCAAGCAGTGGTCAATACATGTAGTGTTATTTGTTATTGTTTTTTGCAGTCCATTGTGGAGATACCTGAGTGGTAGGCCTGTCAAGGTTGCACCAGTCTACCAAGTGATATTTTAAGCATACCTTTTCATGGTTATGCACGAAAAGCAGGCTATTTATGGAAAGTTTTTCCACATTTCACTTCTTCCCCTACAGTGAGATTGCTCACGGTAGTTGAGGCTATCTTTCCACATCATTTAGTGTATAATTAGAGTGTTTGAATGGGTACTCTAACTTTCTTAGTCTTGGGTATGTAGTTGTGGCAGAGCCACACAGTGGGTTTATGCACTGACCTGGATGTACCTTCATATCCTCCTTTCTGAATTTCCAGTGCCTTTATGGAACAAGCACCCAAACTTTTTCATCAGTACATCAATGTAACATCAACATATTGTGACTGGAAACTTGAGCACAGTGTTCAGTGTTGGAAAAACCCACCCTATGTTTGCATTAGGGAGTCAGATGGATAGTCTGAAGGTGCTCTGTCCCTGATTCAGTTGTTCTCAACCATGACATGCCATCTTGACCCAAGAGTGTGCATGTATACAAATAGCATGAACTAACTGGGGAAATAAACTGCTTGAGTGATTAGCTTGAAATGAGAATTTCCATTTTCCAGGGTCATGATGGCACATGATTAAGAGTGACCTACTTGTCTTCTGACCAAAAGATCACTGTAATATGTAAAATATTCATATTCATTTCATCCAAGTGCATTGTGGATGCAAGTGTTTATTCTAACCAAAGACTTTTCAAAGTGACATAACTGACCAGCCCAAGGAGGAGCTAACCAGTGTGAGCAGCTGTTGTACTGTTTGGTTTGAATAAAAACCTGCACGCTGTTGGCCCACCATAGCACCAAGGCTATCCCTGCTATAGGGTATCATTTATGTAAACTTTATATAATAGTTTTGCTGTGACATTTGTTAGATATTGAAAAACTGATTATAGAAATTATTCAGAGATACCAAAGTCATTTTACCTGTTGCTCAAAATATCCACATGAAAGGTAATAAACTGCACTGACTGACAAACCAAAACAAGGAAATCACAATGTCTGTTTCTTATTTATCATAGTAGCCTACTTACAAACCGGACCACCATTTTTTCCATAGTATTCAGTATGTTTTGCCATATCTTGGGTGGCCTTTCCTGGTGATGGTGCTCTCGTTGTCCGTCCAAGACTACGAGAAACAGTCCGTGTCAAGGTTAACCCAAATTAGGTCGTTTCAAAGGCCTTGAAATTACTGTTTCCAACAGGAAAACGTTACACAAACAATTTTAGAGACTCGGCAAGCAACGTGTTGTGAACTCTCTGTTATGGAATGTGGTGAAATGTTAAGCTTGTGTGGAGTCTTCTAATTAGTCCTGGACAAAATAGACATGATGTGGATGCACCGGGAGAAACTGTGGAAAAATGATCTACCTTGCCAATAGACGTCACACCATACCACCTACACGCTCAAGTTTCCTCAAGTTTGAAAGTTTGCAATTATCTTTTTAACTGTAAACCACATTAAATTTCGGCCCACGTTAAAACTTCCATCCGCGTTACATCAGTTGTGTCGAGATGCTGAACTGTGTGTGTGGGTGGCCTATAACTTAGCATCAGGTTAGTTTTTACTTGTGAAACCATGTGAGATACTAAATTCTTATCATAGTTTGTGTGTATGAGTGAGAGTGAGTGTCCCACATAACACAACTTTCATATCCACATTAGTCACAGGGAACACCACAGATAAGAGGTCTTCATGAAACATTGATAATAAAGAATGATAAATGGAAAGAAATTAAATCTGGGTTGGAGCAGTATTGGGCATCCATTTTATAAGCTATCTGCCTCTCCACTTCCTTCCTAGGGCTCCAGGTCTGTCTTTATCATCAACTGTTCCATCACCCTGTCCACTGGGTGTCTCCTCATCCTCATTATTGCTTTCCATTATAAGGACATCAGGGTACGTATGACTTTTTCCCTTTGTTTCTAACAGTTCAGATGCCTTTAAAAGTGTTGTTCATGTCTGCCTGTGTCAGAGTCTTAGCGTGAATGCATTTGAGGTGCATGTATGTCAGAGTGCAGCTTTGCAACTACTGTATCTCAGGGTTTCACTTGCCACATTTCATGCATCAAAGGTTTTATAGCAGCAATGCTGTGCTCCAGCTCAACTTGGTTCAGAGCGATGCTTTGAGAAAGACACTTGAGCGCATTCATTTTAGAAAGAGCGCTCGGTCCACTGATGGTAGTCTAAACACTGATTATCAAGCACTGATGTATTTTGTTATAAACACAAAATACTCTCGGAGAGAACTGTAGCCTACAAAGGCTTGCATAATATATTGCAGCTGCGATGCTTAGCCAGTTCACATCAATCCACGTCAAACCAGGAGTTTAGTTGAAGATACTCAAAATTAGCCGTTTTTAAACTCATCATTTAGACACTCCTCACCCTTACTCAACAGCAGTAAGTGCAGAGAATACCATGCAGTTACAGTAGTCATAAAAGCTGCACCACACAATGCAATGTGAGATGAAATAATAGAGCATTTGTGGCTTTCATACTCAGCATACTGTTTTGATTAGGCTGCCATGCTTTTACTCTGTTGATCAGTGTTATTAGGTTGACTGCAGGTTCTGTGTGCCTGAGACAAGATGGTTTGTGCAAGTGCTGAGTGAAGATAAGGGAGGGAAGGTTTAGGGTGGAGCTGATTAGCCTAGTAAAGCCAAGGCAGTGTTCAACAATTTATGAACATGAAGTGCACCTTCACTTTTTTGTATCATTTACAGAGCAACATAAATGGAAACAAAAGAAAAAACAAACATTAATGATTAAAAAAGAAGTTAGTATTTTACACCCCCTTCCAACCCCCCACCTTGTGTGCTAGGTTTGTATTTGCCCTTTCCTCCCTCTCATTCAATGACTCATATTCCTGACATTATTTTTCTCCAATCCATTAAGGTAGTTAATATAGATAATATGCCTAATAACATATTTGACCCTGTATAACATGAGAAGCCTTTTGTTGATATCCAGTCTCCTCTCGTTCTCTCTCTGTTGTTCTCCTCCTCTTAGCTCTTCACTATCGACAACAACCAGGCAGATTGGCATATTGCTATGACCACCCGCAAGTTTTTTGGGATTATCCTGGAGCTGATTGTATGTGCAATCCATCCAGTTGGCACGTACGGGGAAATGGGCCTCCCTGTCAATTCCTCCTTCTCATCACCGCTGTGTGTGTCCCGCAGCCATGGTGATGCTCTGATGGGCATTGAGCTGCTGCTGTCTGTGCTGATGTTCCTCCGCCTGTACTTGGTACAGCGAACTGTTATGCTGCATAATAAAGTGCTGCTTAGCGCTTCCTACAGAACCATTGGCTCACTCAACAGAATCAACTTCAGCTTCCGCTTTGTTGTCAAGACAATGATTCACCAGTACCCGGCACGCATGCTGCTGGGCTTCATCATCTGCTACTGGCTCACTGTGTCCTGGATGTTCACCCTTTGTGAGAGGTAGGGTTGAGCACTACACATCTCTAATGAGTAACAAGAATTAAGTATGATGTAACCAAGCAAAATTTATCACACTGAAAACTAACATAGGCAGACATACAATAATTATTCTCTGCATACACATTAGAAATTTCAAATACTCAATCATTTATTGTAGTTTTGGAGGTTGACTGATTCACATAGGATGAATGTGCATTAAGAAAGGATAATGTACGTCTGTGATATTACTTCTATGGAAAACTAGGGGGAAAAAATCAGACAACTGATATGATTTTGAACAATTTAGTCTAAAATTGTGACCTTGCATACATCTCTTCAACTGGAAATAACAGCACCAAAAGAGAAAAGTTTCTAAACAGAGAAACAAAAAGGACAGCAAAGTATCAGCATTGTGTGCTCAGTGTGATTTTCCATATGGGTATGTTTTCTGGTTTAGAGCTGTTAGCAGAACGATGAAATAAAGTTCATTTGTGTGCAAAAGCTAAACCAAACATTCTGAGTCTGCAATGGAAATCTCCATTTTCTAATTAGTGGAGCAGCTCTAGACTCACATTTCAGAATAGAACCTTGGTTCTGTCGTTTTTAGTCTTAGGAGAGAGCTGTTCATGTTCAACAAATATTGACTGCATTCACTGTTAAAGGACAGTCACTGTATATCTTCTCTACTTATATAGCAATCAAATATCATTAAAGTAATATCAAGTGATTCATGTTTTTGGGCAGATTTCCTCATTGTTTTATTTTCTGAGAATGAAATTCTTTCTTTTTGTCTTTCAAACTTTGACACATGCATGCACACACTGCAGGGCTCCCTCCAGACCTCCCCTGGCCAACAACACATTAAACAGACCTAACAATTGTACATTCCCCCTAAAACCTTGATGGTCAGATTGACCTTGAATTTGAAAATACAGCCCTTCTCCTGCAGCTCTCCCCCCCGTTCTCTTTCCTAAGCCCCTTACACCAGACAAGCATGGGCATATGCCAGGAAATATCAAAGCAAGACTTGTAGTAGTATAGTTATTGAGAATCTATCAATATAAAAAAGTATAAGCAAATCAGTAATTCAATAATATTGTTCATGTGAAGCATCCATCTCAAGTTGGTCTGGTTCATTTTTTGATAATACAGCACTCATCTTGGCATCTGTAAGAGAAGGGAGGAAAACTAGTTAGGGCAGGGTGGATGTGAACTGATCACATACACACCCATCTGCATTTGTAGAACTGCCAATAGGAGCACCCTCTCTCTGAAATGACCTATTATTGGCTGAGGTTTCCCGTCATGGGCTATAAGGTGCAGAAGGCTAGTTTTCTCTCAGACCACATGAACTACAATATGCTGAAAGGTTATTATGGATTTTTAACCCAATGACACCAAAAAAAAAATAAAAAAGAAAAAGAAAACCTGCCTCCCCTAGCTTTAATGTGAGCCAGCTTAAAATCAATCACAGTCCTACAGACTGTTTGGACAGTACGAGATCATTTGTTCATTTGAACCGATGGAAGGTTTTCCTTTCAGTTTCACATGCCTTAGTTTTGTATGTTTTGATGTGTCACAGGTGAAGAATTAATGACTGAGAGCTGACAAGACGACAGAAAGTTATCACATTGAGCCCTATGGTCCTGTATAGCTCCATTTCCTCTGTAACAGCAATACTGTTCTATGGAAATTGAAATTTATTTGATTATCGCTTGCAGCCAGCATATAAAGACACACTGAAAGACCCCTTGGTGTTGTTGGTTAGGTTTCTGCCAAATGTACAGTGGAATATTGGTGGGCTAAAACTTTCTTGGTACCGCTGAGTTGAGAAACAACGGTGGTAACACAGACAGATTAACACACCCCATTTTAATCAAACTTCAGAGATTCTATTTCTGCTGTGGCTGTTTATTGTTGTCGTTATGTAGGTTATATAGGTAGAATATTGTGTGACTGAATTGTGCTTTCTGTCACCCCCTGTAGGCAGAGCCATGCAACAGCAAGCCACATGGGCAAAGCACTGTGGCTCATACCCATCACCTTCCTCACAGTGGGATATGGGGACGTGACGCCGATCACTGCTTGTGGCAAAACAGTGTGTGTCATCACCGGAGTAATGGTAAATCGGATAGGTTGCTTATAACCTACGTTAATGTGAAGGCCTCTGCTTGGCAATATAAATCTGTTTCTCGTCAGGTTCAATATGAAATACCAGGTTGTAATTAACCAGCTGTGCTGTACAAGTACTAGACTTGTCCATCATGAAATACACAGCAGTGCTGTATCAGTATTAGCCTTAGACAGTATGCATGCACTGCTATAGTGCACATGCTGTGTATATTTATAAAAACATACAAAAGCCATGCTTATGTCCCATGAGCTGGGTAGCTATTTTAGGGCATATTCACTTCATCTTGCTGTTTTGGCTACTTTTATCATCTGAAATGAATTCAGTTAGGAAAACAGTGGTGTAGTGAACACATTAGCAAATAATTCTATTTAGTGCTTTACTATTTAACCTGACTCAAAGAAATATATTCATAGAGAGGATGCTGTATACAGTAAAGTTGTATTGGCTGGGTGATATGTCCTGGTTTAATCTCAAGATTCTGGTCTCTTTAGTTCTATTCAGCTCTGTTCTGTTCTGGTCTATTTCACTAGTTGCCATGGCCACAGCCTCTCTGTCCACAACAGAGCTAGAATGTCTTAATTTCCCTGTCCCTGTGATGGCAGTGGTAAATTAATGTCAAATACTTCTCTTCAGTCTTGGCAATACCAGGCACTCACTCACATTACAAAATGTTTAACGAAAGGTGAAGGGAGGGGCTGGCTATTATCAGGATTCTAGTGAATTCTTAGTGAATTTTGCATGAATTGGAGGGTCCATCTGCTGAGTGATGGCATTATTTTGCTCTGCTCATTGACTTTTTCCTATCATAGCAAGTTGTGAAATGGGTAATACAGTAATAATAATAATAATAATGATAGTCGTACAAACATAAACAACATTGTTGCCATTGTGGTTAGAGGAAATAAATTATGTTTTAATCACTGTTCAACCCAGATTAATGTGTTGCTGTTGATGTGAGCTGGCAGTATGACCATGCATTATGATGATTCATTGTAAAAAATGACAGCGGCTCTATTTTCCAAATTTTTCAATAGTGATTAATTAGACCCTCTATTCCAATTTAACCACCCTTAACCACCACAGTCCTTGATGAAATTTTATTATGTCTAAAATTCAAATGCTTTGGTTACACCCATTACACCATGTGGGTGTATCTAAGCCAGATGAAAGTGAAATAGCAACTTCCCCAACTTTCATTTGAGCAAGAGAAATTTTAGTATATAAGTAGAGAAGAAGAGAAACAGAGTTGAGATTGAAAGGTTGAGGGAGCCCAGGCGTCAGACTGAAAGCGAGAAATAGAGGATGTAGAAGTGATCATGAGAATGAGATTGAGTCACACTGAGTTGAACACAGAGAAGTGGGATAAAAAGAAACCCCTAACAGTGAGCAGCAACTGAGGGTTTGAGTAGGCCAGTAAGCCTTGGCTCGCTGCCTTATCTCTGCTGAATTCATTTCTAGTGTGAGCAGATAAGAGTCACTAGAGTGGTGCAGAGGGTGGGCACAATTCAGGTCGAGACACCTCCATGACACAGTGGAAAAAATCCTTTCCTCCTCTCTTTCTCCATCTCCCCCTGTTTTTATAAGCTTTCCCCCTTATAAGGGAAAACTTTCCACCATATCCATTTTTAGGTGGTTTATAGTCTTTGGCATCACTACAACAGGAGGGTGTGCCAACCTGTGCCCATGACTTGGAAAAAAAAGTTTTCCTACTCCCAACAGGGCAGTTCTGTGAGCCAGTGAGCTGGGTGATGCTCACACCTGTAGTATGGCTGCGAGCCCCTATCATCAGCACTTCTGCTCAGCCTCAGCCTGAGTCCAGCTGTAACTCAATTTCCAGCTGTACCGAGAAGTTGACAACACTTTCCACATCCTATCAGCGTGTGTAGACAGGTCCTGGGATAGATTCTGTACCTCCCAGGTTTCACAGATTGCTCAGAAATGGATTCATGTGGCATAGTGCCAGCCATTCTCAGTGGCTGGTTAATGTTAAGTGTAAAGACTATTTTTTAAATTCATGAAAGTAGAACGATTTGTGATAACTTGCACCAAATGGGTGATGGGTTTTCTTATGCACATGCCTGATCTCTCTTTGTTCCTTTGTCTCGCTGTTTAACTAATGCAAGCCGCAACGAGGATAACAGGTACAAACTGACAAATTACCAAACACAGTATATCTGATATCATTATTTGTGGTGGCAGTGAAAAAGAAATGTTTTTTTCTGTGTTTTTCTCACTTTGCATGGCTTTGTCTTCTTTTATGAGTATATGAATACAAATCTGTCTGTGGGATATCTGAAGATTCGTCATCATTCTGTAGCTGCCTGTCCAGCAATAGCAAAAAGCTATTCTCAGAGGAAACCCACACTATTATAGCAGTGCCACAGAGGCCTATGTTTAACCATTGAACTCGGTCTAAACATAACTTTGATTTGTTGCAAGAAACCATATGAGGTATTAAGATCGACGTTCAGCTTTTGAGTAAGTGCTTTCCCTTTAGGAGAATGGTGGACCACAAGACACATACCGCAGTGAATTTATAAAAGAAAGGAGACAAGAAAGTTTAACATCAGTTCTCTTGAGTTCTACCCACCTGATGTCAGTACAATATCTGTTATACTGTGGAATTTACCAGTAATCCTGTCTTTGAGTACATACTTGGATTGCATGTGTACTGTGTGTCTGTTTGTTGTGTGACATGAGTGCGAGAAAATGCAGTATCAGTCTTGAATGTTTGCATAGTAATTGCAAAATCAATGAGAAACTGTTGAGCAGACATGCAGATGGTAAATAAATCTGTAACCATACCAACAGTTCTGTGTGTTTGGTTTTAGGGTGTAGTCTCCACTGCTATGCTGGTGGCAGTTGTGTCCAAGAAACTGGAAATGAACAAAGGAGAAAAACATGTACACTTCTTCATGATGGACAACAAGCTCTGTAAGAAGGTAAGAGCAAAACATTAGCTATTCAGAACCCCTATAATTGTGGCAAGGATCAATTTTAAAGGCAAGTCCATTTCATTATAATTTTTGGACATGCATACATGGCCACTTTTGCACAGGAGTTTGCTGTCTTTAATCTATTGTATGATTCTCTGATAGGTCATACAAATGTAAGATGTAAATAAGCAGAAGGCAGAGTTCTCAAGTTACTCCCATGAGCTTGGACTGTTCAATCAATATTTGTAGAGGATGTTTTAGCTTATAAACTCACTTATTTCATGAGTGTTAACAGCTTGATTCTGGTCGGAATCAATGTTTAGAAAATCATCCTGGGGACTCATAAAGAAATTTGGTAAACAGCCCCATTATCCTCCCACCCACCAAAAAGATACTGCAGTGTATTGAGATAAAATCAAAACAATGACAAAATGGATCGAGCTTTCAGGGTGGAAGTGCCAACACTTCCTGTGTTGCATGCATGTTATGGTTTTTGAGTCTTTTTATAATATTATTTTTTCCTTAAATAGGGCACACCAGAGGACAGGATAGTGTGGGAAAAGAGCTTGGGGGTTGGAAGGACAAGGAGATGAGGCCTGACAATCTCTTTATAGCCTCTACAGGCGTCAAACGGAGGAAATAATCATGTCCCTGTCAGGAAAGAGACTTGTGTCAGCTCAGGACGGCCTAGGGATGGGCAGGAAGTTTTTTGTGCTAATGTGTAGTGGTGTGTTTTGTGTATGTGTGTATGCATGTGGAAGTGACTTACACAGGAGTTACTCTGTTGCATCCCTTGGGCAGGATCCATCTGTTTGGTTGTTTAGATTGATTGATTGATTAGATGAGATGTCTTTAAATGTCAGCTTATGAGAGATTTAAAGGATTTTTAAAAAATATAATAGAATTTCTGCAGTCTAAGCCACGATTTCTGCTTCTTTGCTGTGCAACAGCCTCTAGCCAAAGGAGGATACAACCGTTTCCCTTCTCGGAGTGGCTGCATCCTGTCACTGGGTGCATCTTTACGTCTTGGTTGTGACTGTTATGCTTTGTGAGTGTGAGTGTGTGTGTGTGTGTGTGTGTGTGTGTGTGTGTGTGTGTGTGTGTGAGTGTGTGTGTGTGTGTGTGTGAGAGAGAGAGAGTGTGTGTGTGTGTGTGTGTGTGTGTGTGTGTGTGTGTGTGAGAAAGTGTGTGTGTGTGTGTGTGTGTGTGTACATCCTTCTGAGCTATCTGGTGTGATCCAGATTTACGCTGATGGGAACAAGGGAAGACATCTGGATGCAGACACTGACAATTCCTAATAATAACCCTCACAACAGGGCCAGAGTGACATCATCACCGGGTAGTTACAGTGCATGAGGCAGGAAGTCAGAAAGATATTAATAGAATCAAAGAGAAAAGTACAAGAAGTGATACAGGAGAAATCCTGGAATGTCAAAACTAGCAGCAGGCCAGTTGTATTCTGTATGGGCTATTCTACTTGGTCCTACTTACGATTTTGTCTGTCTGCAGTGCAAATGCTTGTAAGCACCCCTTAAACATTTTGTACTATCTGAAAAAAGAAACTGTAGAGCAATATTGCTCAACATAAAATACTGAATCTCTGGATTTAATCAGCTGATTGTAATGAGTCATGCTCTACATGACCTCTACTTTTGAAGATATGAACCAGTTTCTACTTCAAATATGCTGAGCTGTGTTTCAATCAGTAAGGCTTCGAAGTTTGACTGTGTTATCGCCAGTGTTTCTGGTGCTGGAACTTCCATGTTTGATTGATTTGATGTCACTGTCTCTTTACTAGATCCAACATGCTGCTGCCAATGTGCTTAGGGAATGCTGGCTCCTGCACCGCACCAACGTGAAGGGCAACAGAGGAGAGCAGCGAAAACACCAGAAATACCTTTTGAACGCCATCAAAGTGTGAGTTATCACAAATTATACCCACAGAGACAGGATGTTTCTATGCGTTATGTGTTATGGTTATAAACTAACAGTTACTGTTACTACCATTTCTTGAAGCTTGCAGAGGATAACAGGTGCAGTTGAAGAGTTGATCCAACAGGGGTGGGAGGAATAAAAACTGAGGTCGTGCACTAATTGAATTGCTCCGTCTTACATGTGAAAGTAGCTTTTAATTTCCAGCAAAATCCAGTCGTTTGACTCTTCCCACAGTAAAAGAAATCAACCAAATCTCTCTCTGAATGAAGATCATCAGTTTCATTCTTGCAGTTTTCTACACCCAATGATGACAATAAAAACATTTTACTATAAAATAACATATTTTAGTGTACCATACCTTTAATTTTTATCATCAAATTATAACACATTCTTCTGAGAAACCACAATATCTGTAGAAAAAGGCACTGAAATGAAATTATCCTTTCATAATAAGTGCAAGTACTTGAAGAAATGGAACTGAAATTCGTTAATACTTTTATTCAAGCAGCTAAAATCTCTTTCACTTAATAGTGGCTCACCTTCCCCACTTCAGTTGTTCTGTATCTTTGTTATTCTGCTGGACCGCCTCACTTAAGTACAAGACAGGAAGCCCAGAAGTGTGATTGTATGGTTCATTATCCCGGCAACAGGATTATATGTGCGTGCGTGCGTGCGTGCGTGCGTCAGCATGGGTGGAGGGATTGTACTTCCTGTTTTACAATGTGCAGAGCAACTATAAATAAATACGTTGTGGAAAGTCAGAGTGGGAGGGACTTCAGAGCACCAAAACATTCCGGGACGAGACAAGACTACCTTAACAACCTTAAAGTACCTTAATGCCTTAGGTTTCTTGGCTCTAAAATATATATAGTGCTCAAAGACTGGCTGCTTTGGCATACAAAGCTACTTAATGCAACTTCCCTGCAACATTTGTTTGTTTTTCATTTTTGGGGACTTTTTACTTCTTTTACTTTAACCATTCTTCATAATAAATTTAGCCTTTTTTGTCAAGAATCCTCCAGCAATGGAGCAATTCCAGCAATTTAACATACACAGACATCATGACTCCTACATATGATACACACCTAAGTGTAAATATATCCTGTGTTAGTCTGAGGAGAGCTATATTCACCCAAAATATGGCATCCACCACACATATCAAGGCACTGTGTTATGACAGCATTTAAAGAGACTGAGCTTTATAAAATACGCATTAATATCAGGTTAATCTCATTAATCAAAAAATAATATGGATGAATGTGAGCTCAATTCATTGAACAATTCATTTGAAACAATTATAATGATCTGATTAGCGATTCATTTAATCCCTGAATCAATCTTTTAGTGTTTTGTTCTGAGTCTGCAGAGTTGCACTATGTAGTGATGACTGTAGTGTGTTGGTCATATTCAATAAAAGTACATTCATGTTACTGCTTTGGGTCAATTCTTAATGTAAAAAATAATATGTTTAATAATGCACCAGGTGAGAGGGTTCCTTGTACAATTATAGCATTACTTCTCTGAGAATGTCTTTCATATCCAAATTGGCATTGAAATATCCCTAACAGAATCAGTATTGACTCAGACTGAATTAATGCGGAAATTGGAATCGGAATTGAATCGATTCAGGAAATCAGTGGTGATACCCAGCCCTGCGTATGAAAGAAGTGGCCATGCACTAATACTTTAATTAGAAAGACTGATTTATTGTCACCTTTTTTTTTAATCCGTGTCTTGATGCAACATTTGGATTAATGGCAGTATGTTCTACATGACTGAAATTTGTCCAACCTTTTTGCCCTTCTGGACAGATTTCGGTATTTGCGCCTCAAACGACAGAGAAGGAGAGATTCTGCCAATGAGGCGGTCGCCCTCCCCACGGTAAACTACAGCTGTCACTTTTGTTATTTTTCACTGGAAAGGCTAATGCCCAACAAAATTACCAGGATCCTTTAAAAACACTCACAAACTATACAGCCTCCTTTCCAGGATATTACAGCTTCTACTTTTATCACTAGGTGTTCAGACACATAAAATGTCTGTTTAAAAAAAACTCCATAAAATGTCTCAGGATTCTTTGTGTTAGCAATTCATCGGCCAGACCACTTTTCCTCATGGAATAAAAACATGACAGACATTAGCAAGCAAGCATGAGGAAGTCTGACACGATGATGGAATAATTTCTGCATTTTAAAGTGGATATCCTTAAATGAGGCATGTGGGAAAATATTTTTGCTCTGCAATCCTGCAACATAGCATGTGTGTAGAGTGAAACTGGACATGTTTTTGTGCCTACGTTTTACACTTTTTTCCTTAACGTAAAAATCTGTGTACTGTGTGACTGATTATGACAGATGCATATGATCATGTGCGACCGGCTTCTTAGCATTGAGCAGCGCCTCCAGCAAATCTCTGAGGTCCTGTCTCAGGTCGTACATCAACTGAACCCAGAGATCAGGTAACACAAATCACAACTAACAGTGACACTCTCAAGGTCTGGGGGGTATTACAGACTGCAGGATTAGCAAGTTAGCCAAATATTAAGTGTTACAGAATATCTCCTGAGGTTTTGTTAATAATTACGAATCATCATCCTTTCAAAATGTTGTCAAATTGGATAATGTTAGCCCAGACAATACAGGATCAGGACTTCCAAATCTGAATTTGGATTGCTTGCCTTGGTTGTATGCGGATCAGCCATAACTTTAGGTACACCTGCACAATTTAAAACAATCCAATCCAACTGTTCTGCCATAAAAGTTTACTTTTCTGCTGCCTATAATGTTCACATTTTCTGTTTGTCACAATAATACAAGTGCTCAATCAATTCTATGTTTGGCATTGAGCTCATAGTTAGTGGTGCTGTTGGACTGGACTGCATTTTATTGAGAGGTGTTGCTAATATTCTGTCCCCTCATGTATATAAATAGGGAGGGAAAAAATTAGAAACACCTCTTAATATAATGTAGTCTATCCCTAGGTTGTCCTTAAGAGCTTTTGCACTGAACTGCACTAGATTACACAGGTGGACCTAATGTTATGGCAGATCAGTGTATGTGACCATCTGGTGGTCATACAGTGCATTCAGAAAGTATTCGGACCCCCTTCACTTTTTTTCCTTTTCAATAAATTTGCAAAAAATTCTAAAATTCTGTTTTCACTTTGTCATTATGGGGTACTGAGATTAATGAGAGAAAAATGAATTTAAATGATTGTAGAATCAGGCTGCAACATAACAAAAGTGAAAAACATGAAGGGGGTCTGAATGCACTGTATAATAGGTAATTTGGTAAAGTAGGTAAAGGTAGCTCATTAATGACCTACCTTTTAAGAAAGAGGTGATTTTTCCCCCTCCATCTGCAAAGCAGTGTGGTGCAATTAATATTTTGACAAAATAGCAACATATGCATCTTTTCATATTCAGTCATTTTTTATGATAATTTGAGGAAATAAAAGATCACTACAGCATGCAGGCTACAGTGTTGGCTTTCTAATTTTCCAAGGCTTTCCACTTTGGGCTGAGGATGAGACCATTGTTGATCATTATGAAGACTATATTGTGCTATACTATATTGTGAAGCACAATGCATACACAAATGATGGAATAAATTGCTTCTTTGTTCAAACACCATGTAGACATTGAGTAACACATCATCCTTTTAAGTTCAAATAATTAATGAAAATCTTAAGTGTTACATTTTAGTTTTAATGAAATTCATTACCTGTGTGAGTCACTTGTATTAAACCTTTTAATTCACTGTTATATAGTAACCTTTTAATTCAAGGTTACTATATATATAGTAACCTTTTAATTCACTGTTTAAATATCTCTTCTGGCATTTATTCCTTATATTCCTTATTAGCGCATATCAAATCAGATAATGTGTGATATGCATGTGTAAACAGAATTCAAAGAACTTGTAATTGACTTTTCTTGTCTTTGTGTGTGTAATCAACTTGTGAATTTTTATAATAATATCTGAAAGTAAAATTTGGAACCCCTTTCCCCTGTGTGTTAAAAACAGTGTTTTTGGTCATATGTAGTCATAAATAGGTGATTTTCAAAACTTTCCACCAATGGGATTTCTTGGGACTTTTTTTTCCCTCACTCAGGACAAACTGAGGATCCAAAATCAGTTGAGTTTGCTTCTCTTGCAATTTGTCCTAGGTTGACCCCAATTTTGGCCTAAAATTACTGGACTATAAGTTATCATGCTAACTTGCTAATGCTGTTTTGTTGAATACCCCCCCCCCCCAACACACACACACACACACACACACACACACACACATAAAAAAACTAAATTGTGCATTGATTATTAGTAACAAGAAGATTAACAAACTATTTTCCTTTCCAGGTGACCTGGCTACATGCATTGGTCAAAGACTGGAGATAGATGGTTGTCTTCAGTGCTTTAGACCAAGATCTACCACTCAGCAATACGTGGAGTAAAAGCCCACAGATGTTTGAATTCTGAATAGTGTTGCCTTTTTCATATTTATTTTTTATAACCAGTCCATTTTCACGGTTGTACGCTTTGTCAAGAAACAGCAGGCACTGAAATGCCCTCACTAGGGACGCAAAGGCAGCCCCTGCGGCCCACAGGAATGTCATAGAAAGACCAAACCAGCGCTGAAACGTAGATCTCATCAAGCCCGACATTTTTCGTGCTGGTGCCCCCCACCTAAAACCAACAGGAAGTCCGCAATTTGCATTTGAAAGTCACGTTTTCGCCCAAATTTTCGCTTTGCAGAAAATCTATAAACTCCCAGGGCGTTAATGGAATCGGCTTGAAAACTTAATACATGACAGAGGACACAGTGCTTAACAAAAGTTCTTCAAGGTTCATTATAATTTCGAACCGTTTGGATTTCAGAAGCCCTCAAAGTCAGACTGTCCACAACGAGCGCCTCCACTTTTTCCCATGGACCCTGGTGGGAATAATGCAGAATCCTAGGGGCTAATTAGGCCCCTGCTGACTACAGTAAAAGTCTGACAGCTTCCAAACCTATGCCGATGGACAGAGGACGAAAATGCCTACAAAAATATATACCATGGTGTGGATTGGAAAAAGTTTGTGGCCACTGTGAAGAGTTGTTTAACAGGTGGAACTCTGGTTTCTCTGCTCTGCACTGTTCTCCCTCCCCTCCTCCACTCCTCTGACTCACAGTAGCTGCCTGCAGCCTTCTCCCAATACACACTCATTGGGAAGGAGCAGTAACAACTCTGTGTGTGTGTGTGTGTGTGTGTGTGTGTGTGTGTGTGTGTGTGTGTGTGTGTGTGTGTGTGTGCTTAATGCCACAGCCACCGGGCACAAGTGGGCACGAGGCGGCACGGGTGCGAGGGCCCGTCCAACGCTGCTTGCAGCTTTAATTCATATTTATTTTTTATAACCAGTCCATTTTCACGGTTGTACGCTTTGTCAAGAAACAGCAAGCACTGAAATGCCCTCACTTTCTCTCAAAATCAGACTGGAAGGCAGAAATTAAAGTATGCATGACTACAGTAAATGCAGTTTATTTTAACTAGGTAAGGAGAGCAACAGAAGGCAGACTCAACATGGGATAAAAAAGGTGACAGGTGCACTGGTAGACAACAAAAAAAAAATCCCTGAAACATCACGCAAATATGTACAGTAGCCCAGTTTGGAAAAAGGTGACTGTCACCTAAAAGTGACTAGTTTGCATCCCTGATGTACCGCCATATGCTTTGTCCAAGTGTGAAATACCTTCACATTTTCTCTCAAAACCAGCCTAGACATTAAAATATAGATGACAGCAATTAATGCCATTTATTTTAACTAGGTAAGGAGAGCAACATAGTTGTTCCCACTGAGCAATATGGCACATGACAACAAAATGGAAATAAACAAGCAAACAGGTACTATCCACAGTATTTCACTCCAGTCCACACTATGCAACACATCCCCAAAGTCAGTGTGATGGCTGTGACTGCACATTATCAGGTAGAGCTCTGTAACTGGTGTCACAGTTAGAGACACCCCGCCTCACACAGTGGGCCTGTCAGTCAGGCGGCTCCTGGGCTTTGTCTTGATCACTTTCACCTGTGAAAAGGCCATCGCACAGGGATACGCTGAGCCAAAGTAGGCTTTCACTTTCAGTGCACAGAAGAGGAGAGGACTTTTTTCCCTGCTCAGTCCCCTAAAGTTGCTGTCCTCTGCCCTGGCTTGTATTTCACTGTCACTTTGTAGTTCAGTATGTCCCTGTCCACTCCTTTTGGTAAGGAAAATGCATCCTGCAACTTGACATATAGTGTTGGTGTCAGTGGGAAGAAATGGACCTGTGATCAATTTGACAATGACGTACATGACATGCATTTCCTGAAAACTCCTGTCAAATTCAGCTGCTGCTTTATTTAAATAGGCACAGAGCTGCCCAGGTTTGGCTTGTCTTACATCGTGTGTCCGTCTGTCCAGGTTTGGGAAGTGGATCAGTGTCCCATTTCTCAACTGAGAGGTCCACAGACCCACTTAGGCTTTGACTGCATTGACAGTGCTAACTGTGTGGTGTTAGACACTGTAGACTCTACAGTATCCATCCAGCAGATGGTGTTGTATCTGTATTTATTTATCCTGCAGTATAAAAATCTCAAACAAGGACTGTGGAGGGCCATGTGGTTCACAGTCCAGGGCTACATGTCTCGCTCTCTAACAGCTAACAGAGTTTCTCTGGGTGATTACTTCATTCCAGGATTTTGCTTTAGTTTCACAAAGGGACTTAATTCTCATATTTTACAGCGTTTGCAGTCAGTTTTATATAAATCTCTCCTGAATTCTCCTTTTCAGAAACATCAAGTTCCAGGGGTGTCCAATCATGTGCCATGGAGGGCCAAGAGGCTGCAGGTTTCCATTCCAACCAAAAACTCCACCAGGTGACTTCACTTATCACCTGTATCAGAAAGGAGGAACTAATCAGTGAAATCACCTGGTGGAGGTCTTGGTTGGAATGAAAACCTGCAGCCTCTTGGCCCTCCATGGCACATGATTGGACACTCCTGATGAATGGTTACTCAGCAAAGCAGAACCAGGGCATTACAGTTTTTAGCCCACACAGCTTCTGTATTTATTGAATTTTGTCTATAAAAATTATTTTAATCATTTGTCTCCATAATAAATAGTATTTTTTTCTGAACATGTATTTACTGTTCTGTTCACTTTGAACTCACCAAGTGACACTGAGGAATGGGAGAGGTTGTCTTCTCACATGGGAACAGAAGCAAAGAATTCAATTCACGTACTGTGGGAAGGAACTTTTAATGTGCATCTTGTAAATGTTTATGATTTATGTCAAAAGTTGTTGTCATCTGATACCAGTGTAGGAAAAAACAGTTGACAGTTTACACCTGTTCTGAGCACAACAAAGAAACTCTGGAAGACAGATCTGTATATCTGTATTTGGACTCTAGAAGCTTCAGTATTGCTTTATAGACCTGGTCTGACAAAGATTTTCACTTTGTGACAAATATCAGCTAAAACTGGATAAATTGTCTGGGGGATTAACTGGAGTTGTGAATTGTTTTCAATACTAGAAAATAATACTATGCTAGAGAACAGTTCCTCATGGGTTTATTTATTCTGTTAAATTGTGAAACAAACTTATGATTTATTCTACCCGTTTACTGTGTTTCATTTGCACATGATAAGAATATATTGCATTTTTCCATTGTATTGCAGTTATCCAGGACATGCTTCTCATTAAAGCTGTTGATGAGCAAATTAACATGACTTTGGTTTCGCATTTCGGCTGCTGATTACTCTTACCTATTGAGACGTGGACTCCAAAAATGCAATATTTTGTCTTTTACCAATGGTTGCAATGATAAGGTGTTGATTTCTACCCAGTGTCAAAATTTGTGGTGTCCGACACTTTCCATACAATAAGAAATCCGATATACTCGGACCCAATCAGCGTGTACATGGCTCTGTGTGCAGAAAGACGTCTTGAATCGCCCCTCGGGGATTTGTAGCGCTCCTCTGTGGGACAACCGGAGTGATGATGGAGGGCTGCTGGACAGTCATGAACTTGGCTGCCCCGCCATTAATTAATGTGGAACCGAGCCTCGGTGGGAGGAGGATAACGATGGGGAGGAAGGGCTCGACCGCAAAACTGTGGCCAGAGGCCGAGTGGCAGGAGGCTTCCCACTGACAATCTAGTCCAGGGGTGTCAAACTCGTGCCATGGAGGGCCGAGAGGCTGCAGGTTTTCATTCCAACCAAAAACTCCACCAGGTGATTTCACTGATCACCCTACCTCCAAAGAGAGAGGCGGGACTAATCAGTGAAATCACCTGGTGGAGTTGTTGGTTGGAATGAAAACCTGCAGCCTCTCAGCCCTCCATGGCACGAGTTTGACACCCCTGATCTAGTCTCTCTGTTTGGTCTACCGACAAAATATTAACTATTCCAGGTCGATCAACTGTAATTTTTCATCCTCCAAACAGATGAGGCACCAAGTTTTCACACAAGTCCAGATAGCTTTGTTGTCATGAATGTACAATTATGTTTTAAATGTTTTAGATAACATTTGACATTTAACTAATACACCGCAAAACTGATGCAAAACGGGCACTATAATTTCAGGCATTACCAGTTTAATGTTGAAAAATTAAGATGTTCTTTATCTCTAGTAATGATATATAAGAAAAACCATATAGCATATGCTATACACATAATTCATGGAGTACATTACAGCCTAGTGGAGGGAGACAGTGACCTCTGGTGGAGGAAACAGGAAGCTGCGTGAATACGAAGGGTAAGTTACAGTTAACTCAATTAATGAGAAATTCATTAATTAATTTCATTATGAAATTAATAATTAAAAAAACTGTCACAATTTCCAGTGTATACATTACATACAAATTCACTTTTTTCCCTATACGCCTTCGAGCAAATATGGGAATATTACAAAAATATTACAGGCAACAGTGTGAAACTGAGCCCCGAAAAAAAAAAGAATAAATAAATAAATAAACAGCTTCCCAAAAGGCATGGTAAAGTTCGCCCTCTGCTGCTGACGTAGGCAAGCTCTCCTGCCAACGCCGTGAGGTCAGCTGGATGTTTACCGCAGTTGCCATGGCAAAGTGAGCCACCCGGATATACTCTGACCTGCCGTGAGCCAAAAGGCCCACGCCGCTTCCAGCGATTAGTTTCTATGCTCCGTCCCTCCGGGTTTCCAGTGGCAACAGACTCCAAACAAACATGTATGTAGGCATGAACCACCACTTAAAAAAAAAAAAAAAAAATACCATATTAGAAATTTTGCAGTAATTCAGTTGTAGTAGTTGTAAATACTGAGGTAGAAATCACTAATTTGCTTTATGGTGATGAGTATGTTGACATGAGTTCACCCTTGTCCATGCTGAGGAAAACCAGACGCGCTCCTCTCCAGGGGCCTCTGAGCCAGCCACGGTGAGTTCACATCTGACAGAATCACAAATGGCACTGTGCAAAACTACAACTGCAGTGCACAAGTGGACGGATGTACAGTGACTGTCTCTGACCAGCAGGGACAGAGGACACGGGCCACACAGGGGACATCATCCCGCAGGTAGGACACCAGTAGGATAATACTGCAGTGATGTCACACTACCTTTTTTACCATGTGTTTTTGGTTTTTATTCTGCTTCTTCTTAACTGATAGACACTGGAGATGTTCTCCTTGTGTCGCTGTGCTACTTACAGATATTTATGATGTTTTCAGGGCCAGAGGCCACACCACCTGAGGGTCCCTCTGATCTAAATCCTCCGCCAGGGACTCACACTGGGCTTGCTGATGCCCTCTCCACTTCAAATTCAAAAGCCTCACTAAAGAAAGGTAGAAGTTATCACAGAGTCCAGTGCATCATACTTTAATTAACACTATACAAACCTCAGTCTGGGTTTGACCTGTTGATTCAGCAGGTGCGCCACCGAGTGACTTTGAGCTGATGTCCTCCATGGGGTGGCGGCTGGCCCAGCTGGAGGCAAAAGTGAAGAGCCAAGCGCAAGAGATTGAGCGCAAGGTGAGCAGCCACCTCCCCCACTCAGGCAGTGACAGATGCATGCAACCCCTTTGAAACCTCTCTTTCTTCATTTATCTCAAGGACAGAAAGATCTCTGTCTTGGAGAAGGAACTGAAGCTTCTTAAAAATCCAGGTAACCCCCTATCAGAATTTTGGATTCTGCCCTTCTCAGCAAATGACACTGAGTCATCCTTCATCTCAGGAGTGCTTGATAAACGGGGCTTAATTGTGGCTAATTGCTTCCCATGTGTGAATTTAGAGAGTACACGTGATCCAAGAGACAGAGACGAGCTGGTGAAGTTGTGCCGCCGGCTGCAGACCCAAGTCTGTGACATGGAGGTAAGTCAGAATAATAAAAGATTATTTGCTGTTGGTTGTCTTTGTGAATAGACTTTTTTTTTTTTTTTTAAAGAGTGAGTGCTGTGCTTTCCGTTGCAGCGTTTTCTGAGTGACTACGGCATGATTTGGGTGGGAGATGGAAAAAACTGTGATGCCGCAGAGGGAGAGGACGCTGAGCATATGCAGGCCCAGGGTTCAAGCAGAGGCCTGAGACAGCCAGGTAGAGGAGCGAGTACTTCCTATCGATTGTCTTGAGTATTTATATTCTGTCGCAGTGCCACTGAGCAATACCAGGACTGACTCTTCTCTATCATCAGTGCAAGTAACTGTCTTAACCCTTTTCTTTTGCAGGCAGCTCTGTTGTCAGGAACTTCCACATGAACTTTGACCTCGTGCTGCAGAACATCAGGGAACTGAACATCCTGGCAGGGGAGGGAGAGTCCTTTGTGCAAGCCACAGCAAGGGGGGCCAAATTAGCGAAAAAGGACCCAGTTCAGCTGACACTTTATAGGAACGGCATTGTAATGTTCGAAGGGCCCTTCCGCTCTTACCAGGAGCACAGCACCCAGGTTAGCTCGTTACAGCTAGATGGAAAAATGAAATGTAGTCATGTAGGAGCTTTGGTTCACATCCTGTTTCTCCTGCTCTTTACAGCAGTGCATGCAAGATCTGATGGACAGGTATTTTCCTTCTGAGCTTCAGGAAAGATTTCCAGATGGTGTGCCTTTTGAGGTATCTCTCTTTGTCTGCTGTGTGTGTGTGTGTGTGTGTGTGTGTGTGTGTGTGTTAATAAGGATGTAGCGTAGGGATATGTACTAGGTATGTTAACGGGCGCCAGACAGGAGAAAGTTAATCCTATCAATTTCTTTTCTAAATTATAAAATGTTTAAAGATACATAACTAGTACAAAACAAAACCCGATTAGCCCTCCTGCTATCCTAGCTACAAAAGAATATAAACAAAGGAACAAAACACCATTCACAGCGAACAAATCTGCATACATGAGATGTTAATGAAATTAAATCAAAGGCAAACAATCAAATCAAATATAGGGATGCGGTATATACAAACCAGCTCTCCTGTTCACCTTCTCAAACCAAAGCATAGCAAAGCAAATCTTGCTCAGTGAAATTTCAACAAATACACAATAACCAAAAACACTCAAAAACAATCAAATTAAATTCAGTAGTCCCATAAACAATTTCAGACTAAGTGAAAGGTGTGAGTAAGCATGAATTAAGTCCAGTTCAATTCAGCTCAGTTCAAGAAAGTCAGGTGGGCGTGTGTGTGTGTGTGTGTGTTCAGTTCAGTTCAGGGGTTCAGTGTAGGATTGCATGAGTGTGTGTTCAGTTCAGTTCAATTCATGTACATGTGTTGGGTTGGTGTATGGGGGTTCTTTGGGAGGGGCTATCCAAAGAACCAGGGACAGGGGCAGTGAAATAGTGTGGGTGAGGAGGGTGGACGGGTGAAAAGAGAGAGAGGGAGAGAAGCCTGGAGAGCGACAGGCAGGGAGACTTAGCACTTAGCTTCAGCTTCTATGGATCCACCCAGGCAGAGAACAGCTTCCAAGCATGCTGTATATGAAGCACACCAAACAACACTCCTCCCAAGCACACCCCAGGGTTCAGCTCTTCTCCTCAGCCCAGCGCTTTTTCATACAGCAAACTGCAATTCCTCCTTACTCTTCAGTTGGTTTTGTGGTCTTACTGTTTTCTTAGAGATTTTAGTTACATTTTCTAGAAACTGGTTTAACTTTTAGTGATCTCCTCCTTTGTGCTCTCACTCCTCTGTGTTCTCCTCCATACACAAGCCAGATTGCCCTACAGGTGTGTCCAATTTATCTCCTCTGCTCCCCACTCCCTTTCCCCTGAACCAATTAAAGGGCTATTCCACTGTTTGTTTTTTTTTCTCTCTCTGCCACAAGGAGATACATAAGACTTGATTAATGTGGGTTAACAGATTTGTCCGTGTGCAGGGTTCATGATCGGCGAGATGAGGAGTTTATTGTCAGACAACCATGGGCTGTGTTTTCCGGTCGAGGACGGATAGTTGATGAGGCAGCAGAAAAAGAGAAATCATCACACGCCGCATCATCTGAAATACCCGGTCTGTTCTGGAAACATCACCCGGTTACTTCCTAAAATGGGGACTGTGGTGGAAATCCTAAAACTAACCAATGTGCAGGACTGCTCTTATAACTCCTCTTGACTTGTTCGCAGGCAAGAAGCTGAGCTTGGATCAGTTTCTGAACAGGCTGCCAAAGGTGGTGGTCAAAGGCGGGCAAATGATTGACATCAGGGAGTCAGTGAAGGCCGTCCTGCAGGTGAGGCGGGTCAGCAGCTAATCAGGGAACTCTGCCCCAACTCCATGGTCACCTACAGCTGTTTTTTTCCCATAGGCATAATGTTGAGTTATAGACCAATTTTCTACAGGATCACTGTAGTCAGCTGTCTCACCCGTCTTTACTTGTTAATAAACAGCATTAGTATGACCATCACCTAACAAAATACCTCCTCCAGGGTTCGTCTGATGCCCAGAGCACTAATTCAGTGACCTTCGTTGACACATCAGCACTGCAGACGATGAAAGAGAGGTAATAAATACATAAAATCATCACCTAATAACTGACAGTGTAATAAATGTCAGATAATGTTACCATGTTGAAAATGTGATCAATTCTGTTAATATAATACCTTAACAGCTAATGTAATAACATCTTTAGACTGCTAAAGATGCACCTTAATAACAGTATCATGGGAGAGAATTGTAACAATAGCAGGCTTTATTATATTTTTGACCCATTAAGAAAAACACTTTGTTACTTTTTGACAAGCTGTTATGTTATCAGTCAGCTTGGTTATTATTATTAGTTTCTGCAACTAATCTGTAAGGAAAACTAGCCCGCTTAGAGTACTGCTCAAGCATCTTTAAACTGATCAGCTTTCACCTCATGTAGTGGTGTAATATATTTACTTTAAAATAGTAAAACACCTGCATTCAAATCTGGCCTCAGGCCCTTTGCTGCATGCCATCCCCTCTCTCTACTGTGACTGTCAAATAAAGCAGAAACGCAAAAAAAAAAAAAAAAAAAACTTAAAATACTGAAATATAGCAGTAGAGCATATCAGTGATTTGTACGTGCCAGCTCTCTACATTTTTGCTTCTTGCACTCAGAGTGAAGATGTGTGACTCTGACCAGGCTGCATCCGTCCACGATGTGACCACACTGAAGGTGAAGTCAGAAGACGGGACTCACAGTTTTATAGTGAAAATGCACGTCTCAGAGACGATAGGCCAGCTTCGCCAGTACCTGGACACACACAGGTGAGACCAGGATGTAGGCTCCTGACTGGCAAAGGCGTTACCATCCTCTCTGATACCAAGCCCAATTTGCTTTTTGTCATGAAGGCAAGATCCAAATAAGTCACAGTAGCATTTTTTGTATTTTTTGCACCTCAGGGGGGACAGTGTCTCTGGATATGACATCATCAGTGTGCACCCACAGCGCTGCTGCTACAGTGATGACATGCAGACACTCGTGTCATGTGGACTCACATCTAATGTTACTCTTCTGCTGAGACCAGCAAAGCCACTAATTCACTGACTGATTCTTTCAATAAATATACAAAAATGATCTTTTCACCCATTTAGGTCTGTTGGGAGTCACATTTAAATAACTCATTTAATAACCATAGATTATGGGATGACTTAAAAGGGGAAATTAAGATTTTCAAACTTGGTATCTGTGGATATTATGCCAGTATGATTCCAAGTACAAAGGGAAAGGGGTAGCAAACTGGTACCCACGGCTTTCTGCACAGAAGGGATAAAAACAGTTAACATCATCCACAAAAATGAAATCAACTGCAATGAGAAATGAATAGTCACCAGAAAAAAAGTTGAAAACAAATCTTTATTTCTAAAATATGCAAATACAAGAACAAAAATATGAAAATATAAACATCTTTTCCATTTTGCAAAACATTTGAGATGTTAAGGCATGCAGGGACTGACTTCCCAAAGCTAAACCTTGAAAGAGAAATGGTGTGGATCTAAGTTATGTATCTGCACAGAGTTTGTAGAAGTAGAAATGTTCAGCAAGACATTACTCCCATAACAGAGTAGGACCCAGGATGCATTCTCACTGACTTTTGACACAAAAAAGAAAAAGAAATATAAATACTGCAGATGAGCAGATTTTCAGTCATGAATGTCACACGTTTAGCAGTTAACTGGTTAATGTCATTCACATCAGTCATTATCAATCTGAACTGTATAGTATAATATGAAGTTCATCTAGACAGGCTTGAATCTACTCACACTTTCATGTTGCTACAAGGAACAAGACAGTGTAAAGGCATCGACAGGCTCTGTGACATAGCCCCAAAGTATGTGATACATTCAGAGTCAAGGAATGTATTGACTATTCCAAAGGTTGATACAGTGAGAGAGGTCAGTCAGCTGCAAATAGACCTTTCTGGCTGGTCTGCTTGAATTAGCGTTATGGTTGCAAACATCACAGAAAGGCACATGTTGGCATTTCTTCAAACAAGGCCTCTGGCAAAGAGAAGCAACCACAAACATTCACTGAGCTGAGCAACCCCCTGGATCAAAGTTTCTTTGGTAACAAAACTGTTGTAGGCCTACAAGTGTGTGAATGTCTCTTTAGTAATCATCCTACATTTGTTAAGTCACATACCACACATCAGAGTCTAATGTTACAGTGTCCACCATTTTAAATAATGGCATGTTGTTAACATTCCTTTTTAATTCACTCAAAAAACAAAACAAAAAAACAAAACAAAACAAAACAAAAAACACATTAAAATATTGTCAGTTGATTGTCAACCACATCTTGGATTATTTCCTTAATGAAGGAAATTAGGATTTAAATAAGTTATCTTCATGGGATTTTTACACAAACACCTTTCCATTGGAGTTTAAAAAAAATGGGAAGAGTTTGATTACACACTGAAGCATGTCATACTAAAACAATCATTTAAAAAAAAACACACAGGCAACATTTAAGGATCAAGTATAAGAGTTAAGTTCCTTTTCTGATAGCCCTTGGACTGAAATAGATGAACTCACCATGGCAGAGTTGATATCCGCTGTACAATCAATTCAGAAGTGGAGGAAGCTACTCCATTTGGGCTGGTGTCTGCCCCAAACTAACAACAAGATTCAGTCCTCTTTCTGACATTCAGTAGACAGACATGCACTCAAGGCCCATTTTAGAGGTGCAGTGGGAGTCAGGTTTAACCCATTTCCTGGGTAGATGGGTTATTGAGTAATGCAGTTCTCACCCATATCCTGTGCGTAACGGTCTGATACTGTATTGCGTAGCTCCTCAACATCTCGACGGAGCTGCTGAGCTTCAGTCAGCTTCTTCTGCAGCACCTCTGGGCTCATCCAGTCCTCCACCTGCTCTCCCATGGGAGGGGGTGCTGGACAAAAAGCCACATTGTTTATGACACAGAATTTTCCCAAAAGTGTTAATCTCCTGAATCAATTTACTATATGAACTGTGGCATAGGCTGTTCTAAAACTATCCCAGGTTTCAAAAGAAAACCATGTCAATATGAGTTATGAAATCAAGCAATGCTTACATGTGATGCCGAGCAGCAAGGAGAGGTTGGGGTCTTGTCCCTGGGCTCGCTGGGTCAGGATGTTGCATAGGGAACGAAGGTCAGACAGGCAGGAGGACATCTCTCCATGTAGCCTCTGTGTGAGACGAGCCCCGGCCGGCTGCAGGTTGGAGGAGGCCTGGTTAGCGTTCCTCCACGCTGGATCTCCCATCTGCTCCTGCAGCGTCAGATTCTTCTCCATCAGTTCCTGGGTCTGGGTGGACAGCTGAGACACAGTAGTCAATCACGTTACTGTTAGGCAGTGGTGTAGCATGAATTGATGACAGGTTCAAAGAGGACTCACACGCTCTCTGAACACCAAACAGACCAGCCTTTGGACTTCTAACTCACCTCCTTCATGGCTGTGCGTAGCTGCAACAGACTCTGCTCTTTGGCCAGCACCTCCTCTCTGAGAGCCTGGGAGCTGCTCTCTTCCTGAGACACCTGCGCCGTCAAAGCCTTTAGAGTAAAACAAATATACAAACACATTACACACGTGTTAGGGGCAACAGCTGCACAATAGTCACAGTCTTTTCCTTTAGACATCTGGTGAAACCATGAATACCTGGATCTGGGAGCTGAGCTGTTCCATCATCCTGTGCTGCTTCTCAATGACCTGCATGGAGAGCAAATTAACCGGTAAAACATTTCTGCTTTGTTAAACAAACAAACAAACAAAAAAGAACAGAACAAAGCTGACAATAATTAATTCACAATTGAATGCTCTTGGATCTTCATTTTCCCTTCTGGTCTGTGTGTGTGTGCAAATAACTTTCATGTTGTGACATGAGGAAGTGAGCTCAGTAGGAGTGTGTGGGGTTGCAGCGGTTGCCTTGTACCTGAGGCATGCAGCAGAAGACTGAGCACAGCAACCAGAGAGAAGATAGATATCAAAAGTGTGACTACACTTGGGTAAGAATAACAAAACAGTCTGGGCAAACATTAGAAATCAGACATTCAAAGTGTGGTAAACTCTGCACACTGGGCGGTCTGATGTTGCAAGCATTTTTTTCCTCACTTGAACTTCGGACTGGCAGAAGAACTTCACTTAATTCACTTACATACTGCAGTTTTTGGGTGCTACACGGGTGTATAAAGGCAATGATAAAAAAAAGACATTATGACGGAGTTGTTAAGGAAATGGAAATAGATTGTAAGTAAGTAAGTAAGTAAAATTTTATTTATATAGCACCCTTCGCAGTACGAATACACAGAGTGCTTTACAGTAGAAACAGATAAAACAAAAACAGTCAGGTGACCGTCACATCATTATTAACATAGACATCACCAACAACAAAAACATCATCAACAATAATGCCATAGCTATGCATAAAAGGCAGTGCAACATAAAGTGCAAGTGCATTTATCTCACCAGCAAGAACGAAGCAGACCATACACTGTACAAATGAAAATAAAAGAACCCGGAGAAGGCGTAACCTCAGGCCTATGTTAAGAAGGCTAGCCGGAAAATATGTGTTTTAAGCTGCTTTCTAAAGCCATCCACCGTCTGGGCAGCTCTCAGAGCCTGAGGAAGTGAGTTCCAGAGGCGTGGTGCCACTGCTGCAAAGGCCCGATCACCTTTAGTTTTTAATTTGGTGCGGGCACTACCAGGAGCCCTGGTCAGCTGACCGCAGAGAGCGACTGGGGGTGTGATGGTGGATGAGGTCACAGATGTAGCTGGGAGCAGAGCCGTGGATAGCTTTAAAAGTAAACAGTAGTACCTTGTATTGGATTCTGAAGTGAACCGGTAACCAGTGTAGGGCGGCAAGTATTGGTGTAATATGACATGATTTCTTAGACCTGGTGAGTAATCTGGCAGCTGCATTTTGGACCAGTTGGAGACGGTTTATGGATACTTGGTTTAAACAAGTGAAAAGTGCGTTACAATAGTCGAGCCTGGAGGAGATTGTTATATGAAGTAGTGGTCAAAGAATCCACACTGATAAAATCTGATCAATTTCCATCCCAATTGGTGAGGTGGCAGCACTGAACAATTAATTGAAATACTATTGAAACTGCAATATTGCCAAGTGCATTTTGATCAAGATAAAATGTGTGACAAAATTTTGTAAATAAAGTACTATGGTCTTACAGAGATGCCCTGGCCAACAAACTGTATTTTCTAAATGTAAGAAAACATGTTTGTTTGGTACAGACCCCAGCAAAGGTCACACCATCACAATTTTAATACTTTTCAGTGAAAATGAAAATTATGATGCAAAAATTATTCTTCCTTCCATTCCTACTAAAATTGTGAATCATATTGCAATTGCAATATCTGTAAAATTAATCGCAACGTGATTTTTGTTTTACCATGTTGTTCAGGCCTACTGTCCAGCACTGTCCTGTCCTGTTAATCACGTCTTGTGTAACTGTAATGCAATAGCCCCAACCGGTCAAATTTGCTGTGCACCTGCTTTACTTGGCAAAGAAAAGCAGTTCCATAAGTAGCGCCAGCATTTAGTGTAAAAAACAGTTAAGTGTACCAAAATAAGACAATGTACACAACAGGTAAAGAATGACAGACCTTTTTAAGTCTCTGCTGCTCCTCTCTTAGAGCATTATTTTCTCCTTTGAGTTTCTCAACATCCAGGGAGGGCAGTCTGGCCCCATCCTCAAGGCCCTCCTGGACCCGCTCCTGCAAACTGATAGACAAATAAAAAATATACATAAGATGTGTAATGTCTATGCAATACACTGTGGATTGACACAAAGTTAACATCCATAGTGAGCAGATGGCAGATTGTGGTGTTCGCACTTGGTAACAGTGGTCAGCAGCTCCCTCTCCCTGCGTTTCTGCTCCTCTAGCTGTGCGTCTTTCTCCCGGGTGTGTGCACGAGCCTCCTCCACACAGACTTCCAATTCTCTTATTCTGCTTTGTAGCTGGGCCGCCCGCTGCTCGACCTCTAAAAGCTGGAGCAGAAACATGCATGTGTCAGTGTTCAGTGCTTACCAGAATATACACACCTTTATGTCTCTTCAGTATGGACAGGCCCAGTGGTTAACAGGAATTCAAGCAGAAGTGTCTTCACCTGCTTGTTCTGGCTCTGATAATCCTCCATGGTGGGAAGGTCAGCCAGGTAGCGCTCCAGAGTCTCAATACGCTGCTGTTTCTCTCTATTCTGCTCAGCCTCCTTCTGACACTTTTTCTTGAGATTGTTGATGTGCTTGTCTCGACTGCGAATCTGCATAAATATGCATATATAATGGTTCGGAATGGGGTGACATACTCAAAATTTGACTACTACTTAATGGTGGGCATGCACTAACCCTTTCTTCTTGTTTCTTCATCTCCTCTGCATGCCTCTCGCTGCTCTCCTTCAGTGTGTCAGCTAGACGGTGAGTCTCAGCCTCCACGGCCCCCAGCCTGCACTCTGCCTCTGCCTTCTCCTGGGCTGCACAGTCAGTCCGCTCGGCGAACTGAGCCCTCAGGAACGCATTCTCTCTCTGAGCTTCCTGTAGCACCACCATGTCGTTTTGAAGTTATGAATAAGTGGCAATAAATTCTCAAATATAATTGTATGGATGATTTGCACGTGGAGGCAGTGCATAGGTTTCAGCTAACCTGCAGTCGAAGCATACACACATCCACAAATTGAGTCCCACGCCCCATAAGAGCTCCATGGACTTGTAGCTCACTTTCCCGCAGACGCTGCTCCAACTGGGCCATATGTTGCTTCTGTCTGTATTGTGACCAGATATAAAAATCATTATCACAATAACAGGAAACAACGACACAGGCAGTAATACTGTGAGGAAACACAAAACAACCAGTTTTTTGCACTACATAGGACCTGTGTGTCTGGATTGTGCCAGTAAAGAATGCTATGCCTCATTAATGGATGCTTTATACAAACCTTCTTATTCGCATTTAATGTAAGAAAGTGACTGGAAGTCTTCAAGGATTTGAATTAAACTTAATGATTCTTTATGATAATGGCTTTCAATGATACGCATAAAATCATAAGAAAAAATGCTGCACTGCAATAGGTAGTAGAAACAACATAATTGTATTGTTGAAGTATTAGATGTTAAGAGTTTCATTATTGTCATACACTGATATGGTATGATTCCCACCTCCTACCTAAAATACATCTGAATATAAGGAGTAAAACTATTAAAATGGCCCTGAAACAAATACCTTTCTATGATGAGCTCCTTCTCCTTCAGAAGACTCTCGTTTGCTTTGACCAGAGCGTCCCACTTGCCACTCTCTGAGTGCAGTGAGGTGGCATACAGAGATGGATACTGACCCACTCCAGCAGTCATTAACTGTGCCAGCAGAGACACAAATGTGAGAGGTTACAGCAAGTCGGCTATGGCCTCAGTTTTTTTTTTTTTGTTTTGTTTTTTAAATAACAATGTCAAAAAAAAAATAATAATAATAATAAAAAAAAAAATCAGAGCTTAATTCTACCAAACAAATAATGCTGCACCAATAAACACTACTGCACATACTTTTCCAACACAGAGCAGACACATTTCCAAATGTGGATGTGTTTTGGAGCTTTATACCTACCACATTGCATTATTTCAAATAAATGTAATGTAATGTAAATATTCTAATAGAGTTCAAAACTTGAATTGAATTTGAATTCAATCTGCTTAAATTTTCAAGGATCTATGTGATGTCCTCAGAAATAAAAAGCATCTCTGTTTAGTCTGTTGTCCTATCTGATTTTGTGCCATTGATCTGCCCAGTACCAAGATCTTAAATATTTAGAAATTTCCATAAAAGTGATAATCATAAATGATTATCACAATAGGAGTTAAAATTGATAATCATAAATGATGATGATAATATGGGGTTAATAAATGGCTTGAATTTCCCTTGTTGCATGCAATACTAATGACACCAAACTGAGCAGAGAAATATGCATAGCCAGTTATTCTGTATATGTATTAATGAATTATAGAGGTAAATAGGGGGGTTCTGTAGATTTGAGTTTGTCTCTTTACTGCTGCTCTAGTCTAAATAAATATTTACTATTAATGCTTACCTGCATTTGTTCCAGTTGGAGGCGTAGACTCTCCAGTTGCTGCTTGTGTTGCTGCTGCCAGCTGGACTGTTCATTACATCTGTCCTGGACCAAGGGTTCATACACTTTGGTGCTTGCATGCTCCCTCAGCAGAGCCTGTGTCTGCAGGCCCAGAGGGCTAGCATAAACTCCAGCAGCTCCAGCCCCTCCAGGCTGGCTGCCCCTCAGGTTACAGGGTTCAGATGCACCAGGAACCCCAGGCCTGGCCTCTGGGAGAACCTTATAGGTGTGCTCCATGCCTCCTCTGTGGGCCTCAGACCCGCATTCCTGTGGGTCCCCAAGCCCAGTTGTTTGTAGTCTGAGTCTGACATCAGGGCACAAGCCCCCAGCAGGGCTGACTGGTTTAGTGTAGGTTCCATAGCAGGGGTATCAAACCTCTGGCCCTCATCCACACGCGTGTGTTCCCCCATGGGGAAAAGTGAGTGATCCAGCCCATTGACAAGGCTGCGGTATCGGCTCAAGCAGTCTAACTTTGGCCCCACAGGATCTGCTCCCACACCAGCCTGAGCATCCAAGTTTGGAGAAGATGCTGATTTGGAGAGTGAGGAAGACTTGAGCTGGAGCCGCTGGAAGTTCTGGAGCCAGAAGAAGTCCTGTGACCCTCAGAGGCCTGGGACTCCTCCTGATGCATGGCTGAGGCTTAGAGGCCGGGGGCTCCGGCCGTGGATGGCATGACATGTGCAGTAGGGATGGGGATCTGGCTGCGGATAGGCTGAAAAGACGGGCTGCTACTTGAACTGCAGAAATCTGAAAGCAATAAAAGGAAGAGTAATTAGCAGTTACATAAAGTTTTGTTCCTTTATTATTTAATATACAGATGCACCTTGTCAGACTAGAGTGAGAGTATCTAGAACACTAGTGCAGGCCAACTGCTCTATTTTCAGCTGGTGATGTAAAGTGCACACAGCAGGGTTTATGGGACTACATTGTTAATGAGGTCTCACATAAATTAGCCAGATTCAAGCCAGGATATAGTGTTTGAATAGACTAAAACAATGCTTAGACATAGGGGTATTTACTAGGCCTGACTAATAGAAAAATATGACTGCTGTGCAATATTAGATAAAGCCTACTTTGGTCCCCATTCTAAATCTGTTATATTTACGGGTCTATGTCAAATGTTTTTTCATACAAAAATGCAGTTCTGATAGGTGATTGGTTAACTGAAGCGCGTTCACTCAAGATAAAAACCTATGATTACATTTTGACAACATAAAAGAACAAGCACTCTCAGATCACCAGGTTATACACCCAATTCTGTTAACAATACATAAAAAGTGTTTAAGACATTTGGAAGAAAAACATCAGGACTCAAAGATTATGTTATGCTCACAATGTGAGACCAAGCAGCAAGACAACTAAAAAAACAGATAGTAGTGAGCTCCACAAGACTTGACACAAACCTGTGTTACATAACTCCAAATCAAACAGCAGTACAAACCTGAGAGACCTGCTGAAGTCTGGTCAACCAGTATTCACTCAAACACAAACATGTTATTAGCTGAGGCATTTTTTCTACCGCTGAGCTGAGCGGAGGCAAGCTGCACAACGCTTTAAACCGACACAAAACTTCTTCCTCTGCATTTCTTGGCAGCTCCAAAAGAACTGTGCAGCTAAGACTAACAGCAGCACGGCAGGCAGGCCCTGCGCCCAGAGAAGTATTGTCCTAGGGAATGACCAAACCACCCTGTATGAAGCTCTCAGCAACCACACACAAACAGGCATACACAGGAAAGGTTAAGGGTATTTATAGCCCACCTCTCAAATTACAGAGTGATCTGTGGAAGCCGCTTATTTAAGCACCTTGCCCCCTCCCACTGCATCACACATCACACATGTACACATCTAAAAACAAGAAGTGAATGAGATTTGTCCCTACTTAGTTTGGACCACAGCTTCATTAAAACCAGTAGGTCTTAGCAACTACTGTCAAAAATAATTAGTAAGCACGAGATTATTCTGGCAACAACATCAAGCTGCTGCCATCCAGGAAAATAACATCTCAAATATAAAGGTGCCTCCAGGGTCAAGTGATTCACGACTGGCTGAACAAGTCCCAACTACTCTGTGAGAGAGAAACTATCCAGCAAAAATTCAACTTGCACATATTACTACCTTCGAAAAGTAGATAACACAATATTAACTCAAGACAAATACTGAATAAACTAGAATGACCTTATTTTTTTTTTTTTTTAAATGTTAGCATTACAGCAAAAGCGAGGGAAGATACATTCTGTTTGGCACTGTTGTCAGTTACAGTCTCAGAACATCGACCATATTTGACAATTGGGCCAAAACTTTATATTGGATTGCAGATATAGTTACAAATTCACAAAAAGCCACAAATGAATGGAGCGTCTCTTAACAGAAACATATTCATATGAACAGAATGTGCGACACATGCATGGATACACACATGCACGACAAATATACTTTTACAGTACACACGTGCATGAATAAATTAATATCAAGTGTGTAAAAAAGGAGCACGACTACCCTGCCTTCAAAACTGCTTCAATCCTACTGGGAATGTTGTGCAAGTTCTGAACTGTGTGTACTTAAATACTGGACTGCTTTTTTTTTTTTTTTTTTAAAGAAAGAAAGCCTCCAGTTATTTGAGGGATGATGAGGGAGATATGAATCTACTTGACACTTTGCATTCCACCTTCCCTTAAAGGTTCAGTGGTGTATAGATCTGATAACTTGGCAAGGTTTTTAAATTTGTCCTGTTGCTCATGAAACAACTCTTGAATGTGTTTATCAGTGTGTGTGAAGGCGGTGTCATCTTGGTAACATGAGGGAAGAGTGTTTACACCGGGTCCCGTAAAATGGCCTCATATTCCTCGGCCATTATACAACCATGTGGAGTGGTTATGGGCCCTGGTGACTTCTGTGAGATGTTTGCCCACACCACAATAGAAGCATGACCATGTTTTACAGCTTGTAACAGACGTCATGGCTTGAAAACATCATTTAAACTCTCAAATATAAATCTGCAATGGTAGGAAAAAAACAAAACAAAATGTGATAACTTTTTCCTCTTTGCTTATCGGTCAAGGTTTTGTTTTACAACAGGATATGAATCTTCGTGCATTGACCTTCTATGTAAGATGTTTCCAGATAGCAACCCTATTAGAAAAGTTTGACAACCTGTAGTTTTGCTGAGACTTTGTCACAGAAATGTTCAGAAGTAATTTGTAAGGCTGTTAGTTCTGCGAGGTTTAGCTATCCTTTTATCACACTAGATCCAATAGTGATGTTGCACCTACAACCATAACTTGTCTTTGCAAAACACTGTCTGTATTTGCCATGTCATCATTTTCAAGACTGATGCGCTTAAGTGGAGAAACACCCACACAGTCTGCACATAGATATCAAAACATAATCAAGATCAGAATCTTGCCTGCTAATAAATGCATTATTTTTAATGTGCATGTGCAGTTGTGGACTACTGTTCATGTGCACATGCCACTAAAACTGGCTCTCAAGTCTGCAAATGTTTTTGTTTTTTTTTTTAATTCTTTGCAAAATATTTACTTTTATGAACTAGGAACCTGCAAACTATGGTCCAGAGAGTTTGGGCTGAGAGCAACCGTGCTAGCTGCATAGTTTTACTCTGAAACTGCACATAAAAGTGATGACTGTCAGACACCTTTTAATGCTGACACATACTTTCATGACCCACAAGGACCTGCCAATATAGCTGCCTTTGTAAGTGTGATTTAGTTACTTAAAAACTGTTCTCCTTTTGTGGTGTTACAGTTATTCATCCACATAAAAACCACACTCCCACCTCCAGTGGACTTTCACATTGTAAGCCTACTTTTTAAATGATGTTCCCAGTTAAAACCCCAGTATTATAAAAAGCTCTTTGAATGTGACACTCAACCATGGGCAGGGCAAGGTTCACAGTTTCCATTTAGCCATCCAATCCTTGTATCCCCACACCCCATACTCCCAATTAGGTTCAACAGCAGAGCAGTGTAACAGAGCCGTGACACTTTTTTGACATGGACTATAATCTACCTCTGCAAATCTCCAGAGCATCCAAGGATCATCAAAACTTTTCTCACACTGTAAATAGTCTAAGACACAACAACACAAACTACAAGGTGAAATTAACTTTCCCAGCTACAACATAAAAAAAGGGATGGAGCTGACAGTGTGATTGTATGTGGACAACATTGTCTCCTCTTGTGTCTTGTGATGGCTTTAACATCCTTTTAAAAGCAGAGAAGTGGAAGGACAAACACCTGGACTACACAACCAAATTATCCCGCAGGGACACTGTTTCGTTTCTGTTCTTTTGACTGTTCTTTTGACCCATGTGAGCAACAGGCCATTGCAAAATAACTATGTCCATTAAGGCAAGTATATGTGACAGCATGCAGCGTGAGTTGGAGTACCATCACTGAAAGGACACACTGTCAAAACAATGTTACACAATACATACTAGAGATAGGGTCTGTGAAAGAAAAAGCTGTCACCTTCTGTGCTGTCAGATGTTGAGGTGCCAAGACCAGTGTCCCCACTGTCTGTTCCAGGCCTACGGCCAAATCGGCTCAGGAACTTCTCAGACACAGCTGGTGTCTGCCACTCCATGTCAGCAAACCCTGCTAAAATAAGTTTGTGACACAGAACAATGGCAACAGCAGGTTATACGAACACATGCCAAGCTGACACATAGCTTATGCAGTTTTGCTGTATTGCAAAGTCAGTCTACCTGATGGCTTAGCTTCCATGTATCTCTGTGAGGTGGTCATTCCATATAACACAATGTCACCTGAATGAGATTAGAGAATAAGTTATTATAAATTACACACAGGCTACCACCCTGCAGAGCACACACAAGATACTTTTGGTTACTTTAAAATTTATGTACATAGACAGGCTGGGGAAACTAACTACAAACAGTCAAATCCTGGGTAACAATCAATGTGACTGGCCTACCAGCCACTTCAACAGTTAACTGAATATGATCTAGAGACCACATCCTAAATATTTAGCTCGCTTGCAAATTTGCAAATTGACTTTGTGGTGGATTTTTATGAACCAGCACCTGCATCCAATAGTCATTAAGCTTTGTTTCGTGTCCTGCTCATATTATGAATTATGCTGCCATGCCAATGAGGAATTAACAGCTATTTATCATTAAACGCACTTGCTATTTGACATAAGACAACCTCAAGCAAGTTTTCTGAGCAGTCACAACAAAAATACCAACACGAGCACATGTCACTGCCTTACATAATCTGTTGACACAAACATTTAGGTCCGTAGTACGTGGCCCCACACAACTGTGCAGTCAGTTGACAAGCTAATGTAATATTTACTGTCGGCCAAGCGACTAAACGCAAACTAACAACAAGGCTGGTTGAATGTACATTAAACCTATTCGGCGATTTTTCTTGCTTACACCTATCTGGCTAACGGTTAGCTACTGGCTAACAATGTCTGATAAAACTTATCAACGTTTGCGTTTCACAAAAAGTAGTCAACGCTGGCTGTCTAGCATACCAATCATCTAAGTTTGTGCATTTCTAAAAGTTGAAATATGTGAGAACTTGTTATGTCTTATCTCTGGACTACAGTGTGCTCGGCAACGTTACACGGGTTACGTTTTTTGCTAATCCGAGACAAATCCGTGTTTCTAACTAACGTCGGCTAAGAGCTAACGATTCCGTTTGCTAAGCTACCCAAATTAACGTTACATTTCTACTTAGCCGTCTAGCTAGCTAAATGGAAAATAGTTCAAGAGGCTCCGAAAACCCAACTTTACTTACCTTTCGCTTCACGTAAAGACAAAAACCGATTTCAAATCTCGGTTTCAAGTTAGTGACCAACGCCGGACCTTTACATCTGCCTCCACTGTTGTCCCCCTAACGTTACCGCTGGCACTGACGCTGGCCAACCGACTGTCTCAGATGGCAGACGACCCATCAAAGTCACACGGTCGCTCGATTCAAAAGCCAGAGCCGCCCAACGGTCACCAACGGTTCAGTTTACCCATAAAATCATTTCTATCTCTGGCTGTGGCGTTCATTTCCATAAACAACGGACAATAGTTTTTCAATGTAGATTACAGCACACATGTGGGCAACAGTTTGCTATCTTGATGAAATACTTTTGGTGTAAAAGATGGGTGACTGGCCGCCCAATTCCGTCGCATTACACAGTAACACTTTGGTGAAACTAAACAAGCGCACCCAGCCAAATGCCGCCAGATTCAAAGTGCCGCCCAGGTTGAAGAAACCGCCCATTTGAAAAGAAAAGAGGGGTGAACTTTAAACGTGCCCATGGATACACAGTGAATACAGTAGGTCTGTAAACAACCAGGCTGTCAGTATAAAAAATGAAAGGATGGAATGCATTTCATAATTAGATTGATTGATTTTTAGTATATGAGACCACAGATCATTATAATGACTAAATGCGGTGCACATGACACTTGACAAAATCAAGAGACTTTGCACTCAACTGGCTGAACATTAAAAAATTATGCAATTAATTCATGCTGCAGACTGCCTAGTGGATAATGAAAGACCAGGACCTCTTCGAGCAAACACGACTTTAACTGACATCAGAAAATCAGCTCTGTGTATCCCATATCCACACTCACCCACAGCTATGTGATAGCCTAAATATTACCAGTCAACAATGAGCTTTGTCTCATTGTTGACTGGTGTGTGGGTTAGATACCTGTTACTGATGAATGATCAGGAGCCTAAAGACATTTTTACAGAATTTAACACTATGTTTTTTTCCGCTGCCTACCCAGTATATGCAAATTACTGCACATGTTCTATCGTGGCCACACCCACTTCCGATTTACATGTCCATCTTAACTGTTTGGGTATGAGAAAAAAAAGTCCTGAAAAGTGAAGGCACCTGCAGTTAGTTTATTCCAGAGAATGGCGGGGCCTATTTCATGTGTGGGAGCTTTATTTATTTATTTTCTCTCACTTTCTCTCTCTCCTCAGCATGCATGCACACAGACACACACAGTCCTCTGCCCTGTCCTCCCGACGTGCGCCTTGCAAAGGACTGACTTGGTCCCACCTCTGATTTTTCATGTAATCAGTCTTGAGCGTTACTTGATACTAACTAAACCAGGCTACGACGAAAGAAATCGAGGGCCGACATTCACAGAGGATTATACGCACGTTTCGTTCGTAACTGATTCTCAAAAACGCCGCGTGACTCTTTTCACGCAGCTAGATATTCTCTGTGGGAGGGTTCTGCTCAACTCAGAGAAGGTATTACCGAGAATCATGTCAACAAACTCACACAGTATGTAACACGTCACGTATGTTCAATGGAAATTTCTTGACAGGACGTTACATAGCTCAAGGACAGCGGTGAGTTCTCATACGCACTTGCTAATCATAATTACACCAGTGTACTTTAAGTGGTTTGTTTAGCTAGCGAGCTAACGCTAATGCGCTAACGCCAGACAAGCGACAGCCCTCTTAAAGGCCCGATACATATGTGGCTAACGTTTCTAGCTGGATAGCAGCGTCTTAATGTCTAAATGTTAGCTGACTTTCGGAGCACTTAGCTCAGTTGAACACTGACACAGGTGCCCGAGCCGGCTAGTACATAAACTAGCCTTGTTTCTGTTGTTCGCCAACGCCAGCTAGCCCACTGTCATGTCATTATTTTGCACTCTAGTGAGCAGAGGCAACAGACCAGCTAATGTTATCTGGTTTATGTGTCACACAGCAGTTTTCAGCAACCCATCTCGTCAATTCTGGAAACGACAGCTACCAACGATTCAAAACATTGACCGTATTCTTGCCATGTAGTTGAAATAGAAACAACTAACACCCGTGTTATATCTGTCAGATGTACAGCGACCACTAACTTCAACACGACTTTACTGCAGCTATTCTGCGAGAAGAGTAGAGTCAATGTCATCTGAGCTCTGACCCCTGGACCCTCCACCCTAGACCCTACTTTATGATCTGTGGCGAGGCCATGTCCGCTGTCAATATCACCAGAGATATCCTGCACAGACAGATCAAGGTGAGTAAACAAATGCCAGAACATCCCAGTGAATGGATCTGTCAATGCATAGACTCATGTTACACTTTCACACCCCTGTCCTTCCAACTTCTCCATATTTCACAACACTACATTTACTCACAAACAAAAACAATAAATACTTAGTAAGAGTGGAGAGTCACTTCTCTACAGAAAATACATGCCGTTCTAAAGTAGTGCCCAGAATTTAAATACCTTGTTATTAAAATTTGGTCAAGTAAAATAAACATGAGGGAATTACACTCATGATTTCTTTAGTGAAGATCTATGCATTCTATATTCTGATTTGCATTAAGAAAGAAACTGATGCTTCCACTTCCACAGATGCATGTGAGGATACTAACTTGCAAAAATAATCAGGCATTAATTGTCCTCCCGCCCATATGCTAAAAAACATGAGCAAGTTCAGTGATGCCACGGGAGATGTTTTGGTGAAGAGGTGATAGAGGCTTTGATTCTCGTCATCAGGACAAGAGAGCGTTGGGCTTCCAAAGGTTCTATCATGTGACTGACCCCTTCATCAAGAGGCTTGGACTGGAGGCTGAGCTTCAGGTGACTGACAGATTAGCAAGTGTGTGTGTGTGTGTGTGTGTGTGTGTGTGTGTAAATGTGTGAAGAGTGAGTTTGAGAGTGAGAGGATATTTCCATCTGTGCGTTATTTCATAAGTTTTGCCAATTTGTATTGATTCTGTTGACAGGGCCACACTGGCTGTGTGAATTGCCTGGAATGGAATGAACGTGGAGAGTAAGTCTTCTTTTGACTGAACTTGAAGTTGGACATTCTTCATTGGAGATCTTTGTAGCACATGTCCCATATGCATAGTGCCTCAAAAGAACTGTATTTCTGATCTGGCAGGCCTGGTTGGGTTATGTAACAGTCACATATCTTAAATGGAAGAATTGCTCTCAGATCAGAAATTCTTTTCTCAGATGCATTTTACATATAATCTAGGTCTGTAGGTCATTACTGTGAGACTTGTAATCAAATGATCAGACAAGTGTATGCAGTGAGTTGGTTGAGTTGGCAGATTTTAAACGACGTAATAGCAGTAGAGACCCACACCAAAGTGTCTTTTGACTTATCGTGGTTATTCATCTTGTATTCAGCCTACTGGCCTCAGGCTCAGATGATCAGCATGCCATCATCTGGGATCCATGTAAGCACAAGAAGCTTACCACGATGCACACGGGGCACGCAGCAAACATATTCTCTGTGAAGGTAAGGTGGATGTTGAATGGAAAGCAGGAAACGGATTCAGAATCTGAGCTTGTACTCATCATTTAACTCTGGTGCGTTTGTCTGTCCATTCAGTTCCTCCCTCACTCCGGCGACAGAATTTTGGTGACGGGGGCAGCAGACACAAAGGTCCACGTGCACGACCTAACAGTGAAGGAAACAATCCACATGTTCTCTGATCACACCAACCGAGTTAAACGCATTGCAACAGCACCCATGTGGCCCAATACCTTCTGGAGTGCTGCAGAGGATGGCATCATCAGGTCAGAGCCCAGGGATCACAAATTAGGTTACCTTGATTTTAGTCACGTAGAAACTCATAACATACCCTATGTATATTTTTGTGTGCCCTCTTAATATATTGACCTCCTCCTTGCCCCCTACAGGCAGTATGACTTGAGAGAGAGCAGTAAACGCTCTGAGGTTCTGATTGACTTGACTGAATTCTGTGGTCAGCTGGTTGAAGCAAAGTGTCTAGCTGTCAACCCGCGGGACAACAACTACCTGGCAGTGGGTGCCAATGGGCCCTTTGTACGGCTCTATGACATCCGCATGATCCACAACTACAGGTTGGTCCTTGCAGCATGCTGTAATATTAAAATTTCAAAGTTGTATCAAGTAGTTTTTTTTTTTAATACAACAATAATAATAGCCATTAGTGTTCACTCAATGGATCTGTGTTCTCCAGTTGAGGTTTGGATATAAACACACTTCTGGGAGTTTAATAGTAGATCATGTTTTTTCTTTCTTTTATCTCATACAGGAAGTCTATGAGTCAGAGCACATCAGCAGCAGTGCACACATTTTGTGAAAGGCAGAAGCCCATCCCAGATGGAGCTGGGCAGTATTATGTTGCAGGTGCATATATAGCTCTATTGTCTTGTATTGTTTAAAATTTACTGTGTCTAATGGTGCACTACATGTGCTTTGGTGAAATGTGCAGTTTGCTAGAAAGTGACTCTCATGGATATTGCTTCTGTTTGGTCGTGTATACTCCAGGGCACCTGCCAGTGAAAGTCCCAGACTACAATAACCGCCTGAGGGTCTTAGTGGCCACCTATGTCACTTTCAGTCCTGATGGCACTGAGCTGTTAGTTAACATGGGCGGAGAACAGGTACTACATCCTTGAACATAAGGGGAGCAGTGTCTGGAATTTTCACGCAATTTCTGGTTCAACATTGTAAAATTTGTTCACTGTTCTGGGGTCATCTAGGTGTATCTATTTGACTTGACATTCAAACAGAGGCCATACACCTTCTTACTTCCAAAAAAGTGCCAGTCATCAACAGGTAGGACTATGCCATCTAAATCAACATACTTTACTGTACAGAATTTTACTACATAGTTCAGAGAAGATGAGGTCCATAGATTTACTAATGGTTTCTGCAACTAACAACCCAACAGATGTGCAGAATGGAAAGACAACCAATGGAGTATCAAATGGAATCCACTTACCAACCAGCCATCTTCGATTAGCAGAAAGCAAGATCTGCTCTGGGTAGTAACTGTCTTTTATTTCTGTCAACAACAGCTTTTACCCCCACCCCCAAAAAAGAAATTGTAGTAAGGTTTGAGCTTGAATACGCAAGGGTAATTTTCAAAACATCTTTTATTCCCTCTGCTCTCTTTGATTTAGTTCTGGAGAGCTTCCCCCTCATTTGGAGAGGATAAAGCAACAGGCTAATGATGCGTTTGCAAGGCAACAGTGGACACAAGCCATCCAGCTCTACAGTTTAGGCATTCATCAAGCCAGCCGCAATGCCATGCTGTATGGGAACCGGGCCGCAGCCTACATGAAGCGCAAGTGGTAGGTGTCAGTGCATCATGACTCCTAAACTTCTGCCCCTGCTGAGAGGTGCTTTGTCTTGTTCTCTTAAAGGCTTGGTGTAATTCTGTGTGTGTGTGTGTGTGTGACTCACAGGGATGGTGACCATTATGATGCCCTCAGGGACTGTCTGAAGGCTCTGACTCTCAACCCTGGCCACCTGAAGGCTCACTTCAGGCTGGCACGGTGTTTATTTGAGCTGAAGTATGTGGCTGAAGCTCTCGAGTGTCTTGACGACTTCAAAGGGAAGTTCCCAGAGCAGGCCCACAGTAGTGCCTGTGATGCCTTGGATAAAGACATCAAGGCTGCTCTCTTCTCCAAGACAGAATCAGGTGGGAAACTGTGAAATAGTATTTGGTTGATGGGCAGTGTCCCTCATTTGTTAAACAAGCATACAACACCATTTTAAATAAACATGCAAAATCACATGCATTACACCAAACTGAATGGTAATATAAAGTATCATAAAACCTCAACCTCAACATCTGACATAAAACTCTGTAAAGTATCATAAAACTTTGCAAAATTATCCCGGATTTGTTTATCTTTCTTTCTATAATTAGTATTTGTTTTATTAATATTAAGACTATACAACAGAATTGTGTCAAGATCATGACTTAATGATATTTGGTGACATGGTTCTATTTAAAGACAATTAACAATAATATTGAATTACTGCCCAGTCCTGAAACCACTAATCTGCTGCTCACAAACTCTGCACAGTCATTAGGGAGAGTGAACTGGAGAATTTCATACAGCCTAAACCAAAGTTTCTTTAAGTCAAGAAAGTCAGTTATCTCACAAATTTCAGTCTAATTGCTAAAAATAACACACAATGCTCCACAAATGGCAGACTTGTACTTCTTTATGTATGCTGACATGTTTTTCACTAAATGGTACTGTTATTTTATTTTTGTCATTTTTTAATTTTTTAGAATTGAGTAACAAACCTGTTTGACAATGCAATGCAATTGTGCATGTGCATAAATCAACCCATGGTAACAAGCGCTGCTTTTTTTTCTTTTCCCCCAGCAGAAGATAAGAAGTCTAATAGCTCCATTCGATTCCACTCCTTCAGCCGGAAGGAGTCCATCCCAGAAGATGAGATAGTGTTGAGAGAGCGTAGCTTTGACTACAAGCATCGTTATTGTGGTCACTGCAACACCACCACTGACATCAAAGAGGCCAACTTCTTTGGAAGGTCAGTGGATCTCACACTCAGTTCCCAAAGACGTCACTAGGGGGCAGACAAGAGCACTGTGACTTTGGATACAACATCTGAGATTACACCAGAGTACAGTATTCAAAATTATTTATAATAAACACTCGTGGGTCACAAATCTAAAATGGCAAATGTATATGTAAGTATATACTTAATGGGATTATACATTTTTTGTGATTGTTTAAAAGTGCTAAAGAGGGCACCATGTTTGAGAATATGTAACTTAATGCTGCTGATACAAAACAGGTGATTATTTCTGGATACATGCACATCAACCCCTCCACGAAACATAAATGACACAAATAATGACAATACTTTAAGAATTTCATTGATCTGGTCATAATAAATGACAGTAATGTGTATATTCTTTGTCTTTTTTTGACTGTGTTCAGTCACCAGACAAAGGCTTCAATTAAGTATGATATAAATATAAGTATAAAACTTTTTCGGTTGTTGTCTCAGTGTCCCAACTTTGTAAAAACACTCTTGTATGCAGCATTTTTTAAATCACACTTAAAAAATCAGGAAATAGGTTGTCATCCCATAGCATGTGACACCCAGTTATTTCCTGGCTCACTTGGCTGATGCAAAGGAGACATAAAACTGCTGTTGAATTTAGTAATTTTAAATGAAGGCAGCATGATCCACATACATTGTCTGATCATGCATTGAGAGGTTGTGGTAGCTATGAGTATTTGGCTTCTCTCCACAGCAAAGGCCAGTACATAGTCAGTGGCTCAGACGATGGCTCCTTCTTCATCTGGGAAAAGGAGACGACTAATCTGGTGAGGATTCTGCAGGGAGATGAATCCATAGTCAACTGCCTGCAGCCCCACCCGAGCTACTGCTTCCTGGCTACCAGTGGGATTGACCCTGTGGTGCGACTTTGGAATCCCAGACCAGAGGTAAACAAAATAAATTGCTCCTAACTGTATAGATATTTTTTTAAAGGAACATACAATGTGCAAAATGAAAGTGGGATTAAAAAATAAAGGTAGGTGACCTCACCATTTGTGCGACACTATCTGCATTCCTGCCATATTGAGGTATTTTAAGGCTTGCCACAACGCTGGGAAAGATACCACAGTTACACTGTGCCAGGACAGCTACTTTTTGTTTATTTCTTTTTACATTTCTTTTTTTTTCTCCCTTTTTGTGAGTAAACTGTACCATGAGCTGAATCATACCATGTTATCTGAGGAAATAATCATAAATACTTTGTTTTCATATTGTCAATCTGCCACATTCTGTACAGACTGCAGTGAGTAGAAAATATCGCTCTGCTCTTTAGAAAGAGGTGGAGCTGTTGATAGTTTGGCTCAGTTTTTGAATGTCTTGGCTGATATCTACAGAAAATACACACTCAGGTCACAGCCTATCGCTCAGTTTTATCCTAATTATTTAGTCGTGTTGTTTAACTTGCAAGAGCTTATGCAGTACAGGTAGTTCTACATTTTAAATAACGCCACAAATCAACATTAAGTCATATAAACAAATCTGTTAAATATTATTTTCTGCTATAAACTAGTATTGATATTTTGATGAGTTTTCACCATCTAACTCAGTATTATTGAAACATTTGGCTGAAACCACTTGGCACTTTAGAGTAAGATGATGGTTAAAGAAGCTCAAGAGGAGAATTTAATTAATCCCCGCTGTTTTAATTTTTTAACATAGAAGCATGGTTTGCAAAATCTTGCACCGGTCAACATTCTCTATAGCAGTCATAGCAATGATAGAGCAAAATGATTTAATGCATAAAAGATTTAATGATTTAATGTATAAATTTGAAGTATAAATTAGATGTAAACTGGATGAAATGCCTTTACATTACATTTAATTCTGTATCTTTCTACATCATTACTCTGTTGTTCCTTCAAAATCCAGACAGAGACAGAGAACGGGCGTGTGGTTGAGGACATGGAGGGTGCTGCTCAGGCCAACCAGCGGCGCATGAACGCTGATCCCCTGGAGGTAATGCTGCTCAACATGGGCTACCGCATCACAGGCCTGCGTGGTGTTGGCCCGGAGGGCTCGGATGACGAGGATAGCTCAGAGGGACAAGTACAATGTCGGCCAAGCTAAAAAATATGCCCTCAGACTTTATAGAACGGAGGTAGGAAGCAAAGCACTCTCCCAACTCCCCACATGTGTATGTGTGTGTATATGTATGTATGTGTGTGTGTGTGTGTGTGTGTGTGTGTGTGTGTATGTGTGTGTGTGCACGTGCGAGCATGGCGGGGAAAGCACCATAGATATTCTGTTTCAGCGTTAATTCCCCCCATAACTGAAAGAAACACTGATTGAGTGAATGTCCTGTCACATCTCTGCACTATGCACCACCCTCCCCTATCCGAAGAGAGGATTGGCGGAGGCCACTTTGGGGAGAGGAATCCATTGGGGGCGAAGGAGATGCGCCTCCCGCCCCATCAAAACACCGGCAACACCTCAGCCTCTCCCTCTGCCCTGTGTGGCTGGAGTACACCTTTGAGGAGAGCACCTTCCTCCTCACTCCACAATTTCTCACGAACAAGGAGGAGTCAAGCACTTATCCCTCTTCAGGTTTGTGTTGGAGAGACACATTATGCGTAGAAGGAAAAGCCCGTGGCTCGGTGACCTATTTTCAGGTCAAAGTGGCCCCACAGTCACAGTTTCCTCCAAGGAGGATCAGATCACAGATCAGAAGACGGTGCTTGGTCGCATCTCTTTTCTGCTCGACTTTTGGCGCTTAAGAATCACAGTGCGCGCTCATCTCAGAAAGGCTGCACACCCAAGTCATTGAGTCTGAGTTAAACTTGATCATATTTTCAGTTGGAATTTTGGTCGCCGGAAGAGTTCACAGGAAGCCTAGCATTAAGCATAGCTCTTGAATCCTTGAAAGTTTCAAGTGTTACTCAAATGAAATGAACTGTTTGTTTAACAAGATTGTGGCTTTGTTTTGTTTTTTTTAAAATGCTGTCTGACAAAACAAGTGGGTTCTTCTGTTTAAGGTTTTCATCTTCTGTAATTTAAGTGGCCAAGGATTAATGCTGCATTTGTTGTCTCTGTTTAATGGAAACATACTTTGGCATTCTATACTTTTTTTTAGATAAGCGGATTGAGTTTTACTGTTATAGTGCAAGATCAATAACGTATTGATAAAGAAACATCCGTAGATAGGTAAGTTCCTGCTACAGATTTCCGGTTTCAGCACAGTCTTGTTGATTCCAAATCATTTGCAACAAAATATCAGTGAACTCCTTTATTTGGCCCAGAACGAGTAGACACAGTCTTAATATCACACAGACATGTCTAAAGGCCATAGATGCTAATTTATGGTTTATGACAACTGGGGGTGTATAGGTATTTTCAGCTTTTCCATGGAACAGATCTAAGTATTCAGAGGAGATTGGGTTCCTTCCTAATAGCTGTGTGGCCCTAGCACTAGTCCTCTGCTGCAGTCAGGTGCTGGAGGAGCTTGAATGAGGCTTCTCTGACCTTAGTTGTAGGCAAACAGGATAAAGAGCCATTCCACCTTCTGCCCAGGGAGCGGCTCATCGGGCCGTCTTGGCCCCCAAATAGAGTAAATGTAAGGAGTGAGTCCTCAACAACATGCAACACTAGGCTTCCATGTGTTTTTCTTTGTTAAATCATTTGAGATATTCCGTTTATTTTTTTTTTTTCAAAGAATCCTGTAATAGCCTTTGCTGCAAACAAATAAAAGAATAATATTGTTGAACACCTTATTATCTGTTCTCCCTTTCTTTTATGGTGTCCTGGTAACACTGCTGATGTATTTGTCCCATGGGTGCACATGTTCATATGCTATATTCACACATTGTGTTTGTTCTTTGGCAAGACAGCATGTGAGGAAGCAGAGGCTACAACATGAACTCTAGCATCCCCTTTCATTGATCAATGTCTGCGCCGCGCTCTGCTTTTGCTGACTACGAAACGTTAATGTGAACAGAGTGCATCATGCGTGAACGCTGAGGGGATTTCATCACATGGCCCACACACCTTAATGAGGTGACCCAAGCTGAGGAGTACAAAGCACATGGCTGACTGAGCGTCATGCATGTATGGGCGCCAAACAGAGCTGTAAGGTCAGAGGGATATTCTTAGGGCACCAAGGTACCATGATTGATAAATGTTGGTGTTGTATTGAGTTTAAATAACTACTCATCACTACCCAAACATACATCACATACCTAAAATATCCACTACTTGTCACACCTTCTGAAGTGTATAAACAAAACTACCCTATGTAATGGCTGGACCTTTCATGTGTGTTAAATACGGTAGCTCAAGGGGGAAACAGAAAATAATAAAGAGTTAAAATAAACTTAGATCTTAGATATATCATATTCAAAGTCTGCTTTTCAGAGTAGAAAAGAAAATGACATAGTGGAAAGTAAATGGAGATAGCTGCACAATTTTTCACCAAGAAAGACATATTTATAGTTCATGTTCAGTTTGTTTTCAAGTGGCTAAAAGTCCAGCTGTTGCTCAATTGATGTGATTTAACTCAAGCTGTAAGTTTTAATTTTCCCAAACCAAGTTTGTCCCAGCAGCCCCGCAGGCCACGTCATGAGCAAACTTCAGCAGCAACACAGGACAGGTGAGCTCTGTGTGATGCAAATAATTTTAGGGAAAGAATTTACTCAGACATTAAAATGATCTGGCAGTAATTTAACTTTGCCGTCGTCATAACTAGGCTATTATTTTTTAGGATAGGCGTGTGTCATGTTAATGCATTAAGTCAGACTAATACATGATGCCGCATCCAATATGTTAGTATGCTGTTGTCTGGATCTTTGATAAACTGAAAAAGTTGTAAACACTGCCTTAGCACTAGAGGTGGAAGTAACAAATTAGATTCACTGATGTTACTGTAAATTAGTAGCTGTTTGTGTATTTGTACTTTTGAGTATTTTTTTTTTTTTTTTTAGGTCAGTAAATTTCCTTTTAGTGAAGTACATTTCTGCTTGAGTATTACACTTCATTACATTTTGCATCACATCCATTTCCAATCACCTCACTTCAGTCAACCCTGTGCAGTTATGCAGAATGCACCTTTAAAAGAATCTAGCGTGAACCATGCACTGTCATCGTGAATCACATTAATAAAGTACATTTTACTTTTACTTAAGGAGATTTTTACAGCGGTACTTCTACTTCCACTTAATTACATACCGGTAAATTCGTAGCGCCTCTCCTCTGATGCACAGGTGAGCGGCTTTCTGTTCACTGCGGGTCCTGTTGCGGTCAATGCGCCAATCCGCATGATGAGCAGATCTGTTGACCCCCGCCACGCGCTTCCGCTTTCGGTTTCACGCCGCGAGCCTCGCTGGACGTCACGTCACGGGCTGTCAGACAGTGATGGCGGAGGAAGACGACGTCGAAAAGATGATGAACTTCCACGGCGGTTTCGAGAAAAATGACAGGAAAAACAGCCGTTATCCCTATTGCATTGTTTGGACGCCCATTCCCATTTTGTCGTAAGTGGCTGAGATCATGTGTACACGTTTTGTCTCCACGGCCACGTCGCTAGCTAGCTGAGTGTGACAGCAGCTTGTTGTTATTCAGCTAACGTCACGTCAGGCTGATCCAGCTGGATTTCAGATAGCATACTGATACCATATCCACAGCCCTAAACATTATGCCTCGTGTAATGCAGATATACATCCTATTAACTCATCGAGAGCACAAATTAAATTGCATGTGTCAGTGTTTTTATTTTCTGTTGCGTGCACCCTGCAGGTGGCTGCTCCCCTTCATCGGCCACATGGGTATTTGCACCTCTTCTGGGGTCATACGAGATTTTGCAGGATCATACTTTGTCTCGGTGAGTATTGGTTTGGCATGCATTATGCTCAACAGTTGCAGCAAGCTTGTAGTGGCCTACAAGAGTTTAGTGAAATACACCAAATACAAAACACTGAGTCTGACAGTTTTAATCCTTCATCTGGACATTTGAGACTATGACATCTCTTTCATCAAGGAAAAACTGAGCAACTGAAAGCCAATTTGCACTGGTGTTCCTTGTTAAATGTTAAATTTATTTTTCAGGAAGATAACATGGGCTTCGGTAGACCAACAAAGTGAGTTCATGAATTAAACTTGTATTAGATTTCTTTTTTTTAGCATTTCAAGAGGTGTCCCATACCAGATCATGATTTTTTTTATTTATTTATCATTTGTAAGTTAAAGTCAAATATTCTTTTGCACAGATACTGGAAGCTTGATGTGGACAAGGTCTGTGGCAACGGGCCTGCAACATGGGACAAAGCGATCCATGATGCATCTGAGGAATACAAATGCAGGCCGGTATGTCAAGCATATGAGTCTTACTTAGTTTTTATATTTTCATTTAAGTCACACACTAGACTTACACCTGTACCCATTTAAAATAACTACTTATTTTGTTTTAGCACAATCTGTGCTGTGATAACTGCCATTCCCATGTTGCCATGGCTCTCAACCTGATGCGCTACGACAACAGCACATCCTGGAACATGGTTAATCTCTGTCTTCTGTCTTTTGTCCATGGGAAACACGTGAGGTAAGCATTTTCGCTTCTTCTAACAGTGTATTACTATTCTAGTGGTGAAGTTGGAGGATTGTACTTTTGGTGAGTTTTCCCTCAGTGAGTTTGACTATTCTGATAGCGACTTACAGTATCATGTGTTTGTGGTGTTAGCACGAGGTAAATGTGGTTAGCTGGCCTAAATAAAAGCCTGAAGCACAGTGTAAGTGTCTCCCTTGCAAACCACTACAGTCTCTTAAATCGCCTTGCTACTGAATGCTTGCATACCACACATTGCGAGACATATGGCGCCAAGAAACCCCCCTCATTATTCTCCGCTGACCCACATAGAGGAAGTTGTCGTCACAGTTTGTGCTGCCTCTGCATTATGCTCCCAGGGCATGGAGTCTTTAAACAGGGGGGAGTCGTGTAATTCATCACTGACAGAAGCCCTCCCCTCCAAGTCATCATTGGAGGTCACCTCTCCACCGGGGCTCCCTGTGGTGGGAGAGTATCAGGAGAACGGGTGCAGAGGACAGTAGGACACAGGCTGGGGTGCAGCAATGGGGAGAGGGGAGGCAGGTGGACCCCTGGGACGAGGCAGATTTGACCATGTGATAACTCAGTACACCTCCTCCCATGTCCTTGTCAGTCCAAAGTATATAGCAGAAGGTGTTTTTACCCTTCTGTTATACACACACACACACACACCAAGTCTTGGTTTTCATGACTACCCTTTCTCTACCCTTCAGCTGTGCGGCGTTCCTCAAGACCTGGCTGCCCTTCTTGATGCTCTCCGGCGTCATCACCACCTTCCTCCTCACATTCAACCTGCAGTAATCCTTCAGGTGGGGGTGGGAGTGGGGGTACAGACACATAGACTCTTGCTACACTTTGTTTTTTTTTTTTTCATTCGCTGTTGAACTGAATGATCTATGTTGATGGGACGCCCCTTCATACAGAAACACACAAAATGAAGGACTGCATCATCTCAGGAGAGAACTTGAGGAAACAGCCCGGCTGCCCTGTGGCTCATTTTGAAATCAGTGATCAAGCATTGTTTTTATGGTTGAGCTTTTTATTGGTCATTTTTCTTTACAGAACATTTATCACACTGGAAGAGCTCATTTGTCCTTCAGCACTCCTAAAGCTGGTGGCAAGCATTCCTCACTATCAGCAAGCTATTTTAGAGAAAGTGAAGGACAAATGTCAAGGTTTTTTTTCCCACACACTTCCACACTAGCCCTCTCACTGGGGAGTGAGAGGGGCAGCTAATATTTAATATGTCAAAGCATTCTCCATCAAAAACATTTCTTACTCAGCTAGGCAAGCTCTTACCCTACTCCCTTTTCATTCAGTCTGGTGTGTGAGCCACTTGTTTAACAACTCTTCTGTAGGAGTATTATAACTGTTTGCTTTGCTCTGAGTATTATCACAGTTTGGGTTCTTTGTTGTTTTATTATCATTATTATCATAATTTTTTATTGTTGTTGTAAAGCTATCTACAGTTAATGTTAATGCCATGCAAACATCATCATGCTGTGATACATTTAAGGAAGACACAGTCGATATTTTTCATTAACTGCAGTGATGAATGTGTTTTCAAATTGGCTAATATAGATTTTCAGATAAACAGCAAGCCTTAAGCAGTGGTGAAACACTACAGAATGGATGGCAAATACTTTAATGCTGGAAATATATATCAATCATTATCTGAGGTATTAACTGCTACCAAACTAAGAATAACGTGGGACCCGTGTGAAAATTAGTAATCTCCCCTATCCTATACACTTTTTTTTGTTTGTTTGTTTGCTTGTTTTTTTATTTTTACATAAGGTCATTATTTGTTATTGTCGACAGAACTTGAACGATTTTGAAATGTGCATCCTTATGCTGGGTTGTTACTGTAACTACTGAATTACACAAACTATGAGCAATACTACTTTACATTATTATCATTATTATTATTATTATTATTATTATCACTAAAAAACATGCATTGTGTTTGGTTATTGATGTTTTGTGTTCCAAAAGAATATGTTATTTTATACACCTGTCATACAAGTTTATTAGTGTTTTTTTAACATGGTCAATTTTGGATGTATTCTGTACAAAGCTTTTTTGTATTTCCACTGGTACAGGTTACAGAATGTGGATGCCCTGCTCATTCCCTGTACCTTTAAGAGATCCATGTACCATTTTTTTCTCCATGAGATATGAACTACCATCAATTTACTGGAACCTTTATTCCCTGAATAGAGCAGATGAAGAAGGACTGATAGTGTCGCGCTCTTTCCTGTCTCTGTTGTATTGATGAGTAGGTTAGTTTATGAGAGGAAAGCCGTATCTCTAGAGGAGGTTTGATATCATTTACAGTCTGACTTATTTATTCAAGTAATGGGCTACAATCTAGAGATGTGCATTTTAGTAGTCCGTGTATTTTTGGGTATTTTGCTTTGTGCACCGTACCAGTGTTTGGAGTGTCCTTTTGGCTGTGAATGTTTCGCTGTTACGCGCACAGTGAAATGTGTTTCCAAGAACCTGCGTGCGGTGCCACAAAGTATTCCAGGATATGCAAGGACTGTCATTATCACAGGGAATAATATACAGCGGATTGGACCGGATTCATTCACAGAGCTGGAGAATGTCACCAACCTCATTTTAAGCAATAATAGGTGAGGCTGTCATTATTATTGATGTTTGTTCATCACTAAAAATATCTTGGTTCTAATTTAAACCATATGGGGATCATATGATTAACTTCCTTGATGTGTATCTAAATAAATAAACCATGTGTACTTCTGTGGATTTGGGTTATTTTTTATCTATCTACATGAAGGTAATAACTGGAAATATTTTTGATTATCCAAACATAATACTGATTAAAAAATATTTATGTCTGAGGACAATTTTGACAGTATCTAGCCATCTTCACAGGATCACAGAGGTGGCATCCCGCAGTTTCTCTGCCCTGACCAACCTGCGCTTTCTGGACCTTAGTGGCAACCAGCTGGCACTGATCCACCCAGAGGCTCTTAGCATAGCTGGCAGCCCACTCCAGGAGCTCAACCTCAGCCGCTCGCTGTACAACTCCACCTCCCTGACAGACATCACCACTGCTCTGCGCTGGGGTGGTCTTAGGGGGCTGCTCCGCCTGGACCTTTCTGGAAACCACCTAGCGCTTCTGCCCCCAGGGATGTTCTCCCACCTTCCTAATCTGCTGCACCTCCTCCTCCTTAACAACTCTCTGGTGGCTATCTACAATGGCACCTTCTCTGGCATGAACCACCTGGAGGTGCTGGATCTGACCCACAATGCCTTCAGGACATTCAGAGCCGATGCGTTACGAGAGCTGGGGAAGCTTGGGAGCGTCCGCATTCTGCTGGGTTACAACCCCTACACCTGCTCTTGTGAGACCCTTGATTTTGTGGTGTGGCTGAATAACTCCTGGGCTCAGGTAGCAGATGTGGACGCTGTGAGGTGTGCTTCACCAAGGGGGTTAAGCAACATGCGGCTGCGAGGGCTTCAGGTCCAGGCCCTTGGTTGTGGTGGTCCTGTCCAAGGAGAAGTGACTGACCTCTCTCTACAGACATCCTATGTGTTCCTGGGGCTGGTGCTGGGGTTTGTAGGCATGATCTTTCTCTTTGTGCTCTATCTCAATCGCAAAGGTATGAAGAAGTGGATCACTGACATGAGAGATGCTTGCAGGGATGTGCTGGAGGGGTACCACTATCGTTATGAGATTGACTCGGACCCTCGGCTCGGGCATCTCTCAGCAGACAGCTGTGGAGGAAGGAGACAAGGACATTTTGGAGTATCTCCCTCACCACAGCAGTGTCCGGACACATGCATTCAAATACCCACAGACACACAACTCAAGCAGGTGACTACCTCTCCACCTGTGAACCTATGATCTCACTGAATCTACAGAAGTTTGTCAAATGGAGATAAAAGTGAATGTGTAAAGTCTTTGCCATAAAAGATTTGCATATACAGTTCAAAGAGTTGTGTTTGAGCTGCCAGGCTCCTTGTACATGTAATTATAACTTATGAAGCTTACCTTGTAAGTGCCTTTTCTGTTTTTGAAGCAGCGCAGCATTGTGTCTATTCTGAGGTGGAACTTTATCTTGAATGTTGACATCATCTATCATCTATTCTCAGCATTTTTATAAAGATACATAGACAACATTCAAACATGTCAGTGGAGAGTGAGGCGCTGCTATCCTTATTTATTTATCTATCTATCTATCTATTTATTTGGTCAGTTATGGTTGGTATTAAGTATTGAAACAGCTCTTCTTACTCCAGAATATTGTCAGGAAGAAATGTGGCATGATGATGCATGTTGACTCTAAAATGTTTTTAATCCATAGAGAGCCAGTAGATTTTGGTATAGCTTTTTATAGAGTATGTATACTCCAGTGAAACTACTGTAGACAGACAAGATCTAAGTCAAGATCTAAATTAATCATCCTTATCGTGCATTGTGGAACTTGTAATGTAATCTGTAACATGTAATATTTGCATGTTGAAAAAGTAATATATGAAATCTCTGTTTAAGTGGTGCATATTCAATAAAATGTATTTGTATTTCAGTATCTGCTGTTTTTATTTGATGTTGATTAGAGGGGAACTACAACTCACTATGCAGCACAGACTCATACGTCTCACCTAATGGGCCCACTATTTCAGCTCTTCAGAAAAGAAGTGATTAAGTATTTCCGCAGAGGGGGGAAATAGGACAGAATGAAAAATCTTAGTTGGAAATACACCTGCTGGCTCTGCAGTTGTGCACCTGACTCCGTTTTTTTTTTCTTTCTTTCTATTTTTTTCTTTTTCCAGATCTACTGTGTGTGTGTGTGTGTGTGTGTGTGTGTGTGTGTGTGTGTGTGTGTGTGTGTGAGAGAGAGAGAGAGAGAGAGAGAGAGAGAGAGAGAGAGAGGGACAGATGGCTTTTTAGCCTACATTAATTAGAAAGCCTGTTTCCAAACTGCATCCTCAAAACTCACTCTGTTGTTGTGACTGAAATTAAAACCAGGTTATACCAAAAAACCACTGGCCTATATCTCTATTTTTTATTTATTTACTTTTCTCTTTATTGTCTTCTTTTTTATTCCATTTGCAAATATTTCCCCCTCTTCTGCTCCTGCACATTCATATCCGCCTCATGTGACGTCATGACTCACCTGTGGGTGGGTGTAAAGTCTGGGATTAGCCGCAGGTAATAGCCAAACATTGGGAGACTATCGGCAACACACCACTGAATTTTACCAAAAGGAGACGACAAGAAAGAGATGATTTGAGCTCCTCGGTCGTGGCAGCACACCTGAGGTTTATTGGAGTGTTTCTCTTTTTTTCGTAGATCCGAAAGAAATCACCTGGATAGCTGAGCGGTCGAGAGCCTTCTTCTTTCTTTCCTTCTCTGAAACGCAAGCTGAAGAAAGTTTTGTCCCTGAGACTTCCGTGGTTGACTCGCTGACCAGCTTATCTGGGATAAAACAACCCAATCTGTTTCCTCATATGCGGTAAGTTGACTGTTGATACTGCAAATGAAAAATGGGTGTTTAGTTGAGTGAGCTATTGGCTTAACCGAGTCCAACAGAAGTAGGCCAAACAAAAGCTTTTTGGGCGCGACGAGTGGGCCAAAATATAATCAGGCCAGTACTTAATGCAAGAAATATGTCAAGATGTACATTGAGAGATCTTTACAGGTTCATTAACTTAATGCAGTTTATGCAGTTTTTACTCTGTCTGACTTGAGGGGGCAGGTAGACAATTGTTTACTTCATGTTATTGTGTCTTCTGTGCAGGCTGAAGAGTGTCAGAGGGTTTTTTTTTTTTTTTTTTTTTTTTTTACTGGCTGCAGGCCTGGGTGACTAGAAGAGTGGAGGTTTACACCTGTTTTATTTTCACCCCAGGTCTCAGGCATTGTGAGCCATGCCTGGCCACAGCACAGGGGCTCCCCAGACGTCCCGTCACCACAAACAGCACACCTCCAGCTCCAGATCAGATGATTATCGACAGGGCCGGACTATATCCAGGGAGAGCACTACCAGCCAAGATTTCTACAGGGACCCCGCACGGGTATCACACACAGGAGCACCACCAGTGACCACTCCCGCTACTCAGACAACCAAGTATGGCCGTAGGGGTCAACCACGAAATGGCACCGGACGCGGTCAGAGAGTATAGGTTTCATTCCTGGGTCGGCAGATAATACGCCCACTAGCAGACATGCCTGTGGCTCCTGTGCCTCCATGGGCTGGAGTGGCTGTAAGGCCCTTATCTGCTGTGTGTTGACCTGCGGCTTTTATGGCAGCAGAGAGCCCTGCCTGCCTGTTAACGAGAGCTCCACAGACCACCCCTCAAAAGCAGGTAGCGAGCCCCACCCCCCCAACGGCATGGCGGTATCCAACCCCACCTGCGGCATCCCTTTAGAATCTAGCAAGTCCACCAAGCCCTCCAAACTGCCCACCAGCGACAGTTTCCGCTACCAAGATGTGCGCATTGCAGGGCAGACAGTGAAGTATCCCTATTCTGTCCCCAAACGGACCCGTACGACCGGCAAAGGGGACAGCCACGGCCATCCAGCAACCCAGCCTGTACTCCCTGGAGGACTTTGACATAGACGACCTGAGTGACACAGGCACAGGACATTGATACTCTTATCACCAAGAAGCTGCTGGACTTTATGCCCTGCCCAAATTGACCAGCTGGCAAGTGCACCCTGACTCCTCTTTCTCCCGCAAGACCAATGAGATCAGCGAGCTCAGATACAGCATCGCCCAGGACTACAACCTGAGGAGCAGGAGGCCGAGTGCAAGCTGGTGCACGCGTCCATCCGCATCAGCATCACGCGGAAAGGCAAGAGAAACAAAAGCCAATCAGTCTGCGTGCAGCGCCCTAATGGAGAAGTGACGGGACCCTCCCTGACAGTGGCAACGAGACCATGACCAACACCTTCATGAGCAAGTGACAGTAAGATTTGAATTTATGTCCTTCCATATCACCCTGTAACCAAACAAAATCTGTTAAACTAATCGGAATGAACAGCTAGTGCATTTTAAGTAGGATTCATAACTTTCCTAAGATAACCAGTGGCAGCCCTTTCCCCTCACCCGCCTGCAGCATACCAGCTACACCAAACATGTGATCTGTCTTCTCCTAATGACTCACGGTGTCTGTTGGAACGCTGCTGAAGCTGTTTTGTTTGCTTCACTGTTTAATCCCCAATACACTAGGCATAGATAACAATGGCACAAGCATAAACTATTATGTGGGGCAAGTGGAAACAGGTATATACAGCATTAGACAAACACACTGAGTAATTGTAGGGGTCACCAAAGTTAACTTGATCTAAAATGCCAGTGGTTTCCGGTTATCTGTGATTTTGTGTCGTCGATTAAACCACTTTGTTTTGTCTTTTTCTCTCCTTCTACAGCACCTGAGGTCAAAGTGTCCGAGCAGACGTCATCCGATGAACTGGCACGAAAATGAGACACTACAGTGGGCGAAAGTAAGTGCATGTGGGAATTTTCCACAACATGCGCTCAGAGATCCGTTTTGGGTTCAAATACCACATGCCATGTCTTCACTCACACTGATGCACATGGATGAAGAAGGCATTAAAACTTGAATCTGATCCAGCATCAGCCAGTGTCTCAGTGTACACGTACGATTTTTTTTTTCCCCCAAGTCCATCACGGCCATAACAGAGGTGTTTATTGTGCTGATTAGAACCCCAGTTCTCATTTGTCCTGCTCATTGAGGTTTTAATTACTGCTCAGATGATCAGCCATGAGTCTCTGGGCTCAGTGTTCATGCTCCATTGTACTTAGTGCAGCTGCAGGCATTTTCTCACCTCCTCTCTGCTTTCCAGTAGCATACCAGGCTTTGATGGCGCTCCTGGATAGTGAAAGCCCTACATTCCAGCCTTTTCTCTGTATATTTCAATCCCTCACTCATTAGCTGCCTCCTCCTCTCCTCTGCCACCCTACACCCACCTATCACCCCGCCTCATTTCCCCTCCAGCTCAGGGCTCATACTTCACGTCCTGCTAGACCGGTGGATCAAATCACATTAAATATATGCCAAATAATGTCCCATGGTTTATTATGTAATTTTAGTGAACAACTTGGGTTACAGATGGATAACTGTGCAGCAGCCTCTTTTTTTGTTGTTCTTTGGAGAGCCTCTTAAAAGGAGGGGGTATCCCGTTACATGTGTTTGAATGAAAGCACATCACATTATGTTTCCACATCTTTCACACCATGGCCTGGGAATGTGCCAGGGTCCTTGGTTCAACTCTCACAACTGTCTGTTTTGTTGTTGTTGTTTTTACCCTTAAAGGAATACTCCAACATTTCGGGCAAAATACTGTTTTATTGACTTACTCAGACTGAGGCAAGATGTTCAGTACAATTTTTACCTCTGATGTCCAGTGGTTCGATTCCAATGTTTAGCATTTTGTGTTACACAATATTTCCCAGTTTGGGACCGATAAGTAAATCTATCTATCTATAAACACTTAAAGTCTATGGGAGTCATTAGCCTGAAAAAATAAACCTTACAGCAACTCTGAAGCTGTCATATGTTCCTAGACCTTCCTAGACCAACTTCTCCTAAAACAATTCTTGTTTTGTTTTGTTTTTTTTAAATCCCAAGATCCATATTTCAAATACACATGATACACTGTGTAAATAAGACTGCTTCGGACCACTGGACATACATAATTGAAAATGGTATCCTCAAAAAATGAGCATGTTGTTTCAGTCTGGTCGGGAAAAGGGTATTTTTGCCCCAAACGTTGGAGTATCCTTTTAAAATGCTGCTCAGTAAATACTATTGCGTTTTCTCCGGCAGCGTACTCCTCCAGCACTGCCACAGCCTACTCACCCTACCAGCGCGAAACCGAAACGGACTCTTCAGGGACTCCTCTGCTCCTCTGATCATCGCACTAAATCAGATGTACCTAAACTGACAAGGAATGTATCCAGCTAGATGGACAAGTCTATCCTTCTCCTATCTTTTTGTTGTCACTTGCCTGCGTTCAGGGCTTATGCTGTTACTGCGTGGAGCACCCTGTGTACACTGGGCGGCCGTACTTGAAGTGCTCCTGCTATTGTTTTGTTTGATATCGGAGTGTCATTCGAATTCAGGCTTTTCAGCGACTCAGATGGAGGCACATCACAGCACGTCCACCGGGTCACTGTCTCTCCAGCAAACTGTCCCCTTCTTGCACAAGCATGCACCAAACAAGATGTTTTAGATAGGGGAAAGGCAATGGAAGCTTTCATGTGTTTGTATGCTGTTTTTAACGTTGTTTGCAGTCTAGCATTGACCGACACCCCATGTTGTAAAAAGAGACATGCTACACTCCATGCAATGTTAGCTCAGGCCAAAGGATAGAGACTGATCCCAAAACATAACCGTCCTCATTCTTTCCTCTGAGATTGTTTGTTTGTGCAAGTAATTGTGCCTGCCATTTAGACTTAGCAGCACATTTGAACTCACACTTTGAGTGTACAATTGTATTGTTAAGCCATATTTTGATGTACATATTTTTAAGACAATGTTACTTCTTGGGCTTTTAAACCTTTTGTGGCATTTGCTCACTGTTTTTTTTTTTACTCAATATTTTAAATCTTATTTTTACCAAAATAAAAAAAATGTCCATGCCTGTTTTTGCTGTCTTATGTATAAAGCATATTCTATAATTTAATCCCTATTCCCTGTATAGTAATGATGTTTTAATTTGGCTATTACAAAAATCATTTGCTATCCTTGTCTCTCCTCATCAGCCAATTTAGTGTACTGTTGCAATACAAGCAATTCCATTTATCTTGCAACAGATGACTTTCTCTGCCACATAAACAAGTCTGCCATTTTTCCCCTCCTACTGTCTCTCTACCCTAATTTTCTTTTCTTTTTTTTATCTCTTGAATTATTGTTGTCAAGCTTGTCTTCTCTGGGTCACTGTGTTGTAGAAGGAAGGCTTTTTCTGCCCTCAGCAAAAAAGGAACTTGTTTGGCTGGTTCTGACAGAAAGGAAATAAAATCCGGGGGTTTGTCTTTCATCTATCACCCAGGCAAGAATCTTTGCGGAAAATCAGCCTGATTTCACAAACTTCTGCTTGTTCCCCCAAGTCCAGTGTTGGCTCAAAGGAATGTGATTGTAATCGGCTTTGGCAGTATAAATTTTAATGTTAAAAAAAAATCCATTTCAGTGTTGATAAATTCATTGTCTATGGAGATGTGATAAATCTTCACTCCTAAATGGGATAGTGTTCCACACATTCACCTCAATTACAATATTCTCCTACCTGCTATGTATATACAAAAACAATACAATTCATATATTCAGTGTATATCAAAGGATAGTAATGAAATGTGGTTAATAATTTGGTGTGTCCTGAAGAGTTATTTTTCAACTTTTGACCGCCCTATGAACAGCTAGGCGCCTGACACATTTACATTCTTAAAGTATATCGGCAATGTGGTGTTAATAATGATAATTTGTGGTCAGTATATATACAATCTGTTAACATTGCAGTTATAGGAATCTTCTAATTAAGCCAAAGGGATTCACATGTGATCTACACATCTGCTGCCAGGGTTATATTGCATCACTGGAAACACTGTCAGGTGAATGCAGTCGATTTCCTTTAAGCAGATCTGAGCCCAGTGACATGTGTAAAATATAAGTGAAGTGCTCAGTGGCACATGTTGGCCTACTTGTCGTCTGCCGTGTGTGTTGTGTTGCAGTTACCCTGTGTAACCCTATTTCCTCTGGCTTTCTGCCCCCACCAGCACATTCCTGTTTTACCTGTATGAGGTGTCATGTAAACGCTCAGTGACTGTTTCACAACTGACATACCACAGCACAGGAGGATCAAGAGGACCTGTACCATCTCAAGTGGCGCTCCCTTACTAATCCATAAATCCTGAGTTTTTGTTTTCAGCAACTGATTTTGCATTTACACTTTTCTTACCATTACCTTTACATAGATGTTATTATTCACACTTTGGAATATTAGAATTTGCAAGGTATCTTTTTAAATATGTTTAACATTGTTTCATTCTACACAGAAAGAGGAAGTCAGTTTAACTCACATTTTGGGTGCTTCTCTGATTGCAAAGTTTTGAGAAAACACAAGTGACTTCCAGATATTACCATGAGAGGGAGACAAAGCACCATCAGATAAAAGGGTGACCGATATCAGAGCAACAGTGCAGTTGTTTGCATTTTCTTGTGGAGAATCAGTTGATACTTTGATGTAAAGTTGTATTCTCACTGTAACATGTTTTCTTCATCCATACAGTATGTCTGCTTGGCTAAGAAGTTTATAGGCCAGTAACAGTTTGGCACAGGGTGCAGCCGATGAATTATCAGCTGTGCAAATCTGACAGTAATGTAACCACTGGCGTAAAACATCCATAGCTTCAAATACATCATGGCTAAAGAAAAAAATAGAATAGAGCATGCTGGACAGAGTCAGAGCCCGTTTACTTTTGGCACTTATTTACTGTCAGAACAAAAAGCATCAACATTATGTAAATGCTTAGTATGTACATTAATAAATAGAGCCTTTTGTCTTCAAAACTGATGCTGTGACTCTTGAAATATGAGGACCAATGTTCGGTTTTCAGTTTCTGTACAAAAATATATTTATTTGAAAAATTCTGTAAATACAAATTGCCAAACACAACTTATTTACAACACTGAAGCAAGCATAAAACATTTCTGGTATAACACCAGCATGAGATGTACTGTGTTAGCAGTTGGTTCAGTCTGTCTTTGTGAGTTATGTGGAAAGTTTGCACTCTCCACTACAGCAAATAAAATCAATGCAGACGTGGCTAAAGTGAACTCAGCACCAATGTAAATACAAGTAATTTGTAGTGTCAATGTTCAGAATAGAAAACAATATATTTGTGCTTATTCGTGGTGTCTTTCATGTCGGCCAGTAGAAGTTCATATTTAACCTATCCACTTCCAGGTGTTTCTTCATGTCATAAGGGAACATTGTCCAAGGAGATCAAAAAAAAAAAAAAAAAAGCTCTGCAATCCCCACCATTATCTTCATCTCTCTCTCCGGGACAGCTTACATGAAGTCCATCCTGTTCTACCTACAGAAGAGCATGTCGACCAGCAGCTCCAGCAGATCAGCCTGACCAATCACAGGCCGGAAGAACAGTTCAGTGATGAGGCTGGGCGTGATGGCCTGCAGCATGGAGGCTGTGAGCAGGATTTGTGTGAAGCGCTCCTGGTCCCCTGGGTGAAGGAGCTGGACGACGTCTCTCAGGGCATGTTGAGCTTCCTGCTGCAGCCCCTCAACAAACAGAGCCGCCTTTAAATCTCGCACATCTGTTGAATGTGAAATTAGTGACAAGGTTACATATGATACAGTTTTAGCACAGCACTCTTCTCAATGGATGATATCAGGGATTGAAACTTCAATTTGTCAGTGTGACTATGGAAATCAAGCTGCTAGTTTGGAAATACTGTCATGTCATTTCATTTATTTTGGTGTGCTACTGAGTGAACGCTCACCTGGATTAAATATGACAGTCCCTTTGAGGTATGCATACTCCTTGGGGCTCAAATCCAAGCTCCAAAATTTTTTGAGGCAGGACTTGAGTTTGCTGACTCCAGCGATGGTGGGTTGCTCTCTCTCCATCTCACAGCTCTCCTGGCGGTTCAACAGGATCTTCTTAAGCATGCTGTCTGCAGGGCTGTCCGTCACCTCAAAGTTCACACCCTCCTGGGCCAAACCCAAAATGAAGAGCGGTGCCCAGCAGCTTTGAAGAAGTGAGAACTGGTCGTTTGACGGAAGCTGGTTAAAGGCAGGTAAATTCTTCATGAAATGGACTGTTTTAACGAGGACTGCTGAAGCTTCCTGGCAAACCTCCAACGGCCTTTTCAAGCACACTGTCCGTTGCATCTCACAGTTGCATCTGTGAGGTATTGAATTGTAGTCAAAGTTGTTTTGAGTCGGTTTGCTGGTGTTATCCATTTGGCTGAGGATGTTGTAGAGGATAGGATTCAAGTGCCTGTCACTGTGAACTGAACAGTGGCATCCGTTATCCATGTTGTACGCTGGAGAGATTGATGTAGTTAAATGTTGAAAGGTAGTGTTCCTCTTCACAAGGCAGGATCTTGATGAGCTTGTGCGTACTTGTCCTACTGCCTCCGCTATTTATAGGGCCAGCCCACCCTGCTAAGTGGACTTTGACTTGTCAATACTCTCAGTGACAAACAACTCTGTGCACTGCCAGGTAACTGGCTGAACAACCCTGGGAAACAGATAAGCTTTTCTCAATGAAAAGGAACTGATGGAGTAACCCCCTGGATATCAAGTGGGTTGGGCCTTATCTTTAGCTGGTGTCATTAACCCAGGCAGTACCAAGCTACCAAGGACTGCAAAGGTAATCAGCACACTGTATGTCCTGTACACTGCCAGCTCACACACCTAGAGAGGTGAACAGCAAAGCAAAGAGAGGGCATTGACCTAGAAGTTAGGACCTTGAGAGCTGTGGCCAGCTTTTCTGGTTAAATTGATTTTCTTGTAATTCAAGAACAGCACTGGGTATTTCCAGAAACTAAATTGGTATTATAGGTACTGCAAAATTCAGTTTATATATTATTCTCTTTTCTTTGACACCCATAAAGGTACAAATCATCACATAAATCACATAAAAAAATGCATTGCTTGTTTTATGTTACAAGTTGACTCTAAATAGTCGCAATTTTTACATGAAAAATAACTTTGCTCTTCATTTTCAGTCATGATAGAAGATTAACAAGCGCATTATTTCTGACATAGAAGCCCTTCTGGGCCTGCTGGTGCCACTAGAGTGAAGCCCATAGTTTAGATTTTATCTTCTAGCCAACATGACAGTTGTCACCAAATTTCAGAACCAAACTGCTGACTGACACTGTGATGTACAGGCCCCCATTTTACAGCCTCATGAAAAAATATAGACAGGTAGCCAGGTAGTGTATCGTTTCCTTTAAGTAAATAAGGAAAACATGAAGCCTATCTATGCTAAAAGTTGCAGCATGGCAGTGGCCACTCTTTAAAAACATATGAAAGAAAATGGATTAAATTTTAAAATTAAGAATTAAAAAAATAAAAAGTAAATGGAGATAAGAAATTGAACTTATTTTAAAGTCATTGTTTTTCACAGATGGCTTAATAAAAAAAAGTTTCACCACTGGCCAGATATATAATTGCATATATTACATAAATTAGTAATATAATGTCAGAAAATGTATTCACGGTTTGTGTCCATGATCAAATATCCTAAACAAAGCTGCCAAGACTCAAATCTATGATGGCATGATACAGGTAATTTGCTCCATTTGTAATGAGTAAGATAATTATGACAGCCAGTCAGTAAAAGACTGATTTTGTTGAGAGATATTTATGTAATCTGTGGTTCTGAACCATTAATCCTTTGTAAAGAATCATCCTGTGTGTCCACAAAGCCAGCCTGCTATTCATTGTCAATGAAGTGACACCGGAATGTGTTTCATATGTTATCATCAGATTAAAGTGGTTGGTTGTTTGGTTTTTGCTTTGTTGTAAAGCCCTTTTTATTCAAAAACACTGATCCAACTGTCCTAGAAAGTGATCATTAATGAGGTGTCCATTACCGGTAGTACAGATGTTTGGCTGTTATTTAATTAGTAAGATACCCTAATCTGTTATCTTCACTGTACCAAGCACGGAGGTCTGAGACTGATAAGCAAATTAGTTTATTATTGTCACAAATACACAAACAGCAAAACAACACTGACAGGGTTCCTCTGGTCAGGACGTTTGGTGCCATGGACACAACCACAAGATACAACACGTGCTATAGAGCTCTGGACATCAAGAAACTAGTGCTACAATAAAATCTGCTCTTTTAATTGTGACAGTGCATCTGATACACAAGCTCTGACACCTGTCACAGGATGGAAACCCCATGGGAATAGCTGAACCAGTGAGCATTGGAGTCAAGGTCAGTCCATGAGATGATGACTGCATAAAGCAATTATGTGCCGGGCACAACTGGCAGCACCAGTCACCGAGTGATTGTTTTAGCTCGTACTGTCTTTGTACTTCTCTTTTTTGCAATACATTCCAGAATAGTTTGTCGCCGTCTCATTTTCCCTCCTGAACAGATCTCATTATGATATACCACAGTTATCACTCCTGTAGAGGTTACTGTGTCTACGCTCACACAATAACTGGCAGGAGCTGAATCATAACACCATAACAATACATGGAAGAATGTGACCTGAATCATCCTTTCTTCTGTGTGACACTCAGCAGCCATCCGACTGTAGTAATCATGCGGCATGCAGAGTGCCATAAATGCTTGTGATAAGGCCCGTGTTTATAGAGGTTAGGAGCTAGGCAGAGACGGGCACGGAGGACAGACACTTATCTCCACCTAGACAGTAAAAAAAAAAAAAAGTCCTTCATTCCATATATGGAGCAACTGCTGGATTTTGCAATCAAGGAAACAAAACAGTCCAAGACAGATGAAGCATGATGTAATGGCTGGCACCTGAAGAATGTCCAAGCAAGCCTTGTTTACTTTTCTGTTACATTCTCAATTGTACTCCAAAAGCAGTGGCTCTCAACTATTTTGGGCCATGACCCCATAAAACAAACCAATAAATGTCCACGTGTGACTTCCTGTCAGAGCTTCACAACAGAAAAAAAGAGTAAGATATGAAAAAATAATCATGATAATCTTGCATATTCATTGTTTTCTCTTCTTTCCCCTATGTCCTGGTCATCTTGCAACCCACTAAAATTGTCTTACAACCCACTAAAATTGTCTTACAACCCACTGTGGGGGGCCCAACCCCCAGGTTGAGAACCACTGCCTAAGAAATAATTACAACATTTGATTGCAAAAGCATTACAAGATTCAGATCATAATGACACACTAATGAGAAAAAAAAAAAAAAAAAAAAAAAAAACACTGGATAATTTTGAGGAAAAATGTCAGCATGCCATAGAAATTCAATGTTTGATTGAACTTTCACTGTAACTTTCCCTGCAATAGCTCACCTTAATACGGACTTTTGTTCTTCCACTGCTTTTGGCTGGCCCGGGTCATTGAACTCCCGTGTGCATGATGGACATAATGTCCAGGACGTGACATTTGGCCTTGACCTACTGCTCATGCAACACAGGTTCATTTGCCTGGCTGACAAGGGCATCAACCCAAAGGTGAAAGTCATTCCTCCACAGTGGAGCCATCTCGGCCCTGAGGACAGATCCTTCTGGGTTTGACTGTACAAGCAATTCAAAATCATAAGAGATTTGCATACATGGTTATGTGATATTTACCACAAAGAAATTATTATTTTAGTCCTCACATGAATTTGGGCACTTTCAGTGGTGTGAAGGGGACTGCAACACCTCCCTGATGATGTTCACTGTTCTAAATATACAAAATAAAAGTCTAAACTTTCTTTCACTTTGTATGCCGGGTTTAAACATCTTTCATGTTATGCATTTGTACAACATTTTTTTATATTTGCAAATATACATGTCTGAAATCACTGTATACCAGTTGCAAGAAAAAATAAATAAATAAAATACTCTGATGCTAAGATCAGCTCAAAATATCCACTCTGTTGGTTGGATGCACCTGATAAGGTGAACTTGAACAGGTTAACGCTGCATGATGATTGTCTGAATACTTGTTGCCTTTATATGTTTACTACTTTTATATTAAAATGGTATTTTTTTTCAGGAATGACACTCGTGAGTCAATGTGTTGCTTTAGGGTCCACTGTGATTCTGACACAGAATAGAGACAAATTAAAGTCCCTCAGGAAAGACACATGCAATATAAAACATATAAACTTAGGCCTTTAGCTCTGGCTGGAGCATCATTCCTCCTCTGTCCTGGGCTAAACCCTTCAAGGTGCCCACAACTCTTCATCTCACCTTCATGTGATCCTCAGTTTCCTCTTCCTTTCTCTTGCCTCAGGGATTTTATTTGTAGAGAGAAAAAAAAAACATATTTCAGCTAGAAAATCTTTACTTCAATTTGTAAAAGATGTGTTCACCAAATGAAGCCCCATCCTTGTGATGATCAATGCCAGCGTTCACTTCTGAAAGGCTGTTAGATGATTTCAAAACCCATGTAATAAAAACCACAATGATCAGTGGGGCCGAGGGACATTCTTAATCCATGACCCTGAATTACAGGGCTTAGATGTTGATATTATGTTGATGGTTTAGTCGACTAACTTCTACGATCTTCTGCATCGCAAAGCTAAACGAAATAAGACATAGACAATGCAGTTTAGACAGACCTGTATGTAAGTGACTTTAGAAAAATCTCACAGTTGTATACCATCCCTGATCTACCAGGGCTGTGCTTGGCCGGCACACATTATGTCAAAGCCAATGTCACAATTTTTTTTTTTTTTTTTTTTTTTTTTTTTTTGCTGGTTTTAAGCCTAAAACTAAAACCCCATTAAACTCAGTGTTGTATTTCTCTGTACTGCAGGTTTTGTGTCTACCATCAGGTTTTGAATACCAAATTGTTGTTTGTGTACCCTTACCATCTTTTAGTTTCATTCCAAATAAATAAATAAATAAATAATGCTTGACACTCTAAATTTGTGTACAGTATGTCAAGGCATGAGTTTGTGTGTACTATGATGTGTAATATGATGTCAGGATCCAGAAGCCAAGTCCAGTTTTACAGCCTATTACTATCAAAACACTGTGATAAAGGCTAAGCTGAAGGCCACAGCAAGACACAGCCTCCAGGTTAATGAACTCTAGTAGACCTGATGCTCTCTCCTATTTATGTCTAACAGTAAAGCTAGGTATTCATATTGTCTAAATAAGATTTAATGTCTACCTTTATTTTGTCTTTAATCTCATTTCATGCAAGATCGATAATGGATTTAGTATTTTTTGGAACAATAAATAATATTTGATATGATCATCATCATTATTATTGTGTGTTTTAATAATATCTTTCCCTTTGCCCTTGTTTTGTCAGTGCATTGTTTTCCTTTTTATTTTGTCAGTGTTTTTCGCCTATCAAAGAGAGCAAAAAAAGAGGTTAACCTGTCTCTCCTTCAAACTAAACACACACACACACACACACACACACCACACACACACACACACCACACACACACACACGCAATCGTGACAATCTTTCTTGTTTGGGGCCAAACAGCTGAGACGCTTACTTATAGCACTGAGACTGTAAGACTTGGGGAATGTGACTAACTTTGTAAAACTGTAACAAACAAGCATGTAAAGCACTTTGAGCTGCATTTCTTGAAAGAAAGGTGCTGTACAAATAAAGTTGTTTATTCTTATTCTTATGAAACAAACTAATAAACGCAGGCCCATTTTTAAAAGGGTGCTGCTGTTTCCATTTTTAAGCCTCATTCATTTTAAGTTGCTGTTAGCACTCACTGGGCGACCGCCAAGCTAAATATGTAAAAAAAAAAAAAAAATAAATAAATAAATAAAAAATAATAATAATAAATAATAAAATAAAATAAAATAATAAAAATAAAATAAAATAAAATTTTATTTATTTATTTTAGTATTTCGTTTTCACGCTTTTTTTTTTTTTTTTTTTTTTTTTTTAAATGACACCGTACGTCGGAATCTCACGTCTCACCCGGATATGACGCAGTGTTTTGCGTCGGTCCCACGTCGTTGGCTGGTGCCTCCCAGAGGTAAACAATCATGGCGGACGCCGTGCAACTTGTCTATTTTGCTATCAGCAACATCCCGTCTGCCTTTCGCTCAGCCGACCTCAGAAACTACTTCAGCCAGTTCATTGAGAGCGGCGGCTTCCACTGTTTTCACTACCGCCATCGGCCGGAGGTCCTCAGAGAGCCGGAGGGCAGCAAGGAGGCCGAGGTTGCCGACAGAGAGAGCTGAAAACAACACCGCTGGATGTCGGTAACAGCGCGGAGGGCAGCCCCGGCTCCCCACACACCACCAAACACCGTTCCTCCTCGAAACAAGCCGTGAAATCATGCTGCTGTGTGGTGGCGGTCCACGCTAAGGAAGCCGACAGGTTCAATCAAGATGTACGGAGGAAACCAGTGGGATCGACTCGGAGGGGAGCTGCTGGCGAGGCGGTGTGTGATCAGGAGGGTCAGAGTTTCTGATGATGCAGGTGAGGTAGATACAGTCACTCACAGCTTAGTGCTGCTTTTTAAAATGACTCTCAATGAAGCTGATACCCCATAACGCACCACTGAACAGTTTATTTAAAATAACAAGTTTCTGTTGTGTCTTTTTACAAGGTATCCTAACCAAAATCAAAAATACTTTATTGATCCTCCAGGGGAAATTGGGCCAGGTGCAGTTGCTCATATTCTCAAGATAAGAATTAAATTACAAAGAAAAGAAAAATAAATTAAAAATTATAAATGTGTGCTTTAGAAATGTGTAAATAAAAATGTGCATTATACCTAAATATGTGCATTAATCCTACAAAATATTACAATAGTAAATACAGAACGTGTTATAAATTATAGTGATCACGGTCTATTTAATTTCTGTTGGCTGAGAACAGGCTGGGCAAAACAGTGTCATCTCTTTTTAAAAACACACTTCTATAGCCTTGCAATTGTAATCCTTGCTGTAAGAGAAAGTGTGCAGGAGTTATCTGACTGCCCATAGTGACTGTTAGTATGCTCTTTTCTCATTGCTTTGTGGTTTGTTTTATGCTGATCTGTATTTTGTATTGAATGAGGTGTTTTTTCAAGTATGTTCATGTCATTTTGTCGTATTTTGTCTTTTCTTGTTATTGTTTTATTTTGTTGATGTAAAGCACTTTGTAATCCTGTTTTGAAATGTGCCATCGCGATACCAACAACGTTTCTAATCATTTCAGGTGAGGACGTATTACCCTATAGGACAAAGTCTGAGCAGCGCGCCATGTGCCCTTAACAGAGCGTTTCACAGAGGGACTGACCTCAAACGCTTACCAGAGCTAATCCACCTGCCCTGATGCAGAATGGAAAATGTGGTACACCAGTGAAGTGTTCCTTCAGCTCATCCAGTCGTGCCGCCTGCCTCCACGCCTCATACGCAAGCTGGGCCTCACTTTCCCCAAGACCAGCTCCAGCCGCCGCTACGGCAACGTGCCTTTCCAGTACCATGATACTTGCACGGTGGCAGCCACTGAGGAAAATGTCTTCACAGCTGCAGGACATGAAATATCAGGACCAGGTGCTGTGGCTGCTTCAGCCTCAGGACCCAGGCGGCTAGCTGAGCTCCCAGAAACGACAGAGACTGATGACCCAGAGGAGGAAGAGGAGGATGCGCAGTCAAATGCAGATGATGTAGGTTTAAATATAAATATATTGTTGTTATTGATAGGATGTGTAAGCTATGATTTTTGTCTGGGTGTGTCATTTGTTTATCTTGTTGGTTGTAGGATGATGACTGCTGTGAGGAGTGGGAGCGCCACGAAGCTTTGCATGATGATGTGACAAGCCAGGAGCGTAGCAAGGAGAGGCTCTACGAAGAGGAGATTGAGCTGAAATGGGAAAAGGGAGGCTCAGGCCTGGTGTTCTACACAGATGCCCAGTACTGGCAGGAAGAAGAAGGAGGTATGCAGCATAAACTAACACTGACAATACACTTGGGAAGAAAAATATCAAACCATAAAGCAGCCGGGGCCCAGAGCACAGGTAGATTTCGGTCTTGTAAGGTCAATAATTACATTCACCGGATGGCCCCATCAGATGAACAAAAACTGAAAACCAGCAGTACTCTGGATCTCCAGGACTGAGGTTCAGCACCACTGCCATAAATGAAATGTTTGCTTGATAACCAAAAAAATGTCTATTGATATTTATTTGTTATTTGTGTTTTCACTTCCTTTCCTTAGACTTTGACGAACAAACAGCAGATGACTGGGATGTTGATATGAGCGTTTACTATGATAAAGGTAAGTCACTATCTATTATGCAGCCAGGGATATCTCAACTGGCGAAGGGAACCAAAGAGAAACTGCAGTTTTAAGTATTCCTGTGGAGCCAGACTGTGTTTTATTCATATGTTTCTCCTACAGACGGAGGGGACATGGACGCCCGTGATTATGTCCGCATGCGGTATGAGAAGAGGCTGAGAGAGGGCCTTGAAGACAGGTCGGGACAGACTCAGACAATAGGCAGCTTTGAGAAATTCACTAAGGTAAGGAAGTTTCGACAGCAATTCATTTGACTCCATTTTTTTTTGTACCATATACTAGACATATTTTAATCACGTTTTCCTGTGTTAGGGTGTTGGGCGCGTGTGATGGAGAAGCAGGGCTGGAAGGACGGCGAGGGGCTGGGAACAGTCAGGTTGGAATCCCAGAAGCCCTTGAGAATGAGGGACAGCATCCCAATTGCAAAAGAGGCTTTGGGTGAGGTAAAAACAAATTTGACAAAGAGAACGATGTGTGTTGCTACGTGAGTCAAAGTAATATCATTTCATAGTGCTTTCATGTGCTAATAATGCTTTCCCCTGTTTTAACACAGGTATCACCGGAGAGAAGCTGACCTCCACCCTGTGAAAAGGACCTAGAACAGATTTTCATATAAGCACAGTGTAATGACCAGCCTAAAGAATAGATGAGGGTGACACCTTACTGAGACGCCAACCAACACCAGCATGAAGTACAGAGACTGGAAGCCAGGGGGCAGCATTGGACCAAGAAGATGACTTTTTATAAACATTTAATTTATGTATGTTTCGGCTCTATTAAAACATTTTTTAAAGAAAAAAAAAAAGATTCTCACATGTGTTTATAATCCCATTTATACCTGAAATTATTGTTTAAATTGTTCTCTCAGTCACTTGTTTTTCCTATGATAATGTTACGCACAGAGTAACACATATGGGATATAACAAGCATGTAAAACTGTGTGTCGCTACATCACTTAACTCATTCAGAAGAGTTAGAAATGTATTATCGTATTTTGAAATATTGCATGTATGAGAAGAACCAGGACAACTTTTATTTTGTCAGCGTGGTGAAATGACCCGGAAGTGCTTCAGGGTGAGCGTGAGACATGTTGTACCTGCACAAACGTAACGGCGGTAAATGTCTGCATTGCTCACTACTTACAATTTCGGGTATCGTCAACTTTTCCGAGTTAATGTCACTGTTAGTACAGCGGGAGTGGCATCTTTTGGCTAACTTTTGCACACTTATAGAGATGGAGACAGCTAAGTCACGCCGTTAACGAAGGCTGCTTTGCTAATGTATTTGTAGCTAGCCAAGTTATCAGGTTGAGTAGTTGAACCCAGTGCGCTTTAAATCAAAATAAAGACTTAAAGTAAAGGTTACATCCCATTCTCCTGACCCTGGGGGATGTGTCCCTGCCAGGTGACAGTTTAATTTTAGCTGGACACTGTCACCCTGCCCTCTGGTCCCATCAGATGTGAAGCTGTCCAGCAGCGACATTGACCTGCTGCAGACATCATGTCCAACCAAGCAGCGGGGCCGCCGTCCTTACGCTTCGGCCAGGTGGTCATCGGCCCCCCGGGCTCAGGTAAGACCACCTACTGCCAAGCGATGCACGAGTTCTTGAGTCACCTGGGGGCAGCAAGGTGGTCCGTGGTGAACATGGACCCCGCCAACGAGGGGCTTCCGTACCCCTGTGCGGTGGACATAATCCGAGCTGGTACACCTCGACGATGTCATGGAGGGCCTCAAACTGGGGGCCCAACGGCGGGCTGCTGTACTGCATGGAGTACCTGGCAGCAAACCTGGCCTGGTTGGACAATAAACTCAAACAGCACAGTGACTGCTACGTCCTGTTCGACTGCCCCGGACAGGTGGAGCTCTACACCCACCACAGCTCGGTGAAGAGCATCATCTCTCAGCTGGCCCAGTGGAACTTCAGGGTGAGGGTTAGACATGGAGATGGACAGCTGCTCAGTGTGCACCTGAAGCTCCTGTGCATTGCATGCTGTTGGCCTTCAAGAAATACTCTTAGAATTTAGAGGATTTTTTTTTATTATTATTATTGCTTGTTGATGCATTAAATACCTGTGCAACATCAATATTGACGTATTCAAATAAATGAATCCACTGCTTATTAGTTAGAGATAGATGGTAGGGCTGCACAATATGGGCAAAATTTCATACCTCGATATTTATGCCAAAAGCCTTGATAGCAATATAACAATGAGTTCACACTTCCTTGAAATCTTGAAATTTTAAATGTAGCAAAAGTGAAAATCATTCTTCAATAAAGAGCATAGTAATACCAAAAGGATTTAGCCAATGTAGTATTTATTGATTAGAACAGACCAATCACTGTCTGAGGCTGCTTTAAAATTATATATATATATATTATATATATATATATATATATATATATATATATATATATATATATAATATATATATTTTATTTTTTTTTTTTTATTTATTTTTTTTTTTAATCAAACATTTTGCTGCAATCTTTGCTTCAGCACAATGTTTCAACAATATTTTAAGCATAACAACAGTGAAAATTGAGCATTATTCAAAAAACAGCATTGTAATACCAACTGGATGTAGATATGCAGTTACCTCACAAATTTTTTTTTTTTTTTTTTTTTTGATCAGAACAGACAAATTACTGTCTTACACTAACTCTAACCTTATATGTGATATTGTTCATATTGTTGCCTTTTACGACATTAATATCGCACCTAGTCATATCTAGATATGAACACTGATATGCCAACAATATATTGTTTAGCTCTAGTAGATGGATTGAGTATTTTATTGTTCTTCACTGTTATTCTCACTTTCTCTGGCCTCCTAGCTGTCTGCTGTGCACCTTGTGGATTCTCATTATTGCACTGACCCAGCCAAGTTCATCTCTGTGCTGTGCACCTCCCTGTCCACCATGCTGCACGTGGAGCTTCCCCATGTCAACGTCCTCTCCAAGATGGACTTGATTGAGCAGTATGGCAAACTGGGTGAGATGTGTTGTGGCACAGACCCATGACAAAACAGACCACAACGAAGACAGAGGATTCTCACTTGTATGTTTCAGGCATACACTAGTCATTTTAAAAACTCAGGTAGTAAGGTGAGGTTGGCATTTAATTTTATCCACTGTGGTAATGAGCCTGTTTCTCTATTTTGTCGCTATTCTGGAACAGCATTCAACCTGGACTTCTACACAGAGGTCATGGACCTGACCTACCTTCTTGACCACCTGGCTGCAGACCCCTTCTTTAAGAAATTCCACCATTTAAATGAAAAACTGGCGGAGGTCATACAAGACTACAGCCTCGTCTCCTTTGTGCCTCTCAATGTGCAGGTATCACTTCATGTTTGCTGTTGTACATTGGCAATAAATCAACCATGACGGCACTCAATACTTTATACTGACGATAATGTATTCCAGCTGTGAAGACTGCATATTATGTACATTGCTGTAAATCAACCGAACTGTAAGCTGTTTCAGTGAGTAAAAGTGGGGTTGCCAAGGAATTCCTAATCCAAAAGGGATTATGTGGTAAACAATGCAGTTTAAGCTTGTCTTAAGGCTAGATATACACAGCTATCATCACCATTATGAAAGTCAATTGATATATGATACAAGTAATTAACCATTTGCAAGTACTTGTTTTAGTGGCATAGTAGAAATTATACCTCTCAACAGCTCTGTTCAATAATCCCTGCCCTTCATTGCATAGATTGGGATCTGTGTGCATGTCCCGGGGTCTATTTTTGAGACTGTCCAAAATAATTTAATTTTTGCGTTATAGGTCATCAGATACAATGAGAAGTTTTTAAGTTACCGCTGACGTTGTGTAGGCGTGCACAGTTATGTGCTCTGTTGTATTCATAGGGGTTCAGCCATCCAGTATTAAGTGTCTGACTGAAGCTCTTTAGACAGTTGACTGAGCTTTGCTGAATATTACTTCAAAATGGCTATATCAGGAAGAAAAAACACAAGAAAGCTACAACAGATTGCCGTAATTTCATACTAATTTTCAGACAGAGTTTATTTTGATAATAATAATCCAGTGGCAAACAAGACGATGAGCAACCGCTGAGTTCTGTGGAATGTAAATAACCTTGTGTTGCAGCACTGGGCCACGCTACCAACCTGTCTTTCTGTAACAGGCTGCAGCTTGTGAATACTAAAGCTGAAGTCTGCTCTGAGCTAAATCCAAAAATCATAGCTTAATGTGGTCTGATTAACTTTACCAAATGTTTCTCGCTCACATGGGGAAATGGAAGCTTGTTGGCACACTTTTTTGTGTGAATGAGCACGATCAGTGGCATCAAGGGTTCAGTGCTCCACCATAACAATGTATTTTGCTTTGTTTTAATAGTTTTTGCTCATGAAATGCCCAAGACACCTGTTGTTTATGTAAATACATCATGGATATTCGACATGTTCGTGATGGAAAAGACATGGAAAAGTCAGGGAATGACAGAGGGAGAACCTTGGTAGGACTGGCCCCGAAACGGCTCTGTCCACCCTGTCTTGGATTATAAATCACTTTAGCACTCTAAACTGAACATTACCTCAATTAGCTTCAGACAGATTGAACTCTACTATCCACTCCTTAGCATTTTTCCTTATTTACACAGACAGTGAAAAATCTGAGAGGGAAACAGAGAGGGGGAGACACAGAGAGAGGGTTGAGCTGGGATTAGATCCTGGTCCAGGGAGACAAGAATCTTGACCACTACACCCTCACGGGATACAGGACTTGTAATTTACACAAATGGCAGGTTGGCACTCTGTTTCCATCATGGGTAAAACTGGTCCTAGCCTGCATTGCTCTGTTTTCCTCATCCTTTTAGTTTAACAGCCAGCAGTGACCTTGGTTACCGAGGTAGTTAACATAGCAAATACCACGGCAAAAACACAACACTTCCCGACCTCGGAGAAAGTGAGGACACTAAAACTGAGAGTGGAGGTCAGTTTGGGAAAGGGATTTTATGGGTAAAGGTCAGGATTTGTGAGCGTTGTGCGGGATAATAGAAATGTAGGGCCTATAGAACTCAAAAAGCTGCATTTCCAAAACAGGTCTGAGAACATTTCAGTGAGAGAAGCAGTTTTCCTACATGTGGTTATCCAACAGAGTGAAAAGAGAGTTAGGGAAAGCCTGGGAACAGAGAGAATAAATTAGAGAAATTAGACTTTCATCTCATGAAGCAAAACACATGAAATAACACTGAATCGTGATAGGATTACATACATTTAATAAATGCTGGTTTGTCAGATCACTTTTAGATACCAGAAATATGAGGTCACTGAAACCGCATGATAGCACGTCTTCAGTGAGAGTTTGTCAGCAGAATTTCTGTTTGGAGGATGAAATTTAAGCTGATATAAAATATTCTATAGAAGAAAGTCCCTGATTCCGTGCTACTCCCCTCTGCCTCCAGGACAAAGAGAGCATGACTCAGGTCTTACGGACCGTGGACAAAGCCAATGGCTACTGCTTTGGAGACCTGGAGGAGAGGAATCTGCAGGCCATGATGTCAGCTGCTGTGGGGGCAGACTTCCAGTTCAACTCGTATCCTTTCCTAATAATTCAGTGACTCATTGTGACTCATTTGGTTTAGAATCAAACCCGGAGATTTACAGGTGGTGAATGGAAACACTGAACACTCTGCTGTATTTTGTAATGATCTGATTACCCTCACTGTAACTGACATGTGACAATATGAATATTGAATTGCTGTGTTTTGCTCTATTTTCTTTGACGTTTGACCCTCCAGGACTCTTGGAGTGCAAGAGAGGTATGTTGAAACCAGTGAAAAGACTGTGGAGGAGGAAATGATGGACCTGTAAATTGCAAGGCCCAAATGAAAGGACAGAACTGATGGCCCTTTTAGCTCTGGTTTTCCAGGGGAGTCTTGGCAACATCCATCTCGCTTGGCCTGAATTCTAAGCCTTTCTACAAAAGCTTTGGGGAGACGGGAAATTCAGGCGCTGCAGACCCTCAAGGTTACACCACACCTCATAAAAATCACGCCGAGGAAGACTGAAGGGAAGCAAATGCTGTCCTTTTCTTCTGGCTGAATAGCCAACAATGAAAATAGCACGGCAACTCCAGGTGTTCCACTATTGTCTTCATCAATGAGAACAAGAAAATGCTCAATAAATGCCTTTACATTTAACCTAAAAGCAGTATTTTTATGGTTGATAGATTTTGCTTTTTGTTTTAATGTCAGGTCCCAAATTTTTGAGGGAACTCTGATTTCTCCATCACCAACAAATGAAGAAAACAAATTGAGCTAATTATAGTCACACTGAAAAACACAAGTTGAAAAATGAAGTCACGTTTGAAGCTATGTGAAAATGGACACTGATTTTGTCATGTTTGCAAAATTAACTAAATATGACTTTTACATATTGTACATCATTAGGTTTTTTTTTTTTTTTTTTTTTTTTTTTTTTTTTTTTAGATAATATTGGCAAAAAATATGCTTCTTTGACATGCATTCATCCTTGTATGATATTGCCTCAGTTTTCAGTTGTGCAGCTCAGTGCAGGAGATGAGAAAAGAGAAGAGAGAGAATTCAGCCTTTCATGGTGAATATGCGCCTGCCATGTGCATGCATTACAGAGGATGATATCTGAAATGAAGAGGTACAGGGAGCAGATAGCATTTTCCCTTGATATGAAATAGAATATAATGGGACTTGACAATCAGCAGTGCCTCAGACATGAGAGTTCAAATGGTATGTGTGTGTGTATGTGTGTGTGTGTGTGTGTGTGTCGGAAAGGGGGTGGGAGGCAGATAATTTATAGAATAATAATAATGGTAATATAGATTGAATACCTCCCCCCATTCGGTTTGTACTTTTATTCATATTGGTATGGTATTATTTGAGTGTTAACATCACCACTTCAATTTACATGGCCACTAATAAAACATCCTTCATATTATGGAACTATTACTCTTAATAGCAGATTGAATTGGTAATCAGTTCAATTTCCAAGCTTTACAGAGTCGAGAATATGTGCGTCTTGACAAATACCATTGTTGTCCAAGTCCCATAGTGGCTACACTGGTTTGAAAAAGTTCTCCACAGTCAAACCCCTGACAAAATGTGTGATATCGAAGAGAGACCATACACAGAATGCTGTCCAAATTATTCCAATATTTACAAATTGCCCGAGGTATATGAATCACCTAAAATTTTTTTGCTATAGGAAGAACATTTGCTGCAGATAGGGCAATAAAATATTAGTATTTGGGAACTTTTTTTTTTTTTTTCCTTAATGCAACCACACAAAGTCATGTAATCCAGAAATCTAAAGCAATCACAGCTACTAGCAAACACACAGTTGCATTATTTTGCTGACAGAATGATTCACCACTTGGGTCAAATTAATATCTAGTGCTACCAAATACATCAACAGCCCGTCAGAAAAAAAAATAATGACTTCGGCAAAGAATGAGTCCTCTATCTGTGCGTTGAGCAGCAGAGTCTATCTTCTATCCAGCAGATGGCACATGTGCCTCCAAATCCTCCTCCCGGATCCGTAAAGCTCTGCTCCAGCTTTTCTCAGCAACCAGAGCAGAAAAATTAAGTCAGGCGGGGAGAGGAAGCCACATTAAATCTGTGTTTCTGCACAACTGGCCCTGTGTCTGGTCTCTGGGATGGAAGACCCTCTGTCTTTCTAAGCAACTAAAACTCTTTTTTGGGGAAGAACAGAGATGAATCTCTCTCACTGTTGCTCCTCAACCCTGTCTCTGCCCTGAAGCTGGCGTTCGAAGTTTTAAATCTGCATTACAATCATGCGCAATCAAATTATAAAATGCAACATCTCTACAGGCATAAAATGTGAGACTTGATGTGCATGAATTACCCCGCCATGCGTGTGCCCTGTCGTTCCAGTGCAGTCTAAATAATGCGTGGCTCACTTTGAGAGCTCTCTCTCTCTCTCTCTCTCTCTCTCTCTCTCTCTGCTATGGGAAATAATAATAACCCTGCGTAATGTAACGTGGCTGTGCAGCTTGAGAGATTGTGGACAGCTTGCCTTCTGCCTGCTGCAACCTCTCCGTGCATCAGGGGGTGTGTCAGGCAGAATGTTAAATTGTGTTCCGATGTTTGTACATGTGATCAAGTATGCCTCCTCACTGGTACTTCCTGACTTTTTTTTCCTTTAAGCCCCCTAGAGGTAGGGGTGTGTGTGTGTGTGTGTGTGTGTGTGTGTGTGTGTGTGTGTGTGTGTGTGTGTGTGTGTGTGTGTGACAGAGAGATAGAGTAGGCAGAGTAGGAGAGACAGTTTCTCTCTGTATGCGTGTGTGTGAATGTGTGAGAAGAGTGAGAGGAGAAACTGAAAGACAGCTTCTCGTCCCACTTGCATCCAAAATATGAATCCACCCTAACCCACCCCTAATCAGTACCTTTACATTTATCCACCCGAACCAATTCAACTCTCCACAAACAATATTATTTATTCGCATTTTCACATTTAACAAGCGCAGCTCCCCCTCAGCCTGCAAACATTTGTCATTTATCACGCCATCCAAATGCTCAAACGCTGAATACACCCCTGCGTGATCTGTGGGTGGATTCAACGAACTATCTGCTGCATCTGAGGGTGCAAGAAAGCGACATGTTGGGGAGAGAGACTTTAAAACTGGTCATGCATCCTCTTTCCGACCAGATAAGGTCTGGTTTGCACGGTGTAGTTCAATGTTAGCAGGGAGAGAGAGAGAGCCGAGTCTGCGCCCATCCCCCCACACTCAGTAGAGGAGTGTTCCTGCTGGAGTGAGAGACAGACAGAGAGGGGGTGGGTAGGAGAGGAGGCAGGCAGGCAGGGGAGGGAATTAGAGGGAATGTACATTGGTAGTCTCGTTTGCTGCAAGGCTTCCTTCTGCTGTGGAAAAACCTATGTGTTGCCTTGCTCGCCTGCCACTATACAGAATCAAGGTGGAAACAAGCAAAAGCGTCAATTTTGGTAGATTTTAATTAAAGTCTGTGTTCATTCATTTTAGGGAGGGTTAGTTTACCCACCACCCCCTTTTTATTATGCTCCTAAGCGAGGACAATACGTGCAAACTACAACATGAATCATAAGTATTTAAGTATGTAAGCCAAGGCTAAATGAAGATACAGAAAAATAGTTTCCACCATTCATGTTACTTGCATTCCCACCCTGCAGTGTGCAGGGACGAGGTTTTTTTTTTTTTTTTTTTTTTTTTACATGTGCGTCTGTGGCATTTCACATCATACAAGCAACACCAATACAAGACTTCATGATTTTTTTTATATTACATTTCATATTTTATGGACTAATTTCATCACTTGCAACATTTTTTTTTTTTTATTTATTTATTTTACCGTGTCCACTTTGGGATTATCCAATACACGGAGTTTATATAATGTGCTTGTGCGCGCACATCTATGTAAATGTGTACACAACAAAAATGAGTTAGCTGGACATCAGGCTCCTTCATGTAGAGAAAATATTCCACCAAGAAAAAAAAAACAGACAATGTGAGGGAAAAATCCACTCCGCGCTGGAGTGACTCCAATCCATGTTTTACAGCCATCTGTGCGGCTCAGTAAAATGGCTGTATCTAGCCGAGCCTCGTGTTGGTTGGGTTCGCTCCCTGCCTCTACCCGGGCTCAGTAACACAACTCCCACAACAATTTCTGTCGCTTTTTTACGCATTGTATGGAGCCTCCATCATTTCTCTAACCTATATACGGAAACGGAACCGGGGGAATGGCAGCCGGATTCGGTCCGGTGTAAGGGGTGGGAATGAATCGGCACAAGGATAAATGGTTATAAACAATTATTTATATTCAATGCTAGCTTTTGATTGTGACTGACTCGCCGAGAGAGGGAGAGAGAGGTGGGGGGGTATCATGGCCGCTCAGGTCGCCAGCGCCGCCACTCTCAACACTAGCCCGCCTTCCGAACTCAAAAAGCCGGATCGAGACCCTAAGGAGGAGTCGGTACCGGGGGAGAAGCAGCCGGATAAAAAGCAACCGGGGTTGGAGAGCGGATCGCCGGGCCGGGGGGATCTGCAGGACGGGGCCGAAGGTGGAAATGCAGGGGGAGGAGGGGAACCTGAGATGAAGAACGGGAATGGGAACCCGCCCAGGGCTAATAATAATAACCAGAATGACTCCGTCGGACCGGAGGGAAATAACCACCCCGGTATGGTACATCACCACGGGCCCGCTTTTCCTCCACCTTCGTACGGATACAGTCAGCACTACGGTCGGGCCCCTTTTCATCAACATGGCGGACAACAAAGCCCTGGCATGGCAGCTGCTGCGGGTCCAGTCGTGCAGTCGAGCAACATGATGGACCCGTATCAACCCAACTCGCACGACCATGGCTTTTCCAACCACCAGTTTAACAATTACAACCCATTCCCGAATAGGACTCCCTATCCCGGCCAAGGATACGCCATGAACTCCCCTCGCAGTACCCAGGCGCCGACAGCTGGGGGGCAGCCAGCTAAGCAGCAGCAACCAGCGGGAGGACCCGCCGCGATGGCTGGATCTTACAATAATCAGAGATATAGCATGGGAAATCCTCAGCCTACGTCCACCCCAACACTCAACAAGCTCCTGACTTCCCCCAGCTCCACACGGGGGTATCCAAACTACCCGTCTAGCGACTATAGTAGCCAAGAAGGAGCTAGTAAGGGACCAACAGACATGGGCAGTAGCGGTCAGTATGGAGGGAGCAATCCGGGTTGGCAACAAAGAAGCCATCACCCGCCGCCTATGAGCCCGGGAAGTGCAGGGCAGCCGCTAGGTAGAAACCAGGTAAAATCACATTATTATAGGAACATTATGTGGGCTGATATCGTGTCTTCTTCTCTGCTCATAGCTAGTTCACAACGTAGCAGGCCAGCCATTGTCTGTTACTAGTTCGCAAAGACTCTAAAATGGCTGCCTCTCGTGTTTTTTTCCCTGACACCAGACCGTTAAATAATTGCCTTTTAAATACATTTGTTAATATATACAGCTATATAAGAGTGCCGCTCGAAGAAGATATGCGCTCTAAAATTGATCTAAGGACGATCAGGGAGCCAAGAAGGCCCGACTTTGAAAGGGGGTGAAAATACACTGTAGGGCAATGGCTTGTTTTCCCCCCGATCGCTCGCCTGCACGCACAACACGTTGAATTTAGCACGTATTATAGTGTAACAATAATTACGATGGACGAATGTATCAAAATAAAGATGTTGCCACTCGTATGTATCGACAGAAGTAGGTTATACGTTTGGTTTTTTCGTTGTTATTTTGTTGCCTTATCGTCAGTTACAGTTCCGTGGCTGTGAAGGGGGGAAATGCATTGCATGCCGAATCAGCCTTTCACGGTTAGTTTAATGGCTTGGGTTCTCGCAGTTTACATGGCTTCAGTGTTATGTATGATATCCTAAAATGGTGTAAAATGTGTTACTTTTAGCCCATACTGATAAAATGAGGCTCCCCGTGCTATAGGCAGTTTGGCTCAGCATGCATGCTGCCTGTAAACAGTGTGCCCGGTCATATGAGTGAGTGACTGCAGCCTGCAGATTGCTTTGCACTGGGATTTGAATTGTGGAGGTAAAATCCTGCTGTCAAAGCCAGGAGATAGTTGGTCTTGGGTTGACATGCTAGCTGAAATCTGATTGGCTCCTCATCTGCTGCTCATGGCCATTTATAATTACATGTGATGCAAGGCAACAGTTGCTGATAAGAACACACAGCATTAACTCATCACAGGGTCATCAGGGGTGTTACTGATTCAGTCCTATTCTTATGTCTACACTTTTCTGTGACAACAGAGCATGCACTATGGGAACATATGAGTTAATGGATAACATGTAGTTTCACTTTTGTCTTTTTTCCTTTGACACGTTTTTCCCAATGTGTGAAATAACTCCAATCATTAATTGCCTATTCTAACATTACATGGGTACAGTGTAGCTAAACATTAGCCTTACTGAAACTCATTATTCCCTCTATGCAGATTGTAACCTAATGGCCTAAAATTGCTACATATTACAACTACAGTCTGCATCAGTGTATAGGACAACTATCTATATGACCATGGTGGTGTATTTTAAACTAACATCAACACTGCTGTTACTTCTACAACAGCAGTTTACTACAGTGATGACTGTTCTATCAGTATGTTTTGTTTCTAGTTATTATTGATTTACATACCATATCCCTCGTCCTTGATGGTGACTTGATAAACAAATTATGGACTGGTTGATACCATTGTCTCTTTCATGTTGAAACATGTTATTTGTATGGGCTCTGCATAGCAACCAAAGGCAAATTTGAGCTCTGCCTGTGAGATTGTGTGTGTTGCTGCTGTGTCTGGCATGCCACACAAGTTTCACTATGTGACTGCAAAGAACCCCCCCCCAACCCTCCCCCCAAGCCAATCAGAAGGCAGTCCACCATCTCTCACCCGCCAAGGGAGTTTCCTCTGTGTCTTATGCAGATTAGCCATGTGCTGTTCTTATTTATTTCATTTCATTATCTTGGATCTGCCAAATGTCACGTAAGGCATTTTGCATACTATTTGTAAGGGCCATTGTTAAGCAGAGGAGTCTCTTCCCAGTGCACCAAGTGCACATGTGGGAATACGTGCAAGAAAGTACTTTTAGTTTTTTACTAGGTTGTTCTTTTGTTGAAATTAGTTTACTTAATACTACATATGCTTTATCTTTAATTTCCTGACAACACAGCGCTAAACAGTTTTGGTGTAGATGATAGAATAATTGGATTCTAAATGTAAGTGACTTGCTTAGCACCCACCATTTGTTGAAGAAGTGTCTGATGCAGGCTTACAGCTTAGTTTTTACCTAAGGGCAAGGTAAGCTCAAAACCTTGGCGTGGTTCTTGTTAGACAGGCTGATGATGCCATTTCACTAGTACTGTGTCAGGCCGTTGGGGAGGTAATTCCTCCATTTCTGGTGTCATTCATTCGGAGCCAAAACTGCCTTCTCTTGGGGGGAAAAAAGGAAAGCAAGTTTGGACCAGACTCAAAACAGGAGCACAGCTGGGATATGTTTAAGATTGGGCAGACTGCCCTCCATTCGAAAGTAGATATATATAGCTCTGTTGACTTCCGAAACTATGGCAAAGCGAGGTGAAAAAAAAAATCAGGTTAATGACCGTGGGAAATACAGGGGAAAAAGTCACTTCCTCATTCCTTGAACTTTGCTTATACACAAGTAGCTGTATGAAAATACAACGCTGCAGCCTGTATTTTTTAAGACTGAAGGAAGTTCTGATAGAAAGGTTTTAATCAAGTTATATAAAAGTTGTGGGGTTGTGAATATAGCTCACAGCACTTGACGTTTACATTTCTCTAGTGCTCTCAGGTTGCTGATTTGATTTATTGACTGTGTTCTTACTGTCCCCAGCCACCTGGTCCCATGGACCCGATGGGGAAGATGAGAGGTCAACCATATGGAGCAGGCAGTCCGTACTCACAGCAGCCGCAACAGGGGCCTCCCACTGGTCCACAGCAGGGGCCTGGTTACCCTGGCCAGGGTTATGGCCCTCCGGGTCCACAGAGATACCCAGTGGGAATGCAAGGACGGACCCCTGCAGGCATGGGAGGCATGCCTTATGGGCCACAGGTAAGTGATCTATCTTTTACATGAACAAATTCCCATCTTGATACCTCAACCTCCTCTCTGTGCCCATGCTTTTTCAGTTGTGTTCTAAGTTGGTATGTGTATGTTCTGTTCAGATGGGATCCTATGGACAGCAGGGACCAGGAGGTTATGGGTCTCAGAGCCAGACACCATACTACGGCCAGCCTGGCCAGGCTCCTCACCCAGGCCAGCAGCAGACGCCCTACACCCAGCCCCCACCAGGACAACAGGGCGGACAGACACCATATCCAGGGCAGCCCCACCCTCCGCCAACTTCTGCCCCCCACAGCCAGGGAGCGCCGCCCTATCAGCAGCCCCACATGCCCCCTCAGTCCCAGGGGCCACTGCCAGGCCCATCACAAGGGCCCCCACAGTCTCAGCCACCTTATTCCCAAGCTTCAGCACCGCCGTCTGGTCAGTCTCCTTACCCCCAGCAGCAGGGTCCCCCCAGCCAGCCTCCGCAGCAGCCGAGCTCCCAGGCTCCCCCTGGATCACAGGCCCAGTCCAACTACCCAGGATCAACGCAGGGGCCTCAACAACCCTCTTCACAGCCACAACAGACGCCCGGTCAGCCCCCGCAGCAGCCACCGGGACACAGCCAGCACCCACAGGGCCAGCCGGCAGCATATCCCCAGAACCCTCCGCAGCAGCCGCAGCAACAACAGCAGCAGCAGCAGCAAGCACAACAGTCACCTTATCAGCGCTTTCCTCCTCCACAGCAACAGGTACTACCTTCAACCAGGCGTCTTATTCTCTATTTTGTTTTCTTCCTCTATTTGTGTTCCCATGCATGCATTTCTGTATCTCTGGAAATGCACTACAGCGCATGTTCTGTTGTGTTTTAGGAGGTATCCCAGGACTCATTTCAGTCCAATGCCCCTCCATCCACTCAGCCCAAAACTGGCTCAGAGGATAATCAAGGCCGCCCCTCCAGCCTTCCGGTCAGTTCAGCCTGTTGTATCACTGCTGGGACATAGAAAGCCTTTCTAATTATTATCTTATTTAAAAAAAAAATTTGCTTTTTAATCAGAATTGAAAGGCTACCATTTATGGTGCCTTGTCAGGACCTGTAAATCATTTCTTACTGAAAACATATTAAGGTTCATTACACGTAGAAATCCCTTAATCTCAATTTCGGGGGCATTTAATAGAGTTTTAAAAGGTTTCCGTTTTGCCACTTGTTTGTTTCATAGCCTCTGTGCTTTCATTCCCCTGCTGATTGATTGATTGATCATAGAGAGCTGTGTGGCTCAGCCTTAGGGGAAAGGTGCTGTGTAAATGACTAGTAAATTTCAGATGAATACTAAGGATTGTGTTTGTGTATTGAAATCACATGGCAAGGCTGCTGCTACACGCTGACTCAGCTCACATCCTACAAACCTTGGTAACCATGACAACCCCCAGCACTAATGTGCACTTTTTTTTCTTTGAAAAGATAAATAAGGACAAAAGCCTCTGGGTCTGTGTGTGTGTGTGTGTGTGTGTGTGTGTGTGTGTGTGTGTGTGTGTGTGTGTGTGTATGTGTGTGTGTAGTATTAGTATGTGTGCCACTTCTGTCTAAACCTCAGTGAAGGCGTTGCACTGTGCTAATGCTAAAGCCAATGTATGAATTGAACCATGCCAGTCCTGAGAAAAGCAGAGATTAAACTGTTTTGATTTTGAAAATGTTATACATTTAATTCTGTGTCAAAATGCTGAAGAATAAACATCCAATATTGGCTCCTGCAATCACAAACCAGTGTCTGTTTTTTTTTTTTTTTTTTTTTTTTTTTTCCCCAAATCTCCTGACAATGCCTTGCTCTGCCTGTCTGTGCTTTCAGGACCTCTCTGGGTCCATTGATGACCTGCCGACGGGCACGGAGGGCGCCCTGAGTCCTGGCGTGAGCACTTCTGGTGTGTCAAGCAGCCAGGGCGAGCAGAGCAACCCGGCTCAGTCGCCCTTCTCTCCTCACACCTCTCCCCACCTGCCAGGCATCCGTGGGCCTTCACCTTCGCCGGCGGGGTCCCCTGCTAGCGCCAGCACACCCCGCACAGGGCCACTCTCGCCCGCCAACATGCCAGGTGGGCAAAAAGAGACAGTCCTCTTAAATTTGTAATCTGGATACAGTGTCCCTTGAACCAGTGGGAGTTTCTTTTGATGTTTCAGTGTTCTGCTAATGGTTTGGTACATTTGATTTTGACGTCGTTGCTGTGATATTCAGTTACAGAGCTTATAAACTTCACTTTCAAAACATCAACTTAAGTTTTCTTGAGCAGATTTGACTATAGCTTACAAGGGGAAAATCATCCAGAACAAACTTTTCTGAAAGTTTGCCTTTGAAAGTGGTGGGAGGCTGACAGTTGGGGGCTTGGGGGGACAAAGGAGAGCAAACATTTCAGTGATCACTCAGGCAAATGCACACATTGATACTCAACCATACATGAGCACGCTGCAATCTGCTGAAGGTGCACAGCTCAATGCGGTTGAGGACCTTGATGTGATAAGTGCCCATATATGTTTGAGGAAGACATGAGTGAAATGTTTCAATGCAACCCACCACTTGCAGACACCTCCTCGAACCACTTACATGCCCTAGAGCTCTTGTTAGTGTGAAAGGAATTTCTCAGGTAATATTTTGCAAAAGCTTTGATGCTTTGAGATGCTTTCAAGCTGGGCAGGACAAGCTGAGCCACTTTCACAAATATTCACACACGTTTTTAGAATGGAGCAGGACTACTCAATATTATTGGGTACCTCATAAAAGGCCTGGTTTGATATACTCTTTACCTACATTATAAACCATAGCTGCTGGTGTTTATTTACAATCCAAAATTTCAAAGCCATTAACAATGTTACCTGTTCTGAGCTCACACCAACTTACTTAAACTATGCTCTTGTTTAGGGACCCAGATGCCCCCAAGGCCGTCAAGTGTGCAGTCGGATGGCAGCCTACACCCCTCTATGAGCCAGTCTCCTATGGCCCAGGACAGAGGTACACTACAATCCTTCCCTGTCACTCCACAAAAAGTGTTTATAGACCTCAAGATCTTGTGAAGATGTCAAGAGTTTTTTGTGTGTTGTCAGAGACTAAACATCAACCTTTTCTCTCGTCAGGCTTTATGCAAAGAAACCCTCAGATGCCACCTTATGGTTCCCCGCAGTCAGCCTCTGCACTGTCGCCACGCCAGTCCTCAGGGGGACAGATGCATCCTGGGATGGGACCCTATCAGCAAAACAACTCCATGGGTGCCTATGGGCCTCAGGGAGGACAGTATGGCCCCCAAGGTGTGTATTTTTGAATGTGATATCAGAGAGAATTGGTCTGGATGCTGGCACTACCAGGGTTTTGAAGTGTATTTCATGTTGAAATTCAGTTCTGTGGTTGTCAGATATGTGAAAAGACTCAGTGAAATGTAGAATCACAGAGATGTACAATTTTTAAGACTTAGGAAATTGTGTCATGCTTGATTTTTATAAAGGCTTTACTTTTTTTCCATCTACCTGTGAAGTTATGTGGTTTACACATCTTGTTAGCTAAACCTATGGTACATGTCCCTTCGCCTCATAGGAATACCATGCTATCGTTGGTCCCTCCCTCTGACTCTGGTGTAGCTATTTATAGCCGTGAAGCAGAGAGTCAGCTGACGTAGCAGAGCCTCCTGTCAGTAGAGCTGAGACTGTGACGGAGGCTTGTTGCTCAGGGTGCATAGCTTTCACTGGTAGCTCACTATAGGGAAAAAGTCAGCCTCACACAGCTTCAGTCAGGCACATACCTACGCTCATATACTTTTAAACAAAAATGGTCTGCTGTGTTTACAGTCACAATAGGTATTGCAGTGATTTTTTTTTGCCCTTTCTGACCAGTGTATTGTTACATCTCCGTGATTCATTTATTTACCAATTTATTTTTTTGATGTCGTTATCATCAGGTTACCCCCGGCAACCCGGCTATGGCAGCATGCCCAATGCCAACTACCCTGGGCCTGGCATGGGCCCAATGAACCCCATGGCAGGTCAGGGTGGGGGACCGCCATATGCTGGCATGCCTCCTGGTAGGATGCCTCCCAGCCAGATGGGGGCACGTCCCTATGGTCCTAACATGGGCCCTAACATGGGTCCCAACATGCCTCCAAACATGGGCAACATGCCACCCCAGGTGGGCTCAGGGATGTGTCCTCCTCCTGGCATGAACAGAAAAGCCCCAGACGCTGCAGCTATGCAGCATGCTGCAACCAACTCCATGCACAACAGGTAGGTTTAGGATATACCCTTAAAAGTCAGGGCATAATAGTTCTTTAGCAAACGTCACTCACCTCAAGAGCACTACTGAATGGCTTCTCATTTGTACTGAAATAAAAGACAGCTGTACTGTACTTTTTAGTTAATGTTTGTGTGAACATAAAGTATTCAGTGTTCCTGTTACACGAGGGTAGTTAAGAAAGGAGGAGCAGTTAGACAGCAGGAAAGAGCAGCAGGCAGACAAATATACTGAGGGACAGACGGCCTGATGACTAGCACTGAAAATCTCACTATGCTCTCAAGCCTGTGTGGAGGTGAAAATACTCAGACTTAAGCTGTTTTACACCTCACATGATTCATTCTCACATCTGTAGAAGAGCAAGTTTTTGGTATTAGGCAGGCAAACTTCAAATTACATGTGAGCACACATTTTACTGTGAACTTAGTGCTGCAGTGTTCCCATTTTATTGTTCTAGTGTTTAAATGTGTCCATGAACACCATCTGATCAATGCAGTTGGGCTTCCCATGACCCAATGCTCATATTTTCTCCTCCACCATCAGGATGCCTGGTTACCCCAACATGTCTCCAGGCATGATGGGTTCTGGCCCTCCCTATGGCCCTCCCATGAACAACATGCCTGGCATGCTGAATACCCAAGGTGGCTCGCCTTATCCTATGGGGCCAAATATGGCCAATAACTCCAGTGGTAAGTTGCACTGAAACGGCAGCAGGTACATTTTGGCTCTATTTAATGTGTCAAATCCATAGCTTATTAAATATTTTTATTCCCAACTCTGCCCTGGTGTGTCTAGGTATGGCCCCCAGTCCAGAGATGAACAATAAGATGAATAACAAAGTAGATGGCAGCGGAACACCCAAACCAGAAGCCAAATCTAAGGTAACCTGTTGGCTGTGTCACATGAACAACATTTACAAAAATATGACCACTATTACCAAAACGGTCTGTGGGACAAACTTTAACATTACTGTTTTAATTTTTTTTTTTGTGGGTTCGTATCTAATTCTTTAAACAGAAGTCTAATTCGTCCACAACGACCAATGAAAAGATAACACGTCTCTACGAGCTGGGACCGGAGCCTGAGAGGAAGATATGGGTGGACCGTTATTTGGCCTTCATTGAAGAGAAAGCCATGGGCATGAACAACCTACCCGCTGTAGGACGCAAACCCCTTGATCTCTTCAGACTGTACATGTCAGTTAAAGAGATCGGAGGGATGACACAGGTGAATATAACTTTTTTGGTGAAAATGTTTTGCAAAACAAAATGTAATGGTTTGCCTGCAACCTCTTACCTCTACTCTAATGGTGTGTGTATGTGTGTCTCAGGTGAATAAGAACAAGAAATGGCGTGAACTGGCCACCGCCCTGAATGTGGGCACATCTAGCAGTGCTGCCAGCTCTTTGAAGAAACAGTACATCCAGTGTCTGTATGCCTTTGAGTGCAAGATTGAGCGTGGGGAAGACCCTCCTCCTGAGATTTTCTCAGACAACAAAAAGAACCAGACTGCTAAGGTCCAGCCACCCTCTCCAGGTTGGAGCCATACTCAAATACAAATTGATTTATTTCAACACCAGTAAAAATTATAAACCTGCAAACTTGTGTTTCAAACTGAGCTGAATACCAAATTTGCTGTGTTTCAATGTCATTGAAGTCATGTACCGTATCTGTCTGCCCCTCTCTTGTTCCAAACTGAAGCGTCCCTCTGCTCCACAGCTGGGTCAGGCTCTCTGCAGGGCCCTCAGACACCTCAGTCCACCAGCAGCTCCATGGCTGAGGGGGGAGACTTAAAACCTCCCACCCCAGCCTCCACCCCTCACAGCCAGATGGCCCCCATGCCACCTGGGGCCAGGTGAGTCTCGTCTGGCACCACTGAGTTACTACCATCACCTGTGTCATACCCCAGTGTAGAGAAACTAATTTCTTTCCGTCAATCTTTCTCCCTTTTCTGTCTCTCTCTCCCATTTATTCCTTCATCCCCCCTCCTTCCGCCCTTTGCTTCTGTCCTAGGAGCAGTGTTAACCTGCAGGATCCCTTCTCTGAAGGTAGCGATCCTGCATTCCCCAGGAGGAACATGACTCCCAACTCCGCCTATCCATCTGGCATGAGCACCCCAGAGATGCAGGGGCGTATGGGTCCCTACGAACCCAACAAGGACCCCTTTGGTGCCATGCGAAAAGGTGAGCACAGCACATGGACAGTAGCTGAATAATTACCCTGAAAACTGCAATATTTAGGGTGTTAATCTTTGGCTTGTCAGACCTTCATTTCGGTTCATGACTCAATAATAATCGAATTAGGTTAAGAATTATTTTTCTTTTTTGGAATGAGTCTGTTCAGCCAAATTTTAATGTCTGCTTTTTGTAATATGTGCTTCCAGTAGGGGAACAGTTTCTGCCTGCTAACCAGGGCCCGAACAGTGGTGTAGGTGAACAGCAGCCACAGCAGCAGCAACCGCAGCCGCAGCCGCAACAGCAACAGCAACAGCCGCCATTCAACCGAGCGCCACCTGGGGCCATGGGCACAATGCCTATGGGGCCCAGACAGCAATATCCTTATGGACCAGGCTACGACAGGAGGTAAGAACGAGAGGGAGAGGTGGCAAGATGGCCCGTTCAAGGTCAAGAACACCGTCCGTTGTAACCAGCAGTGATAAATGTAACCACAGCAGTAAATATGTGGGAGTCAGGCAAAACTCTGGGATCCTGTGCAGGTCAGGAAATAGCCTGTGAATGTACATGCAGTTCATTTTAAAATTGCCAGGTCATGAGAACTTTCAAAAAAATTACGGAGAACGTGTGAAGGTTGGCTGTTGTTTACTCCAAATACACACTACTGCTTTCTGAGTTGTATGTCAGGTCAGATTTTGTGATATTTTTTATTGCCAAGAAAGGACCAAATAAAATCTTCCAATTCAGTGACTAGTTGTAATTCTCTTAGGTTATTTGTGTTTTAATTATTTGCAGTGTTGCTCACTTGCATGTTAGTCAGATGTTTTGTGTTAACATGTAGTTAAGTTATTTTTTCCCCTGTAGTTCTCTATTATCCTGTCCACTTCATCGCATACCCAGTCACGTTAGTCAGCTCATCAACATTTTTTAAAAGAGCTGTAGACGCTGATCCATAACCAACAAGAGAAAATAAATGCTTGATGACAGACTAGTAGTGTAGGGAGTATTCCAAAACTTTAATTTAAATACAAGCTTATGAGGTAGAGCAGGCTTATTTTACCAAAGCTTACTTAGCTGACTTATGCACCTGCTTTGCCTGATGACTTGGAGGCATTTTCATACAAATCTTACTGCGCACAAACAACTAAGACTTGGGTTAATCCTGACACAAGTGACAGGAGAGGGGTCATGCACTGGATTTGGGCTGTCCTCCGAAAAAAAATGCTTCAGAAATAAAACAATAAGAATAACAACAATAATAATAATAACAAAAATTTTGTAATAAAGAGGTAATAAACAAATGAGGCATTCTACATTTTAAAACCTGGTATAAATTATTTGAGAGAATGTGGATTATTTGATTGTAGTTGTGGCATTTTGACAGCAGTAGTAACAGCAGAATGGAGAAGGGTAGTTGATCTTTTTCAAAGCACTGGTTGCACCAAATCGGGAATGGATGAAAGTATATGCTGCAAGTCCCTGGTGTCTAACCACAACAAATAGCAATATTTATTCATGGGGAGGCTGTTACACCAGTGAGCCTAACCTGGAGGCGTAAGACGTAAGATATAACTCATTATATTAACAAGAAAAAAGTGCCACATCACAACAGAGCAAGTCCTCTAATAGAAAAGTGAGATGTCATTGTCTTGAAACGAGTTTATACACAACCAGTTCTGACAGTTGAACTGCCGTCAATTAGAGTCCTGGTTTTCTCCTAGTGAGCTGAAGGACATTATGTGTTTCTCTGTGCAAGAAATGGGAGATGTTTTTGTCTGTTCGGCAAAATGGCAGATAAAATTCTTAAGCAGGTAGCTGGTGTCGCTGTCTTAACCATCCTGCTCAGATTTTATATAACAATAGACCCCACAAACTGGTAGAGTTGGATGAATTAACCAACAAGAGCAAGTAAATTTGCGGCTAGAGGCTGGTGTAAACATCCCATTCTGATTACCCCATAGAAGGTTTAGTCTCCATGTCTTGCACTATTGCTCGGTGCTTGGCTTGTTTTGTGTATGGCAAAATTTGGAAAAAAAAATTGACCCCTTTTATTATGGTGTCCTCAGATCGGAGCAAGGAATGGGCCCAGAGGGCAACATGGGATCCGGTGCTCCTCAGCCAAACCCTATGATGCCTGCCAATGCCGACACGGGGATGTATTCGCCAAACCGCTTCCCACCACAGCAGCCACGGTCAGTTCACATGGCACTTGCTCGCCAAGGTTTATAGATTTAGAGCCATAGCCGCTGGAAACGGATTGTCCCTTTTATCAAAGAAATATGTTCAGTTTGTGTGGTTCTCAACATGTTCAGAGGGTGTTTTTCTTTCAGATCTGGAAATTATATATTATCATTTTGTAGGTCTTGAAAGATTTTGAATTGTCCCTGAAATCCAGGGTGTGGTGGTGCTCAGTTCTGATACATGCACCCATGGTTGTTGTAGGCCTTACTATCATTGCACATATTGTGATATTTGTTGTTGTAAGGAATAATGTTAGTGTGTTATATTGCCCAGTCACTATCAGCATATATTTTGTGTTGTACACTAAACAAAATCTTGAAATCAAGGCAACAATTTAAGGTCTTAAAAAAATCTGGATGTTTGAATTTGAAAATTAGAATACTGTGACCTTCCTTCTTGGTTAAAATATTCAACCCAAAATTAATTTAGTTATGACTGAGCTTTCGTTTGGTCACAGTTGCACTTACTTAAACTTGATTGCTTCAAGTTTGAATTGCATTAATACCACCTTTTCAAATTATTGGAACATCACTGGAAGGTGAGGGCTGGAGGAAAGCTAGTTCCCAACACTAATTTTCTAAAACTAGCATCTAATACGATTTCCAAACACAACCGGTGCCAGTTATTTACATTTAATAATTTGAGTGTAATGTTTTTTTGAGGTGAAGCTGTGAACACATTTTCCGCCGGATGTGTTTTTAGGTCTTACATTTGTGTGTGTCTCACTGTGCATGTATAACTTTGGGTTTGGGAGTTAATGGGCTGATTGAGTAGGTAGTGAGGCATAATATTTTGATGGTCAAGCTGACAGGAGATAATGTTTGCAGACATGATTCCTATGGTAATCAGTATCCTGGCCAGGGAACTCCCCCTAGTGGATCCTACCCAAATCAGCAGCCTGGAATGTACCCACAGCAACAACAGGTAAATGATCCCTCCACACTACAGTTTCTATCACAATAAACACAGTATAATGGGATCAAATGATAGTTTTACTTGAGAAATTACCTTGTGGTGATATGTAATAGCTGTGATATTTGATTAGACTCGTTTTTATTTATTTTATATCTGAATAGGGTTTTCTGTACCTCTACCTTTTTGAGTTTGGGTGAAGTGGTTGGCTCATTTTGAATCTGTTTAATTGTAGAATTATAAGCGACCTGTGGAAGGAGGTTACCCTCCAGCAAAGCGTCATGAGGCAGAGTATAGCGGGCCTTTCCCTGGTGGACAGCAGCCACCGCAGCAGCAACAGCAACAGCAAGGAGGCGCCTCTGCACCCTCTTCAGGACAGCAGGAGTCATACAATCAGTACAGCGGCAGTGGGCCATACCCTGGCTCTGATCGCCGTCCACCTGGCCCAGGCAATCAGTTCCCCTTCCCTTTTGGTAGGGAGCGAATGCAGGGTGCAACCGGACCCAGTGCTCAGCCCACCATGCCCCCTCAGATGATGCAGTCGGGTGCTGAGGGTCCTCAGGGAGGCATGTGGCAGGGACGAGGAGACATGAACTATCAGAACTACCCCAACCGGCAGGGTGGCCCTGGTGGTCCGGCCCAAGGACCCAGTTACCCAGGAATGAATCGCTCCGAGGAGATGATGTCATCAGAACAGCGCATGAACCACGATGGCCAGTGGGGTGGCCAGATGGGCCCACGACAGCCTCCCTTTGGTCCCGGAGGGCCAAGCCAAACCATGCCCCGTTCTGTACAGTCCAACTACCAGTCGCCCCAGGGCGTACAGAACCACATTCCACAGGTGTCCAGTCCGGCCTCCATGCCCCGCCCCATAGAGAGCAGGACGTCGCCTAGTAAATCTCCCTACATGCATGTAGGAATGAAGATGCAGAAAGCTGGCCCACCAGTGCCTGCATCTCACATAGTGCCCCCTTCAGTGCAGTCACCTCTGATAAGGCGAGACATGCCTTTCCCCCCGGGCTCCATAGAGGCTACCCATCCTGTCCTGAAACCACGTCGGCGACTCACCATGAAGGATATTGGTATGACTGTTGGCTAGTAACAAAAAGCATTTTGGTTAATACATTGCCCCTCTTTGTTTGTGACATTTCTTTTTGCTTAGGGAGTACTAAATAAACATTTTTTCTTATCCCACTCAGGAACCCCCGAGGCCTGGAGAGTCATGATGTCACTGAAGTCTGGTTTGTTGGCTGAGAGTACGTGGGCCTTAGATACCATTAACATCCTCCTGTATGATGACAGCAGTATTTCTACCTTCAGTCTCAACACAGTAAGTCATTGAGAAAAGTCCTATCATTGTGGCCGAAAATAGTGGTTTGTAACTCTAAACTATATTCACTAACCAAATTTAATATTTTCACTGTCTCTTATTCTTCTTTAGTTGCCTGGGCTGCTAGAGTTGGTGGTTGAGTATTTCAGACGCTGCCTCATTGAGATCTTTGGTATTCTGCGGGAGTATGAAGTGGGAGACCCTGGCCAGAGGACACTACTTGATCCTGATGCCTTGAACCGAGACTGGGACAGCACGGAAGAAGAGGACCCACGGGTTCAGGAGATGGAACCAGAGGAAGAAGACGATGAGGAAGAGGAGGAAGGTACAACAGAGGGGCCAGTTCCTGTCAAGGAAGAAGAGGAGCCAGAGCAGTGTTCGCAGTCACGGGGTCGAGAGGAAACAGCAGAAGATGAGGAGAGGAAGGGAAAGGAGTCGTCATCTGAGCTGCCGAGCTCCTCACAGTCCTTATCTGCACATGAGAGACCCAAACAGGCCAGCAAGTTTGACAAGCTTCCCCTCAAGGTGGTACGAAAGAAAGACCCATTTGTGGCTAGCCGCTCCAGCAATCATGGGAAAGTGCAGGAGTTTGACAGCGGGCTACTCCACTGGAGTGCTGGAGGGGGAGACTCAACAGAACACATCCAGACCCACTTTGAACCACGTGAAGACTTCCTGGAGCCACGAGAGCGAGTACCAGTGCCCCCAGTCATCCTCAAGAGAAAAATCCTAGAAGAGGAAACTGTTTTGCCAAGAGAGGAGGAGAAACGGAAGCATCAGGGTGAAGAAGACTGTTCAAAACAGATATCTCCCTCAGAGAAGGCACCATTGTCAGATAAGGCCAGCTCCTCAGTTAGTGGTGAGGAGAAAATAACTGATTTTGAGACTAAGACACTTGAGAAAGAGGAAGCTAAAAGTCACCAGGAGAATAACAGACCCATTGCTTCCTCCAGCAACATTGTAATCCAGCCAGCTCAGCGTGTTGGTACCATTTTGGAGGATGAGCCTCACAGTAAAGATGAGGGGCCACTCATCACACTGGCAAACTGGCAGGATTCTTTAGCCCGCCGCTGCATCTGTGTGTCCAACATTGTCCGCAGCCTCTCATTTGTTCCAGGCAATGACCACGAGATGTCCAAACATCCAGGGCTGCTGCTGCTACTGGGACGCCTGATTCTGCTCCATCACAGGCACCCCGAACGCAAACAGGCCCCCCTCACGTACGAGAAAGATGAGGAGTCTGATGAGGGAGTGGGCCAGAGGGATGAGTGGTGGTGGGACTGCTTGGAGCTCCTGAGGGAGAACACACTGGTCACTTTGGCGAACATCTCAGGCCAGCTGGACCTCTCGATCTACCCTGAGAGCATCTGCCTGCCTCTGCTGGACGGCCTTCTCCACTGGGCTGTTTGCCCCTCGGCTGAGGCCCAGGACCCCTTCCCCACCCTGGGACCCCACAGCGCTTTGTCACCTCAGAGACTGGTCCTGGAGACGCTAAGCAAACTAAGCATCCAAGACAACAACGTGGACCTCATCTTGGCCACTCCACCGTTCAGCCGGTTGGAGAAGCTGTACGGGACCCTGGTGCGGCTGATCGGCGACAGGAAGGTGGCAGTCTGCAGGGAGATGGCAGTGGTCCTACTGGCCAATCTGGCCCAGGGTGATAGCCTGGCAGCCCGCGCTATCGCTGTACAGAAGGGCAGTGTGGGCAACTTGCTGGGCTTCCTGGAGGACAGCTTGGCAGCTACACAGCTCCAGCAGAGCCAGAGCTCTCTGCTACACCTACAGGGGATGCACTTCGAGCCCACAAGCCCGGACATGATGCGGCGAGCAGCCCGGGCTCTGCACGCCTTAGCCAAGGTGGAGGAGAACCACTCAGAGTTCACACTATACGAGTCTCGACTCCTCGACCTCTCTGTGTCTCCCCTTATGAACTCGCTGGTGTCTCATGTCATCTGTGATGTACTCTTTCGGATTGGCCAGTCATGACAGCTGTAGGGAGCCGTGGCTCCACCTTTTTGGGGTTTTATCCCTGTCCCCTCTTCCCTGGTAACCTGGCTTGTGTGTGTAAAGGGGCAAGGAAAGCTCATGTGACAGTTTTAATTTATGCAAACCCTTCAGATTCCATTCTCTGAGCCCTCCCCAGGCCGTCCTTGCTCAAGGAGGGTTATCACAGAGCTGCGGTGGATTACAAACCAGAGAGTTGCCCACAAAGTGACACTACTTGCAACGTGAATGCCAACTAGACAACACAGAGCAGAGCACCAAGGTTGGGAGACCGTTCTGCACTTGGGGGAAAGTACTTTTTAATAAAGATAAATAAATGAATAAATAAATAGCTGAAAAACAAAAACTGTAACCAAAGTTGCTGTCTCGTTTACAGTGAGTTTGGGAGACAGAGTGTGCCCTAGCTCTCCCCTCGAGGGCACGATAAGTCTGTAACTGGTTGACGTACTGAGGTGAAGCAGACTGACAAGTGGCCTACTGGTTATAGTTGCTGTAATTGGATTCTCGCCAGTCAGCCCAACAGTAGACAAAATGCTGTCAATAGACACCTTCACCGGGGAGGCCTGTGCAGTGTGCAGTAGATTGTAGGACATTTTCTGTACCGTACTGCTCTTGAGTGTAAGCATTCTGTAACACACGTTTCACACACAGAGAAGCTGACAATGTGGCTCTTCTAGAGTTTTGAGGTCATTTTAGTTTGATGTTAAAGAGAAAATGGCTTTCTTCCCCAAAGTATCGAGAACCTACAACACCCTTACCTCCTCTCTTTATCCCTTGATTGTATGAATACCCTTATGAAAAGAAATCACCTCTTAGGACTGGTTTTCAACTTCAAATACAGCTTTGCTGTGGTGTATATATAATGTTGTACATTACACTTCCTTTCTCTGTGTCTGTCTCTGTCTGTGTCACTATTCTCACACTTGTTATTTGTGAGGGATGGAGGCTGACATGAGTTTGGTCCCTGACCTCCAGTCCCCACTGATTAGACCCTCTCCTCTGGTCTCTCCACAGCTCTGTAGTACGGCAGACACGGCTCAAACCTGTTATCTCCTGGTACAACAAAATAAACTCTAGATGAAGTACACATTTGACAATTTTTCTCCAGTAATATGGATTCTGCATATTTGTATTTCAGACTATGTAGCTAAGTCAACATGTAAATTCCTCCCTTTCCCTTTTTTGGCTCAATGAATATCATTTATTCAGTATGAAATCTTTATACTATATGTTCCACGTGGTAAGAATAAATGTACATTAAATCTTCGTAAGCTGTTTGATGGTTTTGTTCCTCTGGACTTCTCATGTCTTATGGAATGTAGAAGTATTGATAAAACCAGATACAAAAAACCTTCTGGGAGACTAGTCAGTTTACATAAGGATGGGTTCAAAAGAATGCTCTTATATGCACATATTATCCCCTCGGTGCTCAGGAAAGTTGTAGGAAATGTGCTCACACTCAGTGCATTAAATCTAGAATCAAGTCTAGTTGCATTCAAAGCCTTATTTCAGTTTTTACTATGTGCCCATTAGATGACATTAAACGCTGGTATCGATGCATAACTTTATCTGTTTTCATAAACGTGTCAAATGCTGTAAAGTGATGGGCTATAGTTTTTGCAAATTGCGTAAAGGATATGGCTAATTGCAACTAACCGCGGCTGCCGTCCACATGGTGAGTTGTGACTTGATTCCTCCATCAGTGTGGTGAGTTTTTCCTTGACTCAATAACGTTACGTAACACACAAATTGCATTTGTAGCACATAATCGGATCCTTAACTCACTTACAATTTAGTCGGCTTTTATTAGAGGCTAAAACAAACAGCGAGCCCAACAAATATATCTTTAGAAATTAATCGAGGGCGCATGCACCTTCATACTCGAGTGAGAATTAACTTTTTAGATTCTTGAGTACAGGTAGTAGCACATGTCCCCTTTTATTATATTTTTAATTACTAAAAAGTCAGATTGAATGGACGTTATCCCTTCTGCTTGCATAAAAAATAAGTATTTCCACCACCGGGAAACGGCATAACATAGTAGCTATGGGGCTTATAACGTTACCCCTGTGAAAAAAATCTCGCTCGATATGAACGCAATTAAGACTGGGAATTTGTCCCTAATGCTTTCAAATCAGATGAGAAGCGAGGCACAAACTAACCAAGTGGTAAGACAAACATCATTTTACAATCAAGGTCACATTTCTCCACAGCGAATATATGCTTCTCGTTTTTGAGAAATGAAGTGCGCGTGGCATGGAGGGAAGAAACCAGAAACAGAGCGTGGTTGGGATTTTATTTTGAAATAGCTCTTTGCGTTGCACCGGAAGTGGTAGGCGCCAGTCAAACCGAGCCTGCTGCAGGATCAGGATGTGAGGACAAAGATCCCACCTGAGCGATGGTAGCACACGGTGCGTGAAGATGGTCAGCTAGCCAGCGGCATCCTTCTTGCTGACCCTCTGTTTTATTTTGGTCAAATGTCAGTAAGCGTCTCGTGACATTAGATCCGGTCGACGCCAGCAGCCGAGCAGTGGTTTCCAGCTGGGCTTTAACAGAGAGAAGATGGGACCTGCACCGATTCTCCCGTAGCCTGTGCCTGTGAGCCAGCGACAATGTGTAGGCCTGGTGTTATCAGCAATTTAACAACAATATTTTGTCCTTCAAATCAATGACCATGGACGTCAGAGACGTGCTGCAATTCGCCACTGTCACCAGGGGCCTCTCTTTATTGTTTCAGGTCAGTTTTCTTAAGGATGGGAAATCTGGCAGCCTCAAATTTCCTTCTTTGAATGACCCTGGAAACACTTCGTTAGTGCATTGTAATAGTGTATCTATGCATGTGCCAGAATGAGACTCAGAAGTGCTTTATTGATCCCAGAATGTCTAAATATGTGCATTAATTCTACAGAATATTATAACAGTAAATACACACACACACACACACACACACACAAAAATAGTTTTGCATGTTTCTCCTGTTTTGCAGTAGTCTGTATGTGATGCAGGCCTTGTTTGTCTCCTCTCAGGTTGTCTTGAATGCTGCCATCCCTGACCATGAGGCTGATGCGTTCAGCCCCCCACGGACAGAGGAGCCTCTGTACTTGGACTCTACAGTGGAGTGGCTGTTGGGCGGCCTCTCCCGTTGGGATGCCGAGCATTTCCTCTTCATCGCCGAGAGAGGGTACCTGTACGAGCACAACTTTGCTTTCTTCCCCCTTCTCCCTGTCATCCTCCGTGGCCTGGCAGAGACTCTGCTGTGGCCCCTCAGCAGCTGGCTGACCGTGCGGGGCCGTCTGCTGCTGGCTGTCGCTCTGGGGAACAGTGCCCTCTTCCTGCTGAGCGCGGTAGCCCTGTACGCGCTCAGCCGAATAGTACTGCAGGACAGACGCCTGGCTCTGCTCTCCAGCCTGCTCTACTGCCTCACGCCTGCCAACGTCTTCATGACCGCCGGATACTCCGAGAGCCTGTTCGCCGCGCTCACGTTCGGTGGTCTGTTCCTCCTGGAGAAAGGGTTCACTTTCAGAGCCTGCTTGGCCCTCGGCATAGCCACTGCAGCTCGATCCAACGGACTTGTGAACATAGGATTCCTGCTGTATCTTCCATCACTGCATGCTCTTTCCCAGATTCGTGTATACCGTACGACTATAAAAGGTCACACTAAAGTCTTCCACTATATTTTGGTCATTATTCGCCTCCTGTTCACTTCTCTATTAGGAACTGCAATTATTGCCCTTCCCTTCTGTGCTTTTCAGTACTACGGGTATAGGACGTTTTGCACACCGTCTGTCTCCTTGGAGCGGATCCCCCCTGCTCTTCTGTCACTGGCTGAGAGGAAGGGCTACAGGGTCCCAGATGAGAACGGACCCCCACCTCTCTGGTGCATGAGACCCCTCCCCCTGCTTTACTCTCATATCCAGGATGTGTACTGGGATGTGGGCTTCCTCCGCTACTTTGAGCTGAAGCAGATACCTAACTTCCTTTTGGCTCTGCCCATGGCTACTCTTGGCATAATGGCAGCTTACGCTTACTACCAAGCCAACCCAGACCTGTGTCTGAGACTAGGACTATGGGAGTCGGGTGCCCATAAACGGCTAGACAAGCCCACCCCTGGATTATACAACCCCAGGGTGTTTGTGTACATTGTGCATTCTACAGTGCTCCTGGTGTTTGGAACATTGTGCATGCATGTGCAGGTAAGGAGGCCGCCTTTATAACAGAGAGCATTATAATCAGCAAATGTGAGAATAAGTGTTCATTTCAACTCACTGCCTTTGTGAACCTCCACCCCTAGGTTCTGACCAGATTCATGGGCTCGTCCTCTCCTGTGCCCTTCTGGATCAGCGCACATCTGCTCCTCCTCAACGAGCCGCTGCTTCATCGACGGAAAACCTCAACACCCAATGTACGGCTATGGACAAACACCTCCTCCAGAAATGGATGCAGTCATATGTCCCATAACCCCATCACAGCCCTGCTTCCACACTGGAAAATCTGCTCCCCGACCACACAATGCATCTTGGGATACTTCATCTCTTACTGGGTACTGGGTCTGGCACTGCATTGCAACTTCTTGCCATGGACTTAACTTGATGCATTCCTGTGAGCTTAAAATGCAATACTTTCATACAGGGCTGGGTTATATACCATACTGGTTTGAATCCATATGAAAAAGTATTTTCACAGCATATCAAAAGTATAATTTTCCCCAAAAATATAAAAATTGCATATTGCAATAGCATTACAAAGAATTCTTCATGGAATCCACATAATGACAGTTTATTAAAAAGCTTAATTTGTACTAGGGGAAAAACAAATGTCAGATATTGTTATACCATGTATAGTAAGAAAAACACTGGATCACCATGTTCTGGCTATATTGCCCAGCCCTATCTTCACAAAATAAATAATAGATAATAACAATAAACAATAAAAGCCAGTTATATAACTCATATTACTCATATGGTTAAGAGTTATTGTTTCTTTGATTTAAATGCTTATTTATCAATACTCATTAGTTAATGCATTTGAATTGCACATTTTTTGTCAAACATGTTTGGAATTGTTTGAGAACTCAGATGTACACTGTACCTGAAATTTGAGTGATTATTAACTGTGGGATCTTAAATCTTGGGAAGAGCTTTGGTTGTACTGGAAAATACTAAACATTTGAGTTCTTGGTGTAAAGATTTAAATGTTCACTCTTTTCTACAAGGTTGCACTGCATGGTTGGAAGAATGAATGAATGAGAATTGACGTTAAAGTCTGGACTTTTTGAATGTGGATGAATAAAAATAGGATTTTGTTGCTGTATCAGGTTTCTTAGTTTTGCATTTTTAAATTATTTTATTTTCCATAGTAAAATAATAGTAGTAGTAGAGACTTAATCAAGATTTACTTATTTTGTCAAATATTTAACATTAGCCTGCTTAGTATGTAGTTTGATTATCAAGTTAGCCCTGGAGTTAAAATTAAACCTTTTTTTTTTTTTTTTTTTTTTTTTTTTCCAACTTTAGTTGTTTATTCATCTGGGCCCATGAACAATTTGTAAAGATAATTTTCATCCATAGTCCCCAGGGCAGGAAGGGCACAATAAAATGGCAATCAGCACCAGGTATATGAAATACAATATACAGTATAAAATACACAACAATGTAAATACACAATTTAAAATACTCTAAACAAAATACAATAACATGATCCTGGTATACCATGTAATAAAGGTAATATTTAGAGCAATTCTGAAAATGTATTCACAAATTCTAATTCTGATGTGTGCAATATGTATTCTCCAAATCTAATTCTAACTACAGTATATGAATTAGGGATGTTGAACACAGTGAAGCACTTCAGTTCAACGTGAGAAAAACTGGGTGAATCTTTCCTGTCCAATGTGAAAGAAAAAAAGGTAAATCAACTGAAATAAAAAATGGCATCACATTATGCAATGAAAAAAAAAAAAAAAACTCTCTCCACATCCATGATTGGTATGAACTCCAAGCCTCTCCAGCATCCCAAGGTCGAGGACACACTGCATAATGTCACGGGTGACATACATACAGAAGACTGACCTCACATTCAACCTCCCCGAGCAGCGAGCCTCTTACCTGTGAGGCATCCGACCCCTGTCAGCATCAAAAAGCACCGATGGTCCTGACAAGTGCGCTGTGGCCCCTGAGCCGGCGTTACTTAATGCTCTTGAGAAACGGCCTAAGCAGAGACAGATGGCATCCAGTTCAGACTGCAGATCTGCTCATGTTGAATACTTGCAGTCATATCCAGTGGATGGAGCACTTAAGTTGCCAGATTTTACAGGAAGACAGATGAGGAGAGGAGCTGTTGTTGCAGCTGTGAGTGTCATTGACAATGTCCATGAACAGCTCAGGAATATTCCAAGTGATTAATCAAGTGTGATATGGAATGAAGAACTTGTCATTGCAGATACTGAAAAGCAAGATGTGGCTAAGAGCAGTCACAAAGAACTGTGATTATACAAAGGAGAGTTTACAGTATCAAGTATCTATTAGCTGAGCTCACATTATTAGATAAAATTGTGTGCACACAAGTCTTTTCCTGGTTTAACTGTGTAGCACCGGACATTTCAGACAACATAGTTCATAGGATCCTCATCTTGATTCCTTCCTATCAGACCTCAGGAAACCGGGATGGGAAACAGTCCACAGGCTCAGATGAAATTACCAGAGGAGTTGTGCATCACGTCAAGGCCGTGCTAGGCTCACAGGGACACAGATTCAGACAGGCCTGGCACTAATAAATCTGGCGATGGTGAGGCAGACTGGCTCGTCTAAGGCGTTTAAGAAAGGTCTAAGGCTGCAAAGGAAGCAACTCGTCATAGCAAAGGCAAGATGCTGTTGTGAAGAGAGCCTACAAGCTCCAGTCAGAGGAACAGGAGGAGTCTACAGTTCCTCATAAATATGTGAAAGGACCTATCTCCTTGTATCCAACAGGTAATGTGTGATATAGCATACATTCCCCTTTTTGCAGTATGAGACAGAGCTCCTGTAGCTTATTTCCTACCCACCCACCTCTGAATGCATTACTATACAGGAGTCTAGCCACACACACAAGCAAGAACTGAGCCCATTTCATAACCTGAGGAGGATGGATCAAGCTTCAGTTTTAACCAACTGCTAGAAACACAAGTATTGCTGAGTGTGGAAATTAGTGCATTTTAATTCAGAATTCACCCTTAATATATGGGTCAAGTTTGTTCTTTATTTATACCATATGAAAGGGGGTTAGCAAAGGCAGCAATCAGATGCATGCATACCTGTATAAAATATATTTAGTTTAGTTGTTTTGTCATGCTCTAAATATTCCTTCTGCCCATTTTATTCTTTGTTTTGTCAGTCTAATCCATCTGTTTCTGCTGTATGTTTTCTATTATAACAATTTTTTGACGTATGTTCCCTCCCTCTTTCTGCAAAGCATGCAACACGAAATAAAAACCTGGTAAAATAAATGAATAAATACAGTCGATCATTTTAGATTTTGTTGGTTGTTTGCATCAGCCTCAGTTTATGTGTTGATTCATCGTGCATCAGTAATTTGTTGATGTGGTCGTGATACACAGTATTTGGGGCTGCCAGTGCCAATCAAAGCAGATTATCGTGAGCTGCAGCCGCTCAGTAGCTGCAGATCTACAAACCATCCCTGCGCCGGGCGGAACCGTACGTGCGTCAACGTGCTCGCCGTGACGTCTGTTGACTGACGGTAAAAAAGAAAAAGGAAATGTGAATTTTGCCAGAGCTAGGAGCCAGTCCTTTTGGGTTTTATTTTTAGATTAAAGTGTGAGTTACTTGGGCGAAGATTAATGTTTACCAGCGGTTTCACGTTTTACTACCAAACATGGTAGTTATTAACGGCAGTTCAACACGGGAACTCGTTCTGCTCTTGAGCCTGGACAACGAGGAAGAAAGCCGCCGCTGCTGGTCCGCTAGCTAACGTTAGCTCTCAGAATGGGAAACTGAGAGCTAACAAGCCCCCAAATCTGTTGTCTCTCACACCATGAGTGGACCTTGACGTCGTTTTCGTCGAAAACACGAAGAGGAAAAACCCCGTCTTGTGTGCCTTTAGCTACCTCTGAACTTTGTGTCGGTATGTTGTACATGATGAAGAATTGCGAGTACCAGCAGATAGACCCGCTGGGCACTGTCTGTGCCCCCCTCGTCAACACCACCGTTGCACCGGGAAGAGTGCCCAGAGGCTGCGGAGGGAAAATGGGACGTGTTTCCAGGGAAAGAACAGATTTATTGCGATGGACGGATCATTCTCGCCAGACAGAGCGGTGTCCTTCCGCTGACACTGGGCCTTATTGTTGTCACTAGTGGCCTTTTCTTTGCTTTCGAGTAAGTAGCGTAACTCCTCTAAGTCTGTGAATGCGACATGCGGATTGAGAAGTTGCTTGTATGCTGTGGTATGCTAACGTATTGCATAATCATGCTCTTTCGGCGTTATTTTATTATATATTAGTCTTTCTCAAGCTTGTTTCCCATTAAAGCCAATGACTACTCGCGACACCCGTCACAGGAATAGTTCATTAACAGAATAACCACCTGTTCAGGTTGTTCCATTTGCTTTATCACAGGAGGCGACCCCCCAAAATGATCTGACGACCCCCTGTTTGAGGCTTGATTCACGTAATGTTACGGAAAAGTGACTCATGTTCTTTAATGTCTCCCTGCAGTTGCCCTTTCCTGGTGGATCATCTGACGGTCTTCATACCTGTGATCGGAGGGGCACTTTTTGTGTTTGTGGTCATCTCCCTTTTGCAAACCAGCTTTACAGACCCAGGCATCCTGCCAAGGGCCACGCCAGAAGAAGCTGCAGATATAGAGAAGCAGATAGGTAAGGCAGACATGGGGAACTGCACACTTGCAGGACAGATGGGGTCAGAGAGCTTTGCCATATGGGGGATCACTGAGGGAAGCGCCAGTCATAGAACTGCAGACCAGTTGGCTGACCTAAGCAGATTACTCTCTCTCAGTGTTGAAAAGCACAAAGGCCAGGCAGTGCTCTCTTTGTATGTTTTTATCACAAGTTATATCAATCTGACTGGTTCATGTGTTGGTTATCTGGTTATCTTGGTATAAATATGTGAGTAAACATCTCCCTCTGCTCCTTACTATTTCAAGATACCTCAGGATCCTCCACGTACCGCCCTCCTCCGCGGACCAAGGAGATCCTCATCAACCAGCAGGTGGTAAAGCTCAAATACTGCTTCACCTGTAAAATGTTCCGCCCTCCCCGGACATCCCACTGCAGCCTGTGTGACAACTGTGTGGGTAAGCAGGATGGGGGAAAGATCATAAATAATAATTCAAAGAAGTACACTAATTAAACATACAACTTACTATAGTTGCACAATTCTGATCAATTCTGATCTGCTGTATAGTGTCAAATCATTTTACTTCTTCATACAGTATATCTGCAACCATTTAATCATGGTACTAATTTAATCAACTGATTAATTTCTTGAATATATGATTTTGAAGATTGACAAGACATCATAAAACCATGACACTCCTGGTCTTACACCAGCTAGTTGCTATTTCAGCTTTTCCACTACTCACTTAAAACTCACATGAAATGTGTTACTAGTTAAAATGTAACCATTGATTCTCTCACAACAAGTGAATATCTTTATTACTTAAAATGGCAAACCAGTTTTGTTTTGGTATGTTCAGCAGTTTAGTTTGCTACAAAGTCCATAGACTATAAAGTATTAGATCATCATTTGGTAGGCTGAAGCAAGCAGGTAATGGCTGTTTGTGAGAACAAAATATCTGTTACCAGCTCAAAATGTTTGCCCTTTTTACTGAAAGTGCTGTGTCTTTATTGGATGATATTAATTTCAGGATGGGACTGAGTTATTAAATGCTGCTGTTTAATGTATATAAAATGCCAAGCATATAAAAAAAACACTGCTTAAATCCAGTCTTGGGAAAGTGGTCATGATATGAGTGGGATGATATTCTTTATTATATAAACTGACCCCACTCTTTGTATTTTTTGTCTCAGCATCATCCATACAAATCTGTTTATATGCAGCTTGCTGGGTGACATCCATCTCTTACATACTACTGTAAACTTTGTCTGTGCTTTGTGTACTGTTTTTTGTCCTCAGAACGATTTGATCACCATTGTCCATGGGTGGGGAACTGTGTTGGCAAGCGCAATTATCGCTTCTTCTACAGCTTCATCATTTCTCTCTCTTTCCTGACATCTTTCATATTTGGCTGTGTCATCACACACCTCACTCTACGTAAGTATTCTCACTTCCCACAATAGACTTCACAAATCTGCTGTCTTTGTTGTGCAGCTGTCTTGTTTTGAGCCAAAAAAAAAAAAAAAAAAAAACACACACACACACACACACAAGAAAAACACACATTTAATTTGTTGTTTTTTCTATTTTCCCCAGGATCTCAAGCAGGTAAAAGCCTTGTCCAAGCCATCCAGCAGAGCCCTGCAAGATATCCTTTGTATACACCATATTCTTACATAATTTGTCAGAAAATGAGATAGGTGTGATCTCGTCACTGGTGCTATGGCTCTGCACAGAAACAACAGAAGCTTGACAAGGCATTTCCTGCTGCTCCTCAGCCTAAGCATACTTAATAGGATCAGAGAGGTAGCATGTAGCATGCTTTAAGTCAGTGCTTTTAGACAGATGGTTTTTCAGTAGTAGCAGGTTTGCTGCCTCATGTCCTTATGGGATGATGTCACTGGCTAGATAAAAATAGCCTACATGACAATACAAGCTGGTTTATTCTGTTACTTACAGACAGGGGTGGATTAATTTCCTTATTTTCAAAATCGTGCCTTAATGCAGTCAGTAAAAGTGCAGCATGTCAGTGGATGAGGTGGTTAGACATATTAGTCACTTTGCAGTGTCAGTTTAATGGTGATGGGCAGGGAGGGGCACTTGGACACACAGGCATTTGGTATTTTACTCAGTTTTAATTATGCAGCCTTTATTGTAGCTCTGTGTCATGAATAATCGCGAATAACAGCCATGTGTTGTCAGGCCTTGACTATTCCTTGTTAACTGTGGTGGAATTGGTGATTTGTTTCTTCTCCATCTGGTCTATCCTGGGCCTCTCAGGCTTCCATACTTACTTAGTAGCCTCCAACCTCACAACCAATGAAGATGTAAGTATTTATTCTTCTATATAAGTTTTAAGTTTTCAAACACTTTGTAGTGGTATGTTATTAAAGGGTAGGGCTGGACAATATAGGCAAACTCAAACATAATATTTTTGACCAAATGCCTCCATATCAGTATTGTAACAATATTTTAGGGATAAGTATTGATGCTTTCACAAAATGTTTACACTATCAGATTTTTTTTTTTGATAAACAGTCATTAATGTGGATATGATGACCATCCAAGTAGAGGTAAATGAGAGAACAACTTCAAAGTCTAACAAGTTAAGGAAATTGTATCCCTTTACTGTAACGCAGTTGTTAAAACAGGAAAAGACAAAGATATTCAAAATCCCAGATGATGTGCAGTCTCATATCCTAACATCAATATGATACAGACATATTGCCCAGCCCTAAGAAAAGGTTATATCAGCCTTTAAATAACAATTTATCCACCAGACGCCACTCACCTAATGGCATCTGTGTTTTCAATGTGCAGATAAAGGGCTCCTGGTCAAGTAAAAGGGGTACAGAGGACACTGGGAATCCTTACACTTACAACAGTATTATAACCAACTGCTGTGTGACGCTGTGTGGCCCCATGCCCCCAAGGTCAGTAGAAATGTTAAGAATCCCCTCTGATTCCCCTCTGAGCTAAGATCATGTTCTACATGTACAATCATTTTATGTGAGGCTCTCCCTGCATGTCACACTCGTCAAATTCTAGAAATATTTTCCTCTGCTTATTTATCAGTTGCTTCAGGAGCATTTCCTTTAAGATTACAGCTATTAGACGTCATGCTCACCTCATCCTCTGTTGTTGTGTTCCAGCCTGATTGACAGAAGAGGCTTCCTGCCACCCGATGAGGTCACCCCTGCTGCTTCTGCTTCAGAGATTGAGCTCCCACCCTTCACGGCCAAGAATGACATGCACATGGTAGGATGAGCCAGCTTGTGGTCCCTCCCAAGTCCCGACAGTCCTATAGCTACTGTATTCCTCCCCTGTACCCTCTGTGCCTTCTCCATTCAGTCGTGTCCACCACTTCACTCTCCACACTTACAGCCTCAGTCCCCCCACTACAGTTGGCTACATACCTTAAAGCCGTGTCCAGTGTTACGATGTTATGATGAAAGTTGTACATTTTACACTCACTAGCTGTGCAAAGGGATTGTGCAGCAAAAAAAAAAAACTCTCCTTAGGTAATTTATAACAATGCAGAATACTGTGGAAACAATAATACTGCTGTGTCATTTGCCTTTTGGCTCGAGAACAAAGTGTTTGTGCTCACTTGTAGCACTGTCCTCCTTTGTGGAGCAGTTGAAAATGTGGGCGGGCAGTTTTTGTTCCAAAACAAAGTATGGGTCCGAAAAATGGTTTTGAAGAGATTCTGAAAAGAGTCTTAACATCCAGCAAGGAAATTGTCACTGGTGTTATGTTGGTCAATGCCTCTACCAAATATATTATGATCATTATGTGCTATGTGACAGGAAAAATCTTGCCTTTTGCGCTGTTCAGTTTTTACTTGTATTTATAGTTGTTTAATGTTTACCTTTATAGGAACTCTACTTTTTTGCTCTATCTACCTCTTAATTATGCAGTACTGAGTTTGCTTAGAACGTGTGGTAAAGTTGTATGCACGCAAAGGACTTCATTGTCGGTTTTTCTTTTGGACACATTGGTTCTAGCACAAATACTTTTGAGCAACTGGTATTAGATTTACATTTTGTGTTACATTTATTTGCACATATTCACTGATCACGTGTCTCATGCCTTGAATTATTATTTAACTCTTGTATTTGTCATTCATAACAACATTGTTAAAATGTCAAATGTCTTGGTTATAATCCTTTTTATTTTCTTAAACCCTCAGAAAATGTTTTGCTTTTACCTATTTTATTTTCCTGAAAGGATTAACAAGTGTGCTTTAATGTTAAATAAACATATTTTTATATTTTGGAATTTTGACCTCTGTTTTAAATATACCTCATCCACTCTTTAAGTATTTATGTGTCTTACGAGTTCCTGTGGTTTTGAAGTTGTTTGGCAAAGTTGTGTATTGTGATATTGATTTTTTTTCTTTTTAATTTTTTTTTTTCATTTAAAAATCTCACTAGATGTAAATTAGTGAATGTATGGGATCATTCACTATGAAAATGTATGCTGTATCTCTAAAGCCTAATCACTAGATGAAAGATTTAACACCCAGTGTTGTGCTGTATCCATTCCACCCTGCTAGGAGGAGAACTGTCAGGATTTTGCTTTGTCCTGCACAGCCTGAAGGGCACTGCTGCATGTAGAGGGTTGATGGTAAGAGTAGGGTTGAACGTCAAACCAAACACAGCATCTCTCCGCTTGCCATCCATTCTTTCTTTGTTCATGCTTTATATACTAGGAGTATTTGGGTTGACTCTGTCATCCTGTAATTATTTTCTTTCCTGTGTAATTCTTTGGAAGATCTCATTTTTCAGTTTGTCATGCTTGAGCCAAGGGCAGTAGGGGAAGATGTAGCGATTGGTTTTGATCAGACTCATGGTCTGGATGGCTGCACTGTGTGCCTGAATGTGCATGCTTCACTTACCATTCATCAGTGTTTTTACATTCTTCAATTCATTAACATTTGTTCACTCACTTGGTGCTGGATGGAACTTGTATATGAAGGCTGATGATCTTACTCTTTCCTTTCTGCAGTTAGAGAGTAGTTTTCTAATTTGTGTTTGAATCTGTTGTGCATGCATGTTGACTAAAGCAACTTCTTGTCATAGATTTTACATTGCTCCTTACCTTTATCAGACCCAGAGGAAACTAAAGGAGGAGCAGCTTCCTTGCATATGTTTGAATCTTCCCTTTTCCCTTGTTCCATACTGTCTTGTTCCAACTTGTTCCAACTGCATTGCTTATATCTAACTCACTTCCTCCATGCTGCTCCATTTTAATCAAACAACTCTCATCATTTTCACTGCGCTCGATGCTGTTCCAACTAATTCTTTTAATCACATTGCAGAATTTTCTAGACACATTTGATTTATTAACAATGTTTTGTTGCATTGTTACTGCTGGGCATTACGTAATATAAATGGATCAGCTGGCCTGTCTCTTCCCTTTCCTTGACATCTCTGTTTCTTCTCTTTCACGCAGTGCACTCAGAGTACCAAGGACATGCTGGAGAGGGTGGTCCACTCTTACGATATTCACGGCCTCTGCCACCCTGGCACTCCTAAGACAACTCCCTTAGGCCAGGAGCCCCCCTCCACAGAGCCTCCATCCCAGGGCTTCTCAGTTCACCAGGCCTGCCAGTCTATGGCCAGTCCTTGCCCTCCATTCAGCAGAAGCAGCAAAAGCGCCTCGCTGCACTCCATCAATCCAGCTTTTCGCCTGGCTTCTCCCTCCCCTTCTCTCAGCCGCACCACCCTGATTCTAGGGGATGCATCTGATGTTGGTTTTATTCCGCTGCCGTGAATCAACTCTGTTAACTACGAGAGGACAGAATGAATCATAGTGGGCCTGTCCCGTCACAGCTGTGGGATGCTGCTGAGTCACCAACACACTTCAGTATCACTGGATGGGCAAAGTTTTGGGCTCTAGAGAAACTTTTTCATTGCTGTGGTCATGTTGTGCTTCATTGTTTTGGATCTCAGGATGTCATTGTGATAGTAGTTGATAAAGCATTAATTGGGGGATTATTATTTTCTATGAATTATATCGATAATGTCCTACATGCCCTTCAGGTTGGAGGTTAAACTTAGTAACTAACACTGATGGCAAGCACAATGAAATGATTTTTTTTAACATTATTTTTTCAGACACAAAACATGTCTCCACCCCTTCCATAGAACCTCAAGCCATACATCTTCATTTGCAGGTGTTTCAGCATCCTAACTCACAGCCTTTACAGTATTTAGTTTCCTTCCAATATCTTATGCAAACAATTCACAGATTTTTAAATCTGGGAATATTTTTACCTGCAGATGCCAAGGGTCTTGAGAAAGCTTAATTGTTAATCGCCCTGGTGTCCTCTGGATAGTGAGCCATGTCAGACTTTTCAATGCAGAGCTAGCTATATGTGATGTCCTCTCATTAACCTGTCGCTTGGATATAGGTCATCACAGTATTGTCATGTGGATCCTGTTTAGCAAGTGCTGTTGTTGCTGTCAGGGTGCAGGGGTAATCAATTTGACGGAGGAAGACAAGATGCAGTTTTAATACGTGAGTATGTCAAGGTCGCTGCTGTAACTATTTTGTAATCAGCTCTATGTTTGTGCATTGACTGTTTTGAAACTACTTGGGGGGAATTTTATTTATTGCTTTGACTTGATATGTTACTTGTACTACTGTAGGAGACTGCTCATGAAAGCGTGTTGGATGAGTCTTATAAAAGCTAAGGCTTTCAGAGAATTTGTTCAGGTGTTCATTTTTAATTACTGACACTATTTGACTAAAATGTATAGCACATATCAGATCATTTCACATAGCTCATCAGTGTATTTTTGAATGTCCACTTTTATGCTTCATCTTATGTGTTAAACTTTACAACCAAGGGTTTTCTTTCAATCAAAACCAAAATTCACCACTGCCTACTGAGTTCTGGGCTGCAGTATTCAGAGCTAACTCAGAGTTTTCTATTAATGTGACTAGGATGTTTGAAATGTGAGCTTGCATCTGCTTTTCTTTCCTTAGTGCACATAAACTGTACATTGCCTGTCATGGGCATGTTGATAGTTACAGCACAGGCTAGTTGTGACATGTGGACTGTTATACCATGTTTCAGGCAGAGTAAGGTTCTAGAAATGTTAGATGACACCTCTAACAGGCTGTGACCTTTGCTTGCTCTTGTGGCATGAAACTCAATCCTCTCATCGAAGGTGGAGTACATTATCTTCTCAGAGTAAACTGCAGGTAGTTCTTGGAGCCACTAGGGGGCAGGGTCTGCTTACCTATTGAAATGAGGACTGTGTTCTAGTCTCATTGTACATTGTAGTCATGTGAGAACTTTTAGAAGAAAGGCCTTTGGATGTTTTTTAATTGAATGTTGAAATAAGCTGTACATAGGTTGTGAGTTTGTGAAGCACCATTTTGTGAGTGTCAGTGGGTCATCCATCGATCAATCTGCATCAACATGTGTAGCTTCCTTGGCGGTGTAAAATGTGTTGGCAAATACAAGCAGTGCTTGTATGAGAAAAGTTCTTTTTGTATTTTGTAGAAAGTAAGAAATCTATATAAAACAGTGGAACTGTAACATCTGCCCAATAAAAATGATCAGTTTTGTTGACCTGCTGGTGAATATTTTTGTCTCCTCCTTTCTGTGAATAATTAGTTTTCTCTGTTTTTCACACGGAAATGGTACATACCATTCTTGGGCTTACTAATGGCACAGCAAATCCTGGGCCTAATTTGGACAAACCACAATGATCTCAAAGTGCCCCATGTTGAGGAAACTAGAAAATTCAGCATAAATCAAAAATAATCAGGTTCACCTTTTATGCATTAACGGTCGTACTAGTTGGTTCCCTTATGGAAACAATGAACAGACAGATGTTGATCACCATGTGCTCAAAAGGGCAAATGTCCATTCATGAAAGACTCTGCGAAGACATACATTATGGATTCCAGATGACCAAAACCTTTCACTTTTAAGAATATATATTCATGTATTTGCGATGGAGAGTTAAACGTGGTTGGGTAGCAATACTATGAGTTCAGTCAGAAGACAGGTATAGTGAGGCTGTGTTATGTGATTTACCACAAAATCTAGTGGTCTACACAATTTACACAATTGTTTGCTTCCTTAGAAAGCCAATGCTAAAGAGGAGATACTACTTAGTTAATACTGCTATGCATGTCCTCTATCTGCCCTGGGATTCATGCAGACCAAAAAGTCGTGGACTGTGTTTTTTCCTATTGTAAATAGCCATGTAAAGTGGAATATCATCTTTCAGACTGTGGAAAATTGTTTCCTTTGCTTTGCTGATGACTTGATGTTTATTCTGTGCCCAGGGTTATATTTTTAAAGAAGGAGTTTTGCCTGTAATTATTGAAATTGAGAGCTGGGGAAAAATAGCCTGAAGGCCAGTGATCACAACAGATCGCCATAGTGGCTAAAATTGGTGGTTGACTTTTCTTAGGCATTACTGTGTGCTAAAAAGTGAGCATGGTATACCCAAGTAAAATACTGCTTTAAGGCACATCAAAATCACTTTTTTCCCCTCCTTTCCTGAGGTCTTGCCTAAATGTGGCAGCTGTTGCCTCCTGCATGCAGGTGTCTTATACAGGATGCTTTTGGACTGACACTGAGGCAATATTACAACACTGCAACCTCTGTGAAACATCTTACATACAATGCAAAGATGATGCCATGCATATGAAAGACTGCATAGGAGAGCTAAATTTTGGATGTTTGGGAGCAGTGATACAGTTTCAATGCAGTTTCACGCTTGATTTTGTTGTTTTTTTCACTCATGTATCTGCATTCTTAAACATTTTTTAAAGCGTATGCATCTATTACCTCATGTGTCATCAAAAGACTCGCTTAGGCATATCACTGTGGCAACACATCTATCTTATCCTAACTTCAAACAGATGGCCATGCAAACCATTTGTGTTTCAGAAAAGGAAAAAGCCAAAGCATCATTGCTTTAGCATCTGTGTTGCATAGCCTCCCATCACCAAGCAGAGGCTCTTTATGTGATCAGTGCTATAAAATACGATTGTGAATATAATATTGAGAACAGTGTTAATGTTTGACAGTGCCAGTGACAGTACCCAGTCACTGCTGTCTAATGGGTTTATGCTTCAGCAGAATACACATGTAGCTCATTTGATTCCTGGCTGGTTGAAGGTGATTATTCGCTCGGTGGAGTGTATCATGCTTGTTAACCCCGACTGGTATGGCACAGACACCAGACCAGCACTCCCCAGGCCACCCAGTCAGTAGGGGTGCATGGCCAGCTTTACCACTGCTTTGGAGCAACAAGTTGATGTGCTTTTTATAAGCTTAGGAGATAAAGTTGGAGTTATTTCAGAGAATGGGGTTTGATCAGAGAGAGGAGGCAGCATTTGCCGGCACATGTCTTGGCCCATGTTGCTGAGCGACTCAGACACCTCTTCTTTAATGTGACTGTGTAGTGGACTGGATGGAGATGGGCTGGTCCACTTCCATTATTTTCAGTGGTGATGGGGTAATTGTGTGGAATCAGACTAGACAAGACTTGGTTAGTCCAGTGTCTAAAGTGACACTTTTACTTGGCTGAGGCTCACTTCTTTCTTGGAACTCATGACAAAGATGCAGCAACTGAACTGAGAGAAAGGCACTTCTTTCACTTAAAACTAATAAATTCCAGCTGTTGGAAGAAAGAATCCACCACCATTTATCTCCAGCTGTCACCCATCCTGTGATTCATCATGCTCGTTCCTCTTCAGTGAGACGCTTTTGGACTGCTGTCATATGTATAGGAGTGTGTCACAGGACTGAAGTACCCCCTGTAAAACAAACAAACAAAAAGAAAAAAAAAAACAAAAAAACAGATGACTCACAGTCAGGGCTGTTGTCAGCATTATCGTCATGATTTCAAGAGTTAAAGTGTGTCTCTATGGTGGGCAGTGAAGCTGGACCAAATTAGCCCAGGACTGAGAAGAATGAACTTGCTGCAAGGAGGGGGCACCTGCCAACATGCACACGTTGTTGAAAACACAAAACAACTGAATCCACAGTGCAAGGAAGCTGTTGGGTGATAGTTAATATCCTGAGTCCTGAGCAATGAATGCTATGCTATCGGGTTGAATGTATTTTTTTTTTGTTTCATATTTTTTATTAATGTGTATACAACAACAACAAAGGCACTTACACATATCAGGACATATGTTAGACGTGTTCGTATAGCCCATCCAATTTGAATTTAAGAACAAACAACAGGAACAACAAACAAACAACCAAACAACCAAAAAAAAAAAAAAAAAAAAGGGGGTGGGGGCTATAGTCAGATAGACAATACAGTGAGAGGAAATATTTAGACATAGTCTATATAATTAAGCAATTAAACCCGTCACATAAACGTAAGAGAAGAAAATAAATAAATAAAAAAAAAAGGAGTGTGTGGTGGTGGTGGTGGTGGTGGTGGTGGGGGGGGGGGTTACATTGTCGCAAAGAAATCCATAAATGGTTGCCATTTATTGTAGAATTTGTTCAGGACATAACCTCCTTAATCCACTGTGTGCTGGAGGGAGCTGTTGTGGATTTCCAGTTAAGAAGGAGGTGGCGTTTAGCAATCAAGGAGGTAAAAGCTATTACTTCCAATTCTTTAGAAGAGTATTGGGTATACTCTTCTGGAAGACCAAAAATGCAAGTGTGTGGTGAAGTATCAATTATTTTTGAAAATACCTTAGACATGGTGTTGGAGTAAATTTGCCAAAAATTCGTCAGGGCTGAACAAGAGAAAAACATATGCGTAAGACTGCAGGGTGAGCCTCCACATCTGTCACAAACATCGAATGTATTTTTATTTGTTTGAATGTAAATGCACTTTACAAACCTCCTTGAACAAATTAAAGATACACTATGCATTAAAGATACACATGTACAAGATATTTTGATTTTTGCCCTTATTCTGAAATATACAATATTCCTACAAAGCTGTTTACATGGCTAATGAAAATGAATATTTTATATTTTATACTCCAACTTGGTCGACCTTGCAAACACAGTCTCAGAGACTTGGATATTTGCGCATATTCAAGTCTTTCATAATGTTTCAAAGTAGGTGTGTTTCTCCTTCTCCCCAGAAATTTGGGCATTTCTTTTGTGAATGTTTCTCTAACCCAGCCTTGCAAACTTTTGGGGCTAGTTGGTTGGAGCTAAGTGTAAACAGTCAAGAGGCAGTGTGTTTCAAACTGTGTTTAAAAAAAAAGCAATTGAGATGCACAGTCTGAATGTGCTGTATGCATGACCTAAGAATGTTCCTAAAACCCAAATACAGTAATATCTGCATATCCCGTGTGTCTTGCTACATTTGGCCTAATTAGGAGAATCCAAACGGAATATGCTGTTTACCGGACCTGTGTTAAATTCGGAATATTGTCATATTTGGGATAATAGTGGAAAATTGGTGTATATGCCAACTGACTGATGATGTGCTTACTCCACATTTTCGTCTCTTGAGTCTAAAGGGTCCTCACTTCAATTGGATCTTTGTAATTTTGCTTAGTGCACCTTTAAGTCACAGAGTTACCAATCCAGCAAAACAACCAAATATCCTCTTGGAAAACTGGGTAGCATTTTCTTTGAGCCTTCTAAGGTTGAGTGTGTGGGACACTCCTCTGAACACATCCCAGGTGCTCTTAATGTGAAAAGGTTTCTTCACAGAAGACCATGATGTGGAGCTGTTCCACTACAATGTCCAGCCATGTGTTTGAGTACTGCTTCTCCAGTTAGTTGTCCTGGGTGTAACATGGGTGGATGTGGTTATTTGTGTGTTGGCTGTTTGTTCATGGTGGCCCGTGCCGGCATGTGTATGAACACCTTGCAAGCATCTGAAGCCTCCTGTTTGCTTACAGGCCCTGCTGGTTTATTTATCGTTAAACCTGTTTATTAGGTTTGTTGGCAGCTGCAATTCGCCCAAAGATTAGACTGAATAACTATCAAACAGTCATGTTGGTTTGCTTACTGCACTCAGAATATGTTGGCGGATGATCAGTGAACCAATTTTACACATTTTATTGATTGTTGATTGTCGATCAATCATTGGACTTTGGATATGGCTGTCTCTCAATACCACACAGGTTGCACGTGTTATTACTGGTGGCATGTCACAAATGGATGTCTTGATCTTGATATGATCAGTTTTGATTGCACCACTTAGAGACTTTCGGCCTGTTTCCCTTATTCTCCTACCTGTTTGATGATTGAATTTTGTTTTTCCACTTTTCCAAGATACGATATCAAGCAAATTCTAGCAAATGCCGTAGTTGGGTATTTGAATGTTTTTTTCTTCACTGCACAGATTAGATAAGTGCAGGTAAAAAGATGTGAGATATCATCGGCTCTCGCAATGGAAAAATGTCGGTTTGGTGTGGTGATGTGGAAACAGCTCCCCATGGAAACCTGAGCATGTGCTACAGAGCTGGATTAGTGTACCAGTGTACCACAGGGTCAGACCTTATCAGAACGGTGGTTATCATACTGACGGCTTGATATGCGCTCAATCAAACTACTGAAAATGCCACGGCTTCTCCCAGATGGTATTAAAGATATCAAGGCTGACCGACCAGCAGATAACACATCACTGCTTGTTTCTTCCAGCCACTGTTGTTGAAACCAGACTGTTATTTTAATCAGCTGGCAAACAGAAATCTTAAGTCAATGGATTTTCATATCCACATATTTTTTCCATTGTACAAGATGAAACAGCATGGTAATTTGTTCACAGCTGCAACAGACCCAAAATGCTTATCCGTCTACACATTGTGCTGTGCTATGATCAGCATAAAGTCTTTTTCAATCAGCAGTGGTGACAAATATTTGAACCAAACAAAGATTTTTCCAGTGAGTATCTATTTATCACACTCACGTCAGTTTACTTCAGTGTAGGTGCTGATATTGGAAGTATTATGGCATAATATTACCGTTTATCAACACTTGCAAAGAGATCGTTTACAACCTCACAGCTCGAACATGATGCATAAAACATAATTCAGTCAGAATGTGTTTTGGCCCTTACAGTCTGCATGATTTTTAAGATAATATATATTCTATGGGGGGGCTAAGCATCCTCTTTTTTTCTTTCATAAGCATTGAGAAGTTCTATCTGTCTAGTCTATGAATTTAATAAATGAGGTATTTAATTTCAAAGATATTCTTCCAGTGTTCCATATTGTAAGCTGTGATGATATGTCCTTTAATGGCTAAACCCTTCTATTTGCTCCCATCCCAGGTGATTACAACATTGTTACTGTTGTTTTACTCAATATTATTGGTTGTAATACTAGTGTATGCATCCTGAGCCTGCAATGTTGCATAAATAAATATGTTGCGAGGAGACCTGGTTATGTAGCTACACTGATTTTGCAATAGTTAGGCCACTGAACTTCAGGCGCTTGGTCATGGTCCAGGTTTATGAAACAATAACAATAAAGTGAGCGATAAGCCTGTGATTGTGTCCCTCCACCAGGGAGGGAAGAAGAGCTGGGACATGGTGACAGACAGATAAAAACAGGATGCTGAGTCACTGAGGGGACATGACCAGACTTAAAACCACAGTGCTGAACTTTGCCATGGCTGTAGCGTTCAGTAGTGTGTTTTTGCAAGGCAAGAAGGAGTTAAATACTTCATATCGCTGATCATGTTTATGTAGCTTTAAATTAAACTATGTAAGGGTGAGAGAAGGGGCAGATGGAGAGCAGAAGGGACAGATAGAGAGAGGGAGGGTGTGTTCTGGCATAAAACACCACACTTGGTCTCTGTAGAGCGACCACAATGTTTAATTGTACAGTAAAATGTAAGGTGCACAGACTGGAGAGTATAAGGTGAATGGCGAGTGGTTTGTTGATGTAATCATAAACCCACGGAGCACGGTGTATGAGCTGCAGCTGCTGTGAGCAGGTCGACGGTATGTGACTCAGGCCAGCCTTTAGCCATGTGTGCAACGTCTGTTTCCCGCCTGCTTTCAGTTATGGCGCTGCATAAATCTCAAACCTTCACCAGAACACTCACATGAATCTTTTTAACCACGGCAGACAAGCCAAATTTGTTTTTGTTCAAAGGGCTGTTTGCTATTAATGTCAACAAACAGCAAGGTAGGCCCTGTCCTCAATTGGGAAACAACTGCAAATCATTGTTTGCAAATATATTAATTTATTGAACGCACTTTGTGCTTTTGCAGTCATAAAAGACTGTGTTGCTCTTTGAACATCCAGCTGGCCCTTTCTGACTGTGACCTGCAGTCTACTGGGAAAGCACGTTTGCTTAAGGTCTCAAACCTTCCAGGAGGGAGATTTAAGACACCTGGACGCTGATCTGAGAAACGTGCAGCTGACACATTTTTGTTAGAGCATTTCTGCACTATCATTTGGGCAAATGTTAAATTTGATTGGCAGCTGAGGGATAAAGCTGGCCCTCCTGCTCTCAGATGTTCAGTATCAGTTGCATGGGCTGATCTGCGCAGGAATGATCACGACCTTAACAGACACTGACACTGACACCGCTGTGCAGATAGACCTGGTCCAAACCCCTGCTGAGCTGAGCCTCACACACTTCTGCTTGGTTATCACAATATTTTCTCTAATATGCTACACTCTTTATCATCCCCCGATGGAAGACCAAACTTGTCTCTCAGCTACTGGATGGGGGTGTGGGGAGTTCTGGGAATGAAATCAGAGCCTGCTGCTAAATAGGGGTTCCCCCTCACTTCTGTTTAATGTTCCAGAGAATGGAAGGGGCCATTTCCTTTCCTGGTTGACTTTTAATGGGCAAAGGGCACACTAGGCACATGTGTCATTCATATGTCATTAGGTGACATGAGAAAATTGCGGATCATGTTACAGGAATTTCACTGGCTGTATTTGCTGACACAGCGGGACTCAAGACTTTAATGTGGAGCAAGATCTAAACAATGTATGCAGACCTCAGCCTGCTCTTTTGATAAAATCAGTGGAGAATAATACCAGACTGGGAACCCACAGTAGAATGCCTAGCCAACAGTTTTCAAAGAAGCAATAAGCAAGTTGTTTTTCTTCTTTGGTGTCCCAGACAAGACCTTTTGCTCAGCTGACCTGAGCCTTCTTTCCCTGTCCTATCGGGGTACGTGTGGGGAAACTGCATAACATGATTTAGGCTCCAATTAAGGGAGCTGCCCTTGTTGGGGCATCCTAAACATGAGAGGCAGGGGTGTTTTATTACCCGGGTCATGCATTCCTCTCCTCTATATGAGTTTCCCTTTAAGCAGGAGTAATCCACGCTGAGGCCTGCATGCGCCTGTCTATAAAAGACATTATACACCACAGGGAATCAGAGAAAATGTTTGAGTAACTGGCTAAAATCCATGTCTACATACTGTGTGCATGTATTCCTGTGGATGACATGCACAGGCATGCCTTCACTGTTTTTCACAGTTTTTCTGCTTTAGCTCTCAGTTCTTCGTCAGATGAGGTAGGAACTTGGTATATTGGGGAAATACAGATCTTACCGACACACTTAAATTATTTCTAATGCTGCAGTTTTTGGAATTAATTTATTGGTTTAGATATTAGTTTTGTTTTGGTCCATTGATTAGAACATAATGGCACTTTCTGATTTCCATTTTGTCTTGTTCTGTAATGCCATCAACTTTACACAGTGTGAGTTATAGGTTTGTTAAAATTGTTTCTGCTTTGGTTTGCTGTGTGCTGTCTCCCACACCCTTGGAGAGTAAAGAGAGCTGAGTCTTACGTAATGCACAGTATATCTCTATTTTTGACCCCGGAGCTTCTCAGCTCTTCAAATTATGCAATGATCTCTCTTGACCCAAGTCACTTCCCAGCTATGGCATGACTATGGAAGTGCAGAGGCTATACCTGGAAAAATACATACTCTGCATGGCAGTGTATAAGGCTGCAGCTGTCAGTGTTCAGTTCTTAACGTTGGGGAAAAAGTGTAATCACTGTAAAATAAAGAGAGAAGACAAGAGAAACAAATTTTATGAAATTTAAGCACTTCAGCAGGATAGCTCAGAGTAAGTTCACTACTCAAGTAAATGTTAACATCAACTTGTAACCAATGGGAAATACTTGCATTGAAGGCATATTGCAACCTTAAGCTTTTTATGCTTGCAGAAAAGTGTTTACAAATGTTTTGAGCATTATGCATAAATTAGAATTGTTAAATATTTGACATTTGTATTAATAAATATCCAAACAATTTTGTCCAACACAACTGAAATGTTTTCTTTTCCACATGCAAGAACATATTTTTTTGTGAACAAGACAATGACAAGTTATAGCATCAGAGCTCCTTTACATGACCTCCAGTTCAACTGTACATGCCCACTGGGTCTTCCACAGTGTAGCAGGGAGCAGGTTTACAATGCCACTCGAATGTGCAATGTATTTTGGTGTGTTTGTGTTTACTTTCACCACACACGGAATTGTTCTGCCGAGCACTACTGTAATCAATCAAGCAGGCACTGAGAACAATCTGACGTCAGCAGCATTGCTGCTTGCGTAACCCCTTTCCACTATCCCATAGATTTGTCGGCTGCAGCAATCCAGAAAAGTAAACTTGCCTCTTATCAGGAATTTTCTCTGTTGCAGGTGGGCCCCAGTGTCGAGGCAGACTGGTCAGCTCAACCAGGTTACACCAACTGCTCAACAAACATCAAGTTACCTGTCACCATGACAGACCAAAGCTTTTGTTCTGACAAGCAAGTCTCTCATAAGGTCATTTTGAGTCTATTTTGGCTCACATAATCATAAAAAAACAAAGGTAGATTTGAATTCAAAATGAATGAATGAATTCATAGCTAACAGTCAAGCATGGAAAGTGATAGCAGTGGCTGCCTCACTGCTCCAGTTTAACTACTGACCATGATACAGTCTTAACTTTGAAGAAATAATGCCGCCAGATTACAGGAACTCTATAGGTCTTCAGAATGACAAACACCCAGTGTCACAGAGAGCACGTTATCTGTCTTCACATGATTAGTCATTGTGACAACTCTCCGTTTAGTAACAGCCATGCCTTTACCACATGCCGTGACGTCCAATGACGTCTCTCTGCTTGAGAAAAGCCCGTTCCGCGGGATTGTTCCTTTTTCTGCACTCTGTCGATGAGACAAAGACAGATAGACAGATATCGGATCAACAAAGAATTACTGTCTGGCGTCTTATCAGCCTTTGCCATATCACCGAACCACAAAAACAGATGAAAAAACTACAACAGGCTGCATTGTGTGGCCTAATTTATTTTAAGAGGTTGAATATTTGAGTGCTCAGGACTAGCATGCTTTTTCACAGTGTTTGATTACAGATAGAACAGGATTAAGGCGGTGTCTTGCACATCATTTTTCAAGGTTTGATCAAACAGTGGCTATCTCACTCCGCCTTCTAGACTCACAGTCTCAGTAGTTGTGACTCCAGCAGGATGTGGACTATGGGATGAATGGAAGATCCAGTCATGTTGACTTAAGTTCATAAGAGGGGGAATAGAGAATCATATAGCAAGTTAGTATGTTAATCCAATACATATTCAGGCTTTTGTTGGTTTTGTTTCATTTATGTATTAATTCTCTTTGTTCCAGTGATTGTCTGGAGCTCAACTGATGAACAGACACATCTGATTCACTCCCTCTGACCCACAAACATCAGGCTATGAGGGAACCTGAGAATGTCAGGAGCCCTGACATTTATCTCCCTTTATTGTTCTCTGATTCCCAAACGTTTCTCTTTCAGGTAAATGGTGGCTTTGCTCCCAGGATGCACAGCTGCCACACGGCAGGTTATTTATAGCCTGATGACGCAGGTGTTTCACATCAGCACCTGGCAAGGTCCTCAGCTGGAGACACCTCTGCCTGGCAGCCCAACAACTATGGATGGTGTTGCCACGGGAACAGGATTATGTTGACATCACAGGATTTGAAATTATCTTCCATGGAGACAAAATCCACACTCCACCTACAAGACAGTTAGCAACCTTTGTGAGATGCTGCCAGCCACCAGACTGTTGGAGGCAAAAGTGTGTGAACAAAGAACACTTACACTACACACACTATACAACAATATATCTTGTGTGCATGTGTGTGCGTATGTGAATGCGTGTGTCCATCTGTCTGTCTGTTTGTCTGTCTGTCCATGTTTTATTGCTGCATCTCTAAGGAGACATGCAAGTCAATCATGAAATGAACTTTATACCACCATAAACGTTTTACAGGTGCATTAAGATGCTGTGTGGACAGATCTGAGAGGCTGAGAGATGATATAAACAGTAGGATATGTAGGTCATGTTGCCACGCTTCATCAAAACAGGAAAACAGGAAATTGCTGCAGTTTTTTCAGCCTTTATTGTTCATTGACAAGCCCCAAGATTGTGTAATACACATGCATATCTTGTAGTAAAACTAAATATTGACAAGTTTATATAGCTGAAACGATTGCAGCCAAATCTAATTATAAAATTTATTTTTGCCACTGTGTTACACCTGCCGATGAGGGATATTTATGTCAAAGATATGAAAGACCGCATGAAAGACAAGACAAGATAACAACATTAATGAGCCCCTGGGGCAAACTGGGCAAAGAAAGGAAGAGTGTGAGCACAATCAACCCATTCAAAACTGAACGGGCGAGGTCTGCATAACGGGAGTGAAATGACTGCACTTTCTCTTGAAGGATCCACAAACTAAGTAAACTAATCTGTTATGTGTCTGTAGTATTTGTTCTACATGAGGCCTCATGCTTGTGATGTAGCAGTGGACCTATATGGAACAAATGGCTGCCAAATGGTCTATTCTAACTGGAGGAATTTCATGATATGTGCATTAAATCAAGTAAAGATATGCTTCGAACTGCAGATAAAGAGGCAGAGTGGAAAGGAGTGGCAGTGAACTATCAGAAATAGCTGTAGAAAAAGTTAAGTGGAAAGCTGAGAGGGAATCATAGGTTATCAGCCTATACACACACCTTTGCACAATGGAGAGCATAGTAAATGGAGGCTTGTTGATGTGGTTGCAGGTTCCAATTTTCCATTGGTTGACTTGACACAACAACCCGGTGATATCAACTCTCCACTGAACAAACATTCATTCACTAAAGAATGAAGAGACTATACACAAAAATTGTGATTACAAAGCAACAATTTGCAGTTTTAATGGAATGCAATCATATCTAGTTTAAATACTCAGCTGTAGACAAAGGAAGTGTTGAGCGATAGTCTGTGTCCAGGATATCTCAGTGAAGGAGTTTTATCTTAATACTTAATGTAGTCTAATCTATTAAGATTGAATGTGCCACTGCACCCAGCCTGTCTCAGATAATACAGTGAGGCTACAAATAAAATCTTATGGATTACCATGCGCCTTTCACAGTATTTCTGCTGCACATTGCACATGATATTTAAACATGATATACTTTGAATCCACATTATGTCTCTCATGCACTTTATGATGGTGGTTTAGAAGATTGCAGAAGCCCATGAGTTTAGGAGACCATTGAATACATGATACACTCATTTTTACACCCCGATGCTTAAAGAAAGAAAGAAAGAACAATATAGAATGTAGATGCATTAGTAAAAATGGCCTCAATTTGATTCTGCTGACTAAGACGAGCCTAATTAACTGTGGTCTTCCTTCCTCATCTGTGTGTGTGTACCTGCAGGGCGTTGCTGACAAACAGCCTGAATGCTCTGCAAACCTTCCCTGGGTAAATAAAGAAATACAGGACACCATAAAGGAAAAAAAAAAAATCTAAAGCTTTTATTTGCACCCTGTAAACTAACCCTGTGATATCTCTTTGAAAAACATTTTGTTATCTGGTTTTTAGTCTGACAGACAGGGCTGGATGCCAGGTTTATGAAAACTTTTTCCCCCTAATGTTTGTGCAGCAGGGGCAGGTTGACTGTGAAGTGCGCAAGACTTTCTTGTTTGAGGAAAACCCTGCGAGCATGGGAGCACCGGCGAGTACGGCGAGGGGGCGGAGGCAGTCCAAGCACGTCACATGAAGGGTGTTTCCTGAGGGCAGAGCCTCCATGCTCAATGAACAAATACAGCAGCCAATCAGAGGCTTCATAAGGAGGCTTTAAACCTTTCGGACCAGCCTCATGAATTAGTCTTTTGCAAGCTGACCGGATACAGCGACGCACACCAGGGAGCAGGCTGATACACCAGGAGCCCACACACTCCTGACTCAAACCACTTTTTCCTCAGCGATTATTAAAACGCCGCTTGATTAAGATCAGCATTCACAACGGGCCTTCGCTTATAGCTGCTGAAAAGTCGCAGGAGCACTTCACTTGCATTTACAATCAGAGAGAGAAGACAGAGCTGAGCTGCGAAGAGGCACTGATTCAGAGTCTACTTTTAGAGATCTATATATTTTTCCTTTCCTTGCATCGCCATGTCTTGCGGTGATGGGTCGGACCAGAGCCGGCGGTTCTGTGTGTTGTCTTGGGATCAGGTGCAGCGCTTGGACTCAATCCTGGGAGAGGCTGTGCCCATCCACGGCCGAGGAAACTTCCCCACACTGTCCGTGCAGCCCCGGCACATTGTCCAGGTACAGACACGATCATTTATCCCTTGCATGTGGGTGAAACAGGCGTGAAACAGTTAAATTAAACTTTGCGTTTTGCTGTGGCACCCTGGAGCCCCTTCAGGACCCCTATAGACCCGACATCTGATGTAACCAGTGATGTAAATGCTGCCTCCGGCACTTGTTTAACCCATCAGGATACAGCCTACCTCAGGGAAACTATTCCTGTTTAGCTATGTACCTAATTTGGTCTTTGTCTTGCTTGGCTGTATTTCTAAGATAGATTACTTCACAGTTTCAGTTGCTCTGTTGCCATCTTTGAGACAATCTTGAATTTTACCTCCTCTCTGCTCAAATGTTTCATAACTCTGCTGTTTTTGTTCCTCTGTTAAACTATGACTGCAGTGTATGGAACTAATCTTCCTTATTGCTGGCACTTTACACTGGTATATATATATAAAAGGCGTTTATATTCCCCCACTTTGCGACTGTGTCCCATTAAAGCAGCAGAATGGGGGAGAGCAGCTGTTACAGCTGCCTGGTTGGAGCTTGAATATGAACCAGGCTCATGCCAAAGTCCCTGCACATTTCCAACCTGTTATGCATTGTTGCTGAATCGCATTTCACTTGCCCTGCAGTGTCCACAGAGATAGCTCGTCACTGAAGTGCAAAGCAGATGTCACATCAGATTATTAATATTAAAATAGTAGGAATTGTGATGTTAAATAATGATTAGTTAATCTCTTACCCAATCCCTTTTTCCTTTCATTTACAAAATCACTTATTCAAGATGAGATCAACTGTTTTGCAAAGCCCAGAGCTCATGCTTGTGGTTCTGGAAAGATGAATGCTCCATTGAGTATGCAGGAGACTTTAAATGTAGGTTGCAGCCCCTAATGTGTGGACTCCATGTTCCCCCGGGTTTCTACATAAAAACATATAATTTTATTTTACCAAAATTTCCCATCTGCTGCATAGATTAAATTAACAATTTACTGTACAGTCTCCCTCTCTCTCCCTCTCCCTTTCTCTTTCCCTCTCTCTCTCCCTCTCCCCCCTCTCTCCCTCTCTCTTTCTGTTTCTCACTCACGCACGCACGCACGCACGCACGCACACACACACACACACACACACACACACACACACACACTACACTTGAGTTCTGCTCTCACAGCAACATCAGTCAACAGCAGACTTCCCAAGAAACAAAACTCCCCTCCTGTATTGACAAAGTAGAATGAGCCTGTTTGAGCCTTTAATATGAGTTTTTCTTTTATACCAGCCATCAAAGGAGGCATGGCTGAGAGTTTGGACTTTACTATAGTATTACTATTGGGGATGTTGGGATATACTGGAATTGATGATAATTGTTATATCTAATATATATATATATACATTGATATCTTGGAAGTAATACGCACATAAAAATAGGATGTAAATAATCTAGCGCCTGTAACATTGCCCCTGCGTTACACACACACGCACTCACACACACATACAGAGCACACACACCTGGTTGAAGGCTCTCCACCTCCCTACACTCTATTTGGAGTCTACTTCATTTGCCTGAAATGGACAAAACCCACAATGAACAAAGTTAAAGATGAATTTGACTGATAGAACTACTTTTATTATTAATTTTCACATTTTCCCATAATCATGTAGTGAAAATCTGACATCATGGCAGCCCTAATAAAATCCTATACAAATTATATACCCACAAAAAACATGGAAAGCATGATCTAAAACCTGTAAGTTTCAGATCAACAGGCCACCAACTTCCTCTTCAGTATCATGAAGCTTTAGAGTGCAACGAGTTGCTTGTAACTGTAGATCTGAAATAACAATACTCCCTGTCCTTAATTGGTTCACAACTCAGAGCTATGGCCTAATTACAACATGGAGGACTTATGAGTGAGTTTGGCTAAATTATATGACTCCTTGTTCTTTTTCCCTAAAAATAATGAAGCATTTGCAGACTACTTGCCATAAATATTAGTTGTATGGTTCCAGAGGCAGGGGGCTTAAACACTCAGCAGTATCAGGGCATATGTAGTTGTGCGGACAAAAAGAGGAAAGGTGTTAAGTGATGGGTTAGGTTTAAGGTTTGTCTTGGGGTTAACCTGACTGGACTTAACCCATTAAGGGTCCTTAGTTCTAGAGGACTAGAGGAGCAAGTGACATTTTTATTGCTTCTAATTGGAATTTGGCCCCAATCAGGAGCGCTTTATGGCTAAGTGAGTCCAGTGTTATATCACCACTAAACAAAAGTCTAATGGCTTTGTTGTTCCACACTTCCCATGTTTGAGGTGTTGACTTGCCTTCAGATGTGTTTGTTTGTCTGTAGCCTGACCCAGTATGTATAAATAGAGCCAGCTTGTTATCTGATCACCATGGGAGAGAGAGTTAACAGCCCCCAGACACTAATCTGACAGGTCAGTGCCGGCAGGGAGATTTAGGATTGTGTGAGTGTGTGTGTGTGTGTGTGTCTATGTAAAATGACCAAGATATGTGGCAGGTTTTGCTGTTTCTGTTGCATACACATTTCAGTGTAGAATAACTGATACACCTATGCACTTACGTGTACGTATGTCATTTTGTCAATATTTTCTCTGTGTATCATCGCTGCATCCAATCAGCCTGTTGCGTACACAGTGACTAAAAAAGTCGATCTTTAAAAATAGCTTTGCATATACACCAGTGAGGCCAGCGGTTGCTGTGTCATACTTGGATCTGAAGTTTTTTCACTGAGACCTCTGATCACATCCAAATGTTCTGAGAACAGTGCCTTTTTTATGGCGCAGTTAACCAAGTTGAATTGAGTTTTAACAACTGTCATTCCCCCTCAGGCGAGTGAGGGCACTGGATATATCCCATCTTTGATGTCTTTTTTTGAGGGCTTAGACACTTTTTCCCCTCTGTGCTTGCTGGTAGTAATGTTGGCATGCCATCGCTCAGCCCTGACCAGCTGTACATCACCAAACTAAGAGGTATTCAGACTTTAGACTTTGACTTCACATGTGGCTGCAATGTGGCAAAACACCTTTATTTAACCATCTTACAGGTCATTAGGACAGAGGAAGGGAACTGCTGCTGACCCCTGGTGACCTGAGGTTGTGAGTAGGGTTTTCTCATAGGATACAAGTCAGAGTCACAGAGGCATAAATCTTACCGTGGTTTCTGGTGTCTTTCAGAGGGGCTGGGTCACAGGGAGACGGACCTGCAGCAGAGACTCAACAGCTCTGCTGGTCTTCGTCTGCGCTCCTTATGTGTCATTCAGACTGAGGCTGATAGTGATTAAATAGATTTTTGGTAGCAGTGGTATTGATCTTGCCTTTGCAAACTATTGATTTTCATTTGGCCCTTGTGCATCTTATGTCGAGGACATATTTCTAGTTTAAGTCGAGTATTTGCAGATTTCAGTGGGGTTTTTGTGTGCTTGTATAATAACAAGGTCTGGGCTGGATTTCATTGCTTAGGATTTATGCTTTCATCCAGTTTTCTTTAACTTAATCTCATCATAATGTGCTGCATCTGTGTCTCATCCTGTCCAGGTGGTGCGGGCCAGGCTGGAGGAGAGGGGTGTGTGCGTCAACGATGTGAGGCTGAACGGCTCTGCTGCCAGCCATGTGCTCCATCAGGACACCGGACTTGGCTACAAGGATCTGGACCTGATCTTTGGCGTGTCGCTGAAAGACGACCAGGCCTTCCGTCTGGTGAAGGACGTAGTGCTGGATTGCCTGTTAGACTTTTTGCCGGCCGGGGTTTCAAAGGAACGTATCACGGCGCTGACCCTCAAAGAGGCCTACGTACAGAAACTAGTCAAAGTCTGCAACGACACGGACCGCTGGAGCCTCATCTCGCTGTCCAACAACACTGGCAAGAATGTGGAGCTTAAATTTGTGGACTCTTTACGGCGGCAGTTTGAATTCAGCGTGGACTCCTTTCAGATTTGCCTAGACTCTCTGCTCTTATTTGATCGCTGCTCGGAGACGCCGATGTCCGAGAGCTTTCACCCCACTGTGCTTGGCGAGAGTGTGTATGGAGACTTCAAGGAGGCCATGGACCACCTGTGTCAGAGGACCATTGCCACACGTAGCCCCGAGGAAATCAGAGGGGGCGGACTGCTGAAGTATTGCCACCTTTTGGTGCGAGGGTTCAGGCCCTCTTCAGAGGCGGACATGAAGCAGATGCAGCGCTACATGTGCTCACGCTTCTTCATAGACTTCCCTGACATAGGCGAGCAGCAGCGGAAACTGGAGGCCTACCTCCAAAACCACTTTGCTGGGATGGAGCACAAACGGTACGAGTGCCTGATGACTCTGCACCACGTGGTGAATGAGAGCACCGTGTGTCTGATGGGCCACGAGCGGCGCCAGACACTCAGCCTCATCTCCATGTTGGCGCTGAAGGTGCTGGCTGAGCAGAATGCCATCCCCACTGTAACAAATGTCACATGTTACTACCAGCCAGCTCCTTATGTGCAGGACATCAACTTTAGCAACTATTACATAGCACATGTGCAGCCGCCTCTTGTCTCACCATGCAGTAATTCTTACCAAACATGGCTGCCCTGTAACTGAACTACCTCTCGTCCTCTGGGATGAGAAAAGGCTTGGTAGAAGTAGCATTGCTCTTTATCTTTCAAAGGAAACAGACTGGAGAGAACTGAAAACATACAAACACACACAAAAAAACAAAACAGAAATCCATGTTTGCCAAATGTGACTTGACTGAAACAATCCTGTACTGCTGTACATTTGATTTGAGCCAACACATTTATTTTTTTTCTCTCTCATTTTCTTTTGCTACACATCTATAAGATTGCTGGTCATTTCTCAGATGTAGTGATGATATCTTTTCTTATTTAAGTAAAAAAAAAAAAAAGGTCTTTATGAAGCTCTGTTCACGTCAAACAACAGAAAAATACATTTTTGAGGAAACAAATATTGAAGCCTTTGTTGTTTTCATACACCGGCTTCACTTATTTTTTTAATTACACACAGGACCAAAGATGTATTTGTAGCTCAGAAGGGAATGTTATGATTCCAAGTGCCTAAAAAAGTGTTCTACACGTCTCTGTTTTCTTTTCTAGATTGCTAAATATCTCTTTTCAGGAACTTGTGAGATTAAAAAACTAAGAAAAAATCCAATTTCTGTGTTCTGGTTATTTTAATTCAATTAACCCTGGCCCATATAAATAATGATCTACTAATCAATGGCGACGACTCTATATGCCTCAGCTTCACAAGGTCAATACCTTGCATAGTTTACCCATCCATACCATCAAGGTTTACATTACTGTTTTGAATAATATGTTGTCACTGAACCTATGAGTTGCTTTTGGTCAAAGGTGACAGGCAGACAGACTCAGACCCCAGATCCGTCTGTTTAGATAGATGGTCGGGAGGTTGTGTATCTTTGGTATATTTGATTTGCTGATGACAACAAAGATAGCTTGCTTCCAGTAACTAGGCCCATTCAAATGCATATAGTGTTGGGTGGAGTGAGTTGCATTTGTTAAACTGGGGCTGAGGATCCATTACAATCTGAGGACATGAACCATAAGGAGGCTTTTCTACAGCACAATGGCTTCTCTCTCCTCTGTGATACTAAAGCTTCTAACAAAGACTGGCCTGTTCTCCCACCCATGTTGCCACTGGAAACCCAGCCCTCTTTGCTTGAACGATACTATATCCATGTCGTGTCAATATCTTTAGCAGCATCAGCATGGCCAGAGTGGTTAAATATTAATTAAAAGGCAAAGCTGTGTGCATAAGTGGATATGACCTAATTCATAAGGGTTTGATGTTGGTTCCTCAGAAGCCCTGTTGCTCTCATTTGGCCAGTGTTATGTACATCAGCTGTGCACACTGAGAACAATAAATACAGTTTATTTTGTCATAAGTGAGTCTGTCACACCCTGTCGCTCCTTTTCCATAGCTTTCCTTTTAATTAGACAGCTAGATGTTGAAAAGCAATGAAAAGCAATATAGACAATATAAACACAACAAGGGTGGGTTGTAATGTTCCTCTGATGTTTTTTTAATGGATTTTCAGTAGCATGTGCTACCTTATGTTTGCAGAATGATTGAATCATTGGTGTGGGACAAGGATGTTGGTGTTGGTCATGGTATCAACTAATCAGTCTAATGAGCTGCCAGGCATCTGGAGAAAGGCAGTCTGAACCAACAATCTCCCCACGTCCCACCCCTGATTTCCACTCCCTCTCATATGTTTGCAGAAAAAGTGTTTTTCACCCACAGTATTTAGATTATGTTTTGTCCATGTAATTGTAAAGTACATATTATAGTTCAAGTTCACATTATAGTACATATTAACAGTTCAGTGTTCTTATTGTCAATTGAAGGCTTGCTCATTTATAGATAATGCAATCTCTTTCAGTCGTCCGAATTGTTTAAGAACAATTGTTAGATGAGTTTGAATAGTTCATGATAGTGTTGACGTTTGTTTTTTATAGGTTGTTCCAAGAGCTATGGATGGTAAATGTGCTGTACACCACAGGCAGGTCCAGGTTCATGACCTCTACAGGCCTCCTGGTTCAGCAGTTTTTAAAGTGGTAAAATAGCAAAATATTGACTACCGTTCCCCAGCCTCCACTGTAATGTATCTGTAACTTATACTGTTACAATAGCTACAGTGCTTGATTATTATCTGCTCACTGGACTGTAATCCATTGTCTGGAGAGGCTGTTGACTCTGAACATGGTGTTTTTTCTCGCTACATTAAGTAAGTGAGTCTGTCCCTTAAAGAGAACATTGAACTGTTTGGAGAACATTGAAGCCTTATGAGCTGACTGATTATTTTGGGTTGTACAATTTAGAAGTAAACATAGTGGAAAATCTTTCATGCTTGGTTCAAAGCATACTTCGATATAAGGCTTTCCAAACTAACATCCTGGTAATCTGTCATTGCCATTGGCTGTGCTTTTCTTGGCATGGAGTCCAAGTGTTGCTCTGTCATGCGCTGTTGATAAGTTGTGCCTTTTGTGCTGTGTGCCTTTCAAACCGAAGCAAAAAGGCACTTAGGGGTTGGACATCCTATGGTGTGTTCACATCTCTGTGAACTACTGTAGCACTTTTACATAAATCAGGAGCAGTATCTTTATCGGGTCAATGTAATGTGTGTGGTAAAAGAAATTTGAGAAGCTACTGTATAGCACAGAGGTAGCCTGAGTGTCACCGGTTTATTAATAGAAGAAGAGTATCGATTTAACCTGGAATAAAAGATACCAGATGGTTATTTTGCACATTTGACAGATTCAACCACCCAGCAGTAGTTTTAGCTCTGATATAGTTTATTAAAATCAGACTATTATCACTTGCCATAGATAGATGATGAATCTAAATAGAGATAATAATGATTAAAAAATTCGGAGACATTTATTTTTGGCCATTCTGTCAATTAGGTGAGCATGTGTGTGGGCTGCAGTTTTGTGCATGTGTGTGTGTGTGTGTGTGTGTGTGTGTGTGTGTGTGTGAGAGAGAGAGAGAGAGAGAGAGAGAGAAAGAAAGATGACAGGACAGAGACACAGTAATGACAGAGATTCACTAGCTTCTTGCCACAACACATATCAAAATCAGCATGGTCTGCTATCTGTGCTATTACCTCGCCTGGAACAGGGTTTATTCACCCAAGGGAGCGATTATAATGTCCCACTTACCCATTATCCTTGGTAAGTTTCTGTCTCAGTGTCTCCCTTTGGTGCATACTTTCTCTTCATGTTGTCTCTCCAAACCAGACTGTTAAGACTCAATCCAGACCATATTGACCGAAATCAGGATATGAGGCTGTTTTGAATTAAGCTGTACTTAGTGAGCACATGACTCTCTGGATGTGACATCATCCCAAAGGTGCAAAGGGGAAACACATGTCTTCGCTGAACTGCATGATTGGACCAAGCTGCCAGTGAGGCTTCAGCTAGAGGAGATGTCTGGGTCATGTCAGTGTGTTTCTGCGTAGCCTGAGTACAGCATTGAGAAATGTCCACAAGTTCTTGACCAAATATTTGTTATAGGAATTTGTGGGGGCTGAGGAGCGAGGGGGTGGGACTATGTCAATACCCAGAATATCAATACTTAGATTATCTGTGATCAGAGCTGCACACCATCTGCACTGTAATACCAAATATTCGAAACTGAAATGGGAGATGAAAAGATGGAATGATGCATTTTCACTTTCCTGTTAAAAGAAAGCTTTATTCATCTCTTTGTGGGAAAATAAACTGGATGGACACCATGAAGCACCGAACCACTCAGTGTGTGTGTGTGTGTTCTCTCTCTCTCTCTCTCTCTCTCTCTCTCTCTCTCTCTGTGTGTGTGTGTGTGAAGGTAATGCCTGTCATGATGTCATGATGCCTGATGGAATATGCCAGAAAATGCCAGTGCAGAGTATAAACAGGAGTCTCTCTCTGTTTGGATGGTGCAGGAGAAGAAAGGGCAGTGGGCAGAGGGGTTAGCAGGGCTGCTGCTGGTGTGTGTGTGTGTGTGTGTGTGTGTGTGTGTGTGTGTGTGTGTGTGGTAGTGTGTGTATGTGCATGTGTGGGGTGGATGGGTGGGGGTACAAAAATAGCTCAGAAGAGAGACAGAATCTGTTATTTCACTTCAGAGAGACGGCTAAGCGGGGGTGTGACCGCAGATCCTGCCCTGCCTGCTGCAGAGGTAAAATAAAGTGGAGAGAGTGTGAGAGAGAGAGAGAGAGAGAGAGAGAGAGAGAGCGAGAGAGAGAGAGAGAGAGAGCGAGAGAGAGAGAGAGAGAGAGAGAGAGAGAGAGAGAGAGAGAGAGACAGAGAGAGAGGGGTTGGGGACACACACACAGACACACACAAACACACACAGGGTCAGCCGGCACTGAGCATTCCTGGCATTGCAGCTCGCTGACAAACAATCCTAACTTTATCCAGTGTGCCGGGCCAACTGAATGGGTGCAGTGTGTAGAGTTTACCCACCGACGGGGGCAGTACCCTCCAGCACAGCACTCGCCCAGCCCTGCCCTCCCCCCCAGACCCTGCACTCCATCCCCACCCAAACACCAAACTGTCTGAGGTGGGACTGTCAACACAGTGCATCTCCTCTCCCTGCACCAGCCGACACTCCAACTGGCCACAAAACAGAGACTGACATCATTGTTCTGTCAGTATCCTCTCCAGCTCTGCCGGTCCCATTGGTATCTTCATCATTACAAATACATGCTGTGCAGCTGAGCAGTGCCGAACTTCATTTTAAATGATAGAGAAGATCACAAACTTTCCAAAGTTATCAAATATGTCCAGAATTCTGTATAAAATGATGCACAAGACATCTAGATGTTTTCTATCGGATGTAATTGCGACAGCCATAAAACAATGGGATCTTGGTTTTGAATATTTGCTTCAATATAAGTGTGCTGCAGCCTCAGTGAACTGCTGCAATCGGCAGATACAGAATATATTGTGTTATTGTTGCACAATATGAGAAAAAAAGTTATTTTTCCAAATTTGAAACGACTTAAGATTGAATTTAAGGGAAAATCAGAGTTCAAGGAGGTATGACAGAAAGCCACTGAAGACGAAATAGTTATTGGACCCTCACACCAAATAACCTCTTGTCTGTCAAACAAAGCAAGTAATATCATTTTATATTTTCACTTTTTTGCTTGTTATTCTCAATGTTATTGACACAGCACCAGATTGTGTCAGCTTGGTGTAGAGACTTATCATCCACTACTGTTCATTCCAAGATAAATACTGGCATATATATATAAAACACACACATGTCTGGTCCTATAAATAAAAAAAACACTCAGTCAGCCCGAATAAAAAAAGAAGAAAAAAAAAAAAAAAGATTTCAAAGCACAAATAATGCAGTAACATCCGCCTTGCACGACTATAAAAGTGAATTTATGGGAACACAACAGCTCAGCACTCTCCATTCTGTGGCTAAGATCAAACTATTGCCTGTTATTCACCAATTTTAACCCACAAGCACCCACACAGACACCGACAGTTAGATACACCATGACCAGGAAGGGAAAGGGATCAACACGTCTGCAGAGTTCACACTGCACACAGCTTGTTGGTAAATAACAATTTAAGCGTGTGGATGTAGTAATCTTTTTTTGTCCGGTATCCCTTTTTGCATCTGGCACCTTAAAAGACGCTATAACCATGCCAGGAGTCCCATTATGGTTTTATATCAATATGTAATAAGACCAAAAGTAGCACAGCCTCTTTCATCAGCTGCATAGAGTGTAGCAGATCATGTGCTTTACTTGTGCAAACTTTATTGTGATAAATAGTATAATCTAAGAGATTTTAGGATATAATCTGGAAAATGTGAAGTTCCTTTGAGAGGATGGATGGGATACAGTAATGGCTGGTGCCCTCGGTCCTCCGTTGGGCCCCTTTTGACCGGTGAGGCGTCACATGGAGCCCATAACCCCGATCTCCCACTGTTGACCCACTTCCTGCATTCCTGGAATCAAACAGGAAGTATAATGCTGAGAGAGAGGGGGATGGAGGGATCGTTGTTGAAGATATCCAACCGAGGGTTTCGACGGCTGGCTGATGGTGGTGAGTCATGTGCGAGGAATTGGATCCAATCAAATGTGGGTTTGTTTGCTTAGGGCCCAGTAAAAGTCATTGTTCCACATTTGCAGTTTTCCACATGGCCCAAAGCTGTTCCTCACCGTCTGTCTATCCTCCTCCAGAGTCTGCCTCCTGCTGCGAATGACTGGGTTGTTGGCTACCAGTTCAGTTTAGATCTGGTAATAATGACTCCATGGCTTTGTCTTGACATTAATCCGAATGAGATCTTTAAATGTTGTGTGTCTTGATGTGTCTCCAAGGTCTTTGGAGAACTTCTGAGGATGGCTATATCCCACTCAAAACCAACATTTCTTTCAAACTGCTTTTCTGTGCCTAAAACTGAGATCAGATGGAAAATTAGGCCTCTTCAAAACGTCTCTGAACACATAAATCAGTGATTTGTTTTGGAAGTAAGCATTTCCCCTCTGAGACATGCACTCTTCACTCCAAACAATGTGTCTCTATAGTGCTGTATGCATCAGCATCAGCAATCAACGATCTGTTAAACAATTGTGCCAGATTTTTTATGTTCGTGCCAGTTTTCTGTTATTTCAGATCTCGACAGTAAACAGCTTGTCACTCATGCAACGAATCTAATTAAAAGTCACATGTTCTTTCAGCACAAAAAATCCAATAAAATTTGAGACTATATGCGCTGTTAGACTGCTCTGTTAAAGGAGGCTTGTAATCCATCCGTTTTTAATCCGATTTAACAGCATCTTCTTCATGCTAGAAACACGCATACAACATACAACATACAATGTAGCCATTTTTTCATGTTTTAGTGAGAACACAATCATCTTTTCAGTTACATCCCTGTGTGAAGACTGTACTCCTTAAAAAGCTAGTGTGAGTGAATTATGGGTGTGTAATTGCTATAGTTTGTTCCAGCTGTCGATTTAATTATTTTAATTCTTGTACCGTCTATTGTACAGAAAAGGATAAAATTGTCTTGCTCCTTTTCCTTTTCCCATGAACCCATAAAGTTATGCAAAATATGGCAAGAGGTATGATTAAAGTGCAATGTTAAATGACATTGGTTAGGTAGGACTAATAAAATGAACCAAGAAATGAAAAACACTGGTGTTTTTCTTTAACATGATAGCCTAAGTAACTTATGATCAAATCATTTATTTCAACAGCCAGGTAATGCTGTATTTGTTTTCTCACATATTTCTCCTGGAAATTTATGTTGACCTTGGTTATTCTATTATGTGTTTTGGCCGGTATGATTTCCAGCCACTGGTTTTACCCCCGTGGCAGGGTGGGGCCAGAAACTGTGGATGTGGAACAACCTGCATCATCCAGCTGTGTCAACCTGCATCAGCTACAAGTGTCCACTTGTCAGGACTTCATTAGGATAAAAACATCAAACTCACAGCCTAATAAGCCAGAAGATGGATGAGACAAGGCCCCACAGTGCTCCTGTCTAACCGTCTAAGCCAGTTTATTTAGACTGAATGTTCTGGGTTGTCGTTTGGAATGTTTTCTCTACTGGCTGATTTGATTTTCCAGTGGCGAAAACAAATGAGAAACTGACAGGACAACTAGGGTTTTTCTCTTAGCCGGTCTCACAGTTTTGGTGAACTCTCTCACAGCATCTCCCTTGCTGAGGGAGGTTATACCATTTCCACAGATCCCTTCCTCTCTGTGTGGGCAAAGAAAAGTGAAAAGAGAATAGGAAAGAGCAGCTTTATTGTCTTCTCTCACATTTTGACAATACACTGAAGACTGCAACATTTGCTAACTTCAGATGAGCAATTGTCCTACTGAAGTGATAATACCGTGGGAGCTAATTGTAACCTTGGGCATTCATCCATGTGATGTAACACACTAACCTGATTTGCAGGGACCTCTTGGGCATACATTAAGGAGTGGATAGGATGTCATTACTTTCCCTCATCTTTGTAATCTTTTTGTTTTTCCATCCCTCAGGCTCTCCCCTCCTGTAGGGAGAGAAAGACGCCCCGAGACATCCTACATTTCCTCATAATACATCTGAATGCGTAAAGCAAGCTTCAGCTCTGTAGTCACAAAACTAGAACAACTGCTTCTTGATGCCATAACGGTGTAAAAAATGTAAAAAAAAAAAAAAAAAAAGTGACATGTGATCTTTAGACAGGAAGGCTGAGCAGATGAATCAAGGCCTTCTCTTCTCAGTGGAGACGCCTCCTCTGCTCGGGGACCTTGGTACTTCCTGTGCCCCACACAGACAGAGTGTGTCTGTGTGCTGTCTGTGAGCCAAAGCAGAGACAAATGTTCACACCGATCAACGCTTCACCCTCCCAAGACACATATGTTATACCGTGGCACGCCTGCCTCCACTCAGGAGTGGAAGACACGGCGAAATACACAAGTAAATGGCCTGTAATGACATCATCACTAGTGATCCCCCAGTCGTGACATCACCCACGCACTAATGAGTCGGCTTGTGTTGACCTTGATGCGACCCCCAAGGCCATCAGAGGGTTTTTCCACTAGAGCTCTTGGAATGGATTCCCCGTTTCCTTTGGCTGCGGGAGTCCCATGTGGTAGTAATAAATCCACCGCAACGTTGAGATGAACACAGCTGAAAGATGTTTGGATAGCGCCTAATGCTCCTTTTTTCTCCTGCAACTTGGATTGTTTATTTTTGTTTTGTTCCTCAATTCACTGTTTTTAGTTCCTCCCACATGCCTCCATGCACTTGAGTGGGAAATGACCACCATGGAGACAATATACTTGATTCTGTCTTTTTTAGCCTAAGCTGGGGGCTAGATAAGAGGCTCTATTCTATGTACAAACACAGCTATTGGCCAGAGTCAAACCTGGGGCGGGATTCTCACAACTCTCTAAGGTTAAAAAAAAAAAAAAAAATCACTTCTTTCCTTGGTGTTTTGCCTCCTGAGCAAAAACATACTAATAAATATCATTCCTGAAAGCGAGTTTCTCAAATTTGTTCTTTAAGGTTTTTCTTAAGATTAAGATTACTTCTTCTTCTTTGTCTTCATAAAGTTGAAATCCCTAAGTTGATTCATTTTACCACACATTTAAGACAATTAAATAGGCACATTATTTCCAAATCTTGTGATTTCTACTCTCTTTATCTTACATTTTAAGCTGATCACTTTAATGTTAAGCTTTGCTTGTCACTATTTCAATGGGATGAATATTTGATTTCTAATGAAATTATTCTTGATAGGCCTTTAGCCAAAAAGCAATAACCAACTTTTTCCTAGAGTTAATCTTCTAAGTAATTCTTATATAAAGCCACCCTAAATAATTACTCTAAATTATTTTCTCATTGGAAGCATGATAAGGTTTGTCTCCTCCATGCATGCTTTGTTTTAGTTGCTGGCTGTTACACTGCAGTGATTAATACATGTGTAATAGATGAAACTGTTGATACAGTAAACATTTTGGGGGCTTAAAGTTTCAAATCACCAAAGGCCATATTGCTAAAGCTCGCAGACTTCTGTGAAGACCTACATAATTGTCTCTGTGAAGCCGCGCAGAGAAGGGTTTTATGGGTAATTGCAGGTCACAGAGGCTCACAGAAGGGCTCACCTGTGCACACCTTCCAGAATTTCAGTGAAAAAAAAAAGGTTTTACATGGATAGATTATCAACTATGACACAAGTTTTCAAGTCTTTTGCAAGTATTTCCTGGTTGTTACTAGGGACCAGCAGGGTTTTTCACACCACCTTTTAGTATCTGCTGAGCTCACTTAAAACCCCAGCAGAGGTGGTTCTAAAAATAGCATCCGATACCAGACACTATCCTAAAGTTTAGACCACAGAAAAAAACAAAAAAAGCAAGGCGAGTTGAACTGGTACTATGTAATGGAAAAGCGCTATATCAAGCACCAAATCTCAGCAACACTTTGTGCGGTCCTGCACATCAAACAAGCCGATTCATTGTACTTTCTGTCGGGAGGCTGGTTCTAAAATGGAAAATAAACACTGAACTCAGACAGAACAGACAGAGGAGCGCCTTGCAGATTCAGTTTGAAATAATAAATGCATCAATGCGATTTGTTTTCAGTGGGGGTAAAAACTGATTTCTGTTTCCAAGTTTCTTCTATTTTCTATTTTGTGGTTTACTTAATGGATCACTTCTCCCATGAGTGAACACATAACAACCGGTACTAATATAAAAGAAAACAGCCACACGAACATCTCCAAATAAAGACCCGTGCATGTTCGCTGACGTGCAGATGGAGAAGCATGTTCCAGCTCTCAAAGTCGCCACACAGGCTTATTTAAGTAGCTGAAAATAGACTTTATGTCCTTTGATACTTGTTCACATGATGTTTGCTAGATGTCAGAAACCATTAACTGTTTGCAAGAGACGAGACTAATGGGTACATAATGAGAAAATGCATTGAACTGAGGGCCTTTTAGATGCAAGTGACAAAAAACATGGAATATTCCTGTAATTTGATGGCTCAGTCTACATGGTTTTCAGTGTTGGCCTGGCTTATTGATAGGTCATGTGCTTGTTCCACACAATTTAAGCAGATCTTACATCAACCATCAGTTTTGCTTAGTGCATTTTTGAGAAAATGTTGGGGAAATTTCATCTAAGTGTTACTTCTTAAAATGAGTAGTGTGCATCTAGACGCTGGAGTGAATCAGGATCATACCGTTAATTTCATAGCAGTTAAAATATTGGCTGTTGAAAGTGTTATAGTGCAGCACACTAGAGAGCCAGTGTGGAAGCGGTAAGACAGGCCTAAGTGACCAAAGACTGTAAGCAGATCATGTGAAAATACACACCCACCCACCCATACACACACACACACACATACACTGTTCTAGAAAACAGTGAATCCTTAATTATCCACAGGGTCTGAGTACGTTATGACCTAGAGAACAATGGATATGCTCAGATCAGTGCTGAAGATTTATGTGTCTTTTTGAAGAGTTGTGGATTCCTTGTGTGCATGTGCAATATATGGTTGCTCAAGATTTGTAAATGCATCTCATTTACACTCATTGCAGGAGGAGGTTAATATTTTAAACTCTGCTACTCTGAAGTCTGGTTTCTCACTGTTTATGAATTGCAAGTTATTTTGGTGATTGATCTTTCTCAGAATAAAGATACAAAGGACTTTAATTTTTCTGCAGTTACAGGAGAAAACTGGGTGCAGCCACGCCCGTCAAAGGTTAATTTGAAGTCAAAGCAAACCCTCTGAATGTGTGACACTTGAGGATTTGGATGCTACTGCACAATCTTTACAATTAAGTGGATCATTTAGTATTGAGTCCAATTCCTTCTTTCTCTTAAATCTCCACCACTCTGTCACATGCATAGAAACAACACCTACACTAAAACTGGGTCCAAGGGAAAGCGCCACAGAGAATGAATCGCCGGGAGGAAAGGCAGATGCCACTTTTAAAGGTTTTGAACTTTGCTGCTCTCACTGGATTAGTGGGTCGGTGAAAAGGAAATAAGAGTAAGAAGGGATTTACACACTAACACAATTTGGCTTATTAGCGTAGGATCTCTGGCTTAGCTGCTTGATCTGACGGGCTTATGTAATGTCATGTTTGTAAACAGGTAGATTATATGGGATTTAATATTGAACACTACACAGATTATTTTTAATGATGTAAAAAATCTGAGATTTACATTTCTGCAGTTTTCAGTTCGGTTTTCAGTTGAGCTCAGTTCCCAGTTTTCAAAGATCTCTCAGAGCATGTGGCATCAGAGCATGAAATTACAGCATTACAGAGCTGCTCTTCACTTCATATCACACTGATTTGGGGTTTAACTCGGAGGATTTTCCCCTCTCTGTCTCATGCCTGAGGGGGAATACACTTGTTTGTCAGCATAAAGCTGCGGCACAAATGAAGGGAGCTCTAAGATCAAATCGCAGCCTTGTGAAGAACCACAGGATCTTTTTGCAGACATGCTATAGAAATGACTCAATGTCTGCCCGGTGTGCCAGTGTGTAATTAACGGCTGTGGATAGGTTGTAGTACATATTTTACATATCCCTCTTCAGATCTCCCGCCTTTTAAGGTATATGAGGAATTTGCTGTACAGTTATGGTTTGGGTGATCATTTTCTCTGTCTCCGAGTCTTGCTCTCTTCTTTGTGTTTTGTGGTTTAAATTGGGATTAGACTCTGTCTTTTACATAGTAAAGCTCTTCGTCCCAAGGACCAAAAAGGGTTAGACATTTCTCGCTCAGTGCATAATTTAGATTCAGTTTGGTTAGTTATTTAATTATTTTGGATTTAGTCTAACGGTGGCACCACAGGAACAATTTTTGGATGTGGTGAATTTGGTGTGTGTGTGTGGCGATAAATAGAGACTTAGAGCCAGCTGAAGGTACAAGGATGTTCTTAAAGTCTTTGGGTGGTCCAACCTCTCAAGGAGATTCAGCCTACTTTTTGAGAGTCCCGACGCTGAACAGTGGTCATTATTAGCAGACAAACCAACTCCACCAGGCTGGGATTACCTCCGGGCCAACAGCAGATGTGAATGTCTAAACAGTCCTCCCTAACTGTTTTGACGTCCTCTATTACAGGTTCTCAATCTTGCACCAGATCCAGAAAAAAAAAAGACGGCTAAATGAAATCATTCATTTTCTGGTCTGATGTCATCCAAAAATTGTCATAATTGCCCCGGCCTGGCGTCTCTGGTCTGTGACTGGCAGCGACACTAGCGGCTGGGAGAGGTGCATGGAGACCAAAGCTGACTGGTAGCTGTACTTTGGTGGCTGTGTGTTGCTGTAGTTCTTCGGCGACTGCTGCATGCCGGATGCTACGGGTGCAGGACCGCTTTTCTTTGACCGCTGTAGCTTTGGCAGCTACGCAAATGCAGTTGGTTTTAACTTTCTTCTGCTGTCACAAGCAAAGGCAAGATAGGACTTGATGTGGTCAGAACCCGAGAGGCTAATGATAGACTTGCAAACCCAGCACCATAGGCTCAGTGCATTTCACGGCAACGTATGGGAATGCACACACATGCGGTTATGTAAGTGTGGGAACCTGAGAGCCAGGGGGTACCAAGAGAGAAGGAAAAACATTCACTATGTATGCATATATATAAGAGACAGCTTCTTGATATTGAGCTGCAAGCCCCTTTTTTACACAATCCACACTTTATCTGTCCCAAAACATAAGAATCCTTCTCTAAGCTGTCTGTGTTTCTTTATCCGCATTTCTACCTTTATGATTGGCTTTCATTTAATGAGAGAAGCCAATAAAAGATTGTGGTGTTTAGCTGGACTGACCTCTGACTTCACAAAAAAAAAGTGTCCCTGATATGTTACTGTGCCTGCAGATCAAGGTTAAAGCACAAGGCAGGTGGAATAAGGTGCACGTACAGTTTGTTCTTAAGAATGACAAGAGATCAGACATTTACTTAGTCTGAGTCTCTGGGAAAGGGGGCAAAGGTTGCAAAAGGGCAGCAGGTCCTGTTTTTCATCTTCCGCCTTTCCTTTTCTCCTGCTGCATCGTAGTCCCGGGTCAAAGGGTTTAGCACTCGGTGTTAAAGGATGTTACAGGTTAAGCTTGAGCATTGCGATTGTTCCTCTTAACCTGCTTCCTCTCTTACCTCACGGTGAACTGGCCCACTTCTCAGGCTGGCTAGCCATTTCTTTGCCTACCAGACAAATGACTGTCTGCAGGGAGAGACAGGAAGAGGCAATGCTCAGCCGCTTGTGTAAGACCAATGTAAAGAGATAATACTCTGCTAAAGCAAAGGAGTTAGCCGGTACTTTCACCTGCCATGGTTAACACAGTTACCTTTACTTCCTGCTTCAGTTTGTGCATATAGATTTATGGAACGCACTGGGACCCAGATGACTTGAAATTTATTACCATGATTGTATAAAAATACAAATCGTAGAATAAGCATGTAATTTAACAGCGAATCCACTCTCATCAAGCTCCAGGCACAGAAACCACCACATCCACAGTTTTAGACCAGTGCCGTTAATCTGGTCAGAGATGGTTCAGACATGGGTTTGCTCAGTTGAGGGTTAGGGTGAGGATCTGGGCTTGCAACTTTCAACTCCGTGGAAAACTGCAGATCTAAAACTGCAGTGGTACTCTGGGCCTGCAGCTTGATGCACCACCGTGAGCTGGACGATGATGAGAACCATCTTGAATCATCATCTTAAGTGCTTTTTCCACATTTTTGTCCAACCTGATCTCACAGAAATAAGTGACATGAACATGACTTTCTAAACAACGCATTATGTGGTGGTGTCACAAAACAGGTTAAAATTGCATGCCAACACCACGGACTCAATGCCACTGCAAGGTCAATTAAGGAAAATTACCTTAGCAAGCTAATAGTGTTAGCAAACTACCATTAACAAGCTAATGTACACAAGAGTTTCCATACGTTTAGGCACAAAAACTACTTGGTTAAGGTTAGGGACAGGTCATGGTTGATATTAATAAGCTATTCTTATTAAGCTAACATCGACAAGAGACAAACAATGTGGTCTCGGCTTGAAGTTGAGTCAAACTCAGCTTTTTTCTCTCTCTTTACCAGTAATTTGTGTGTCCAAAACAACTGAGGATCTTGATTAACTTTGGATTGGCATTGTTTGCATGGTGCCCACATGGAATTTTTCCCCATTTCGTGACACCACCACGTTAAAACAGTCGTGTTTATTTCGTGCATTTCTGTGAGACCAGCCTGTCGCTTGAGTCGAAAGGGTCCTTACGTAAATCAGTCATACGAAATTTGACAAAGTGCACCTTTAACTTTACAACCAGTGCTAGTTTGTCATGGACAGTTATCTACCCTTGACAACCTGTGTCCAACAAGCATAATGTCATCTGACCAGGTACATTTTTATAGTCTGAGAACTCCAAGCCAATTAAAGAGTGTATACACACACAATAAATCACATATGGCAGAAAAGTTTTGCTCCAGTGCCCTCCAACGGTTGAAGCTCTCAGCCAATCAGTGACGTCGCAGTGAAGACAATGCTCTCTCACCTGATGGAGAATCCTCACTGATTGGTTATGTCCACAACTGCAATGTGCCTGAAAGTTTCAAGCTTTGGAGAGCAGAGCAGCCTAACCTTTCTGCCAGTGAGTCTGCACGCTTCAAAGCTTCTTCCCAGGGATATTCTATCGAGGCCTCTGTCTGACTTACATCCCACACAGTTTCACATCCCATAACTGCCTCGACATTCAGCAGCATGGATGTTTCTAGGATTTGAAGTGTAATGGGCTCGGTTCCCAGTGGTCTGAGGGAGTAGACCTTCATGCTCATCGGCTCTGGGAGAAATTTCCTATAAAAACAGTCTTTAAATGATTGCTTCCAAGAAGTTGTCAAAAGATGGACATAAACAAACTTTACAAGGATACAGAAGACTTTGCATTACGCAGTATCCCAGAGGAAAAAAAAAAATCCAGAGTAGGCAAATTTCGTTCTCTCAACTTTTCTTTCACTTTTAACTTTAACTTAACAAACTCATTGTATGCACTGTGGACATCACTCTCACTTCAAGCAATACATTTCTGCACACTTCTTAGTCAAACAGCCCAGTCTTGTCAAACTTAATATTTTAACTTTCCAGTGTGCCTTAAACATTTAGCATATGTAGAAAATATTCCTCTAACATAAGAACTAAATATTTTGATATGTAACAGGTTTACTGAGCATATTCTAAAAAAAGAGATTCCTAAAATGTAAACTTGGTAAGGATTACAAGAGTTTAAAGGATGAAAGAAGCAAAGCAAGTGGAACATTTGTGTGTAGTTTATCCCAGAAATACAGCATGCCCTGCCAGAGGAAGCCTCGGAAGATCACATGGATAGGGAAAAGGTTGTAAATAGGTGGGAATCTCAAAAGTGTTTTCTTTCCTCATCATTTCCTTTTTTTGTTTGATCGTTGTGGGGGTGTAAATGGAAAAAAAAAAAAAAAAAAAAGCTCTGGCCTAAGCGCGCTTATCCGTGGGTCAAAGCTTAACTAGCAGCACCCCCTGGTGGTAAAGAGTCGTCAACACAGATCATAGATTTCTTGTAACCAAAAGCAAAAGTCAGATCTGCTTTAGTTGTCGTACCTGCAGCCTGAATAGAAAGAGGGGTTTTAATGTTTTTTTGTGGGGTTGGAGGAGGTGCAGGGGGGTCAACTTACAAACGGGTAGCTCATATTAATTGTGATCCGGTGTCAGGCTGCTCTTTGGCACAGTGTTTGTGCTGCTGCTGTGCAAATCACTTGAGTGTGCGCTGCGCCATGCCTTCAGTTTAGAAAGATTAATCATTAGACACTGACCTAGTTATGAGTGCCCAATCGGCCTCTCATAAAATACACACAAATGAAAGTATTTTATTCTGAGAGAAATGTGACGTGGAAAAAGTCCAAAGTTGTTAAGTTTAAGCGCGCCGGAATGGAAACCACAGCATGACAAACACTTATAACACCTATAACAGCACTACCTTCTAAACGCGATATGTATTCTCCCTGTGTGTTCACTACCTCTATATTTAGTTGCTGTCATGTGCCGTGGTGGTCAGCTGGGCGCAGCCACAGGACACGCCTCTTGGCTGAATGGGTTGCGCCGTGCGTAAAACCCTATTTGCATTGGATCAAAACTTCTTTCACTTGTTGTTATTTTTTTTATGTGATACTTAATTAATATTACTGATTCGTACTCAGTCTAGTTAATGCCGCGATGACGCGAGAGGAAGATCTTAAACGGATCGCAAAAAAACTGGACAAGATGGTGTCTAGAAATAACATGGTGAGACTATTTTGACACCCACAGGTGGCATGTTTGTCTGCAACCTCGTGTTGTGTAGCAGGCCTGGGAATGCTTCTTCACAAACAGGCAGGCAGTTTTTGTTCATTTTGTAGGTTTTTTTTTTGCAATAGAAAGTTTGATTTTGTTAACTTTAAACCCATGGAGAAAGTCTGCACAGTTACAGCACGAGGAGTTGAGCGTGCTGTAACAAATGTTGAACAGGTGTTTGGCGCCGGATTGCACAGATTTCGCCTGCAGGACATGTTGGGCCCCCGAGCAGCACTACAGAGTATTTAACATGGGTCAAGTTTTGCAGAATTATCTTGCCAAGTTTTTTCTAATCTAGCTGTCATGGACTTGGACCAGTTACTCCATGTACGCAGCGGAAATTAAAGAGCGCGGCCCGGACAAGGTCGAGCCAGTGCAGTCAGTGTCCTGAGAGGCAGACTGTTGTTGCAGTGTTCAAGAGAGTCATAAACACTGGTGAAATAAAGGTCGCCAAACTATGACCTATAGTCACCACTATAAACAAAATCAGCTAATTTTCATCCCAACACATGTAACTTCACTCTTAATCAACATATTAAGATGTATAATATGAATTTAAGTCATGATGATGTCGTTTTTTAAAGGTGAGTAAATTCTGTGCTGCAGGTGCTTCATCCCAGCGTCCAAATTCAGGCTTTTGGTTAGGTTTTACACTGTTATTACACATTTCTAAATGCTCAGTGTTGTTGATAGATTCCAGATAGTTTTAAATCTTTATTTGACATTGGCTGTGGCTTTTCTGTGTGCAGGACGGTGCCATGGACTTGCTGAAGGAACTGAAGAATTTTAACATGACACTCAAACTTCTTCAGGTAGGATGCCCTTTGAAATTACACATTCATTATTCATTAAACATGATTTTAAAATGTATTGCTATATATAGGCACCAATAAATGAATGAATTAAATGGTTGCTAGTGACCTAAACTCATGTAATGCACATTTATAATTTTTTTTTTTAGGAAACGAGGATTGGCATGTCGGTGAATGGCATCAGGAAGCATTGCACGGATGAGGAGGTCATTGCGTTGGCGAAGGTCCTAATTAAAGACTGGAAAAGACTTCTTGGTATATGACTTTGTGGGCAGAAAAACGCTTCACTGTGCAAGTCAGTAGCTGCTTGTGTTGGCGCAGTATAACATACTGAACTGAGTGATATGCTGATACGACAGGTCTTCCCTCCACAGACTCAGGCCACTCTCAGAACGAGAAACCACCGGAAATGAAGAACGGCTTTGACTCCAGCAAAACAGCAGGATCCCCAGTCCACTCGCCCTCTGAGAGACACAGCAGGTTAGTGCGAAGCTGTTTGCTGCACGCATTTGTACAGGTGCAGATAAGAGGCTCACACATTATACAGTCATATTATCCTGGCTCATGCAGCACCCACCTGAAGTCAGACCAACACCTGCGATGTCTTGGTGTGTGTTCAAGTGTACAGTCATGGTCACATGACTTGGCACATGACATAGGTCACATCTTAGAGTTTATTTTGTATTTTTATTCATATTTTTATTGCTGTGTATTATATGTTTTACATTGTATATTATGTATATGTATATAGTTTTGTATATCCTCATGCTGTTATAGCATTTTAGCACATCACTACTCTGATAGCACATATAACTGTTTGAAGAGCAGCCTGGCCCCAAGCTGAACAACAGAACTCAAAAAGAACTCTAAAAATTGTTCACCAAGCTTGCCAAGTCCCACAGAAAAAGTTTCAGATCTCTTAAGTTGATCGCAATGTGTAAGCATAGCGCAGGCAATAAAACAGCAACTGCTGGGACAAATCACCACATGTAGGTTTTTATCAGCAGTGTGCTCAGATGGTTTACACTAAATGTACAACTGTTTTCTTGTGTTGTGTTCTATTTGTTTTGTCCCCATGGTAATTATACAAACAGAGCCATGCATTGCAGGGCTCTGTTTTCTCCCTTAATACTTTTGCCCACTTGAGGGTAGTCAAAACCACATCACTGTTTATTACCAATCAAAACTGTGGTCTTTTTCATCTAACCAGCACTGCAGCATCAGTTCACAAATAAAGGATTCTGATCATCTTCCAAGACCCAAGGGAGAATTTTTCTACCCACCGAGAGTTTATCCAGTGTGACCCATGTAATTTTGATGTGCAGGGTTGGAGATATCCCCTTGCAGACTGCAGATCCACCGGGAGGAAAAGTAGTCAGCCATAAATAATCTTTGCCTCATGCCACATTCGAATTACATAATTTTCAAAATGCATAGCTTTTTTTAAAAAGAAAAAAAAAAAGGATTGAATGTCTGAGCAGGCCTTGGTCTTAAACTTTTGTGTCAAGACAGGAACAGCAAACCTCAGCACCACGGACAGAGCTTTACAAAGAGAATACAAAGACAATGAAAATAGACCTAGACTATTAGTTTAAAATTTCCAACAAGACTTTATTTTATGACCAGTCTCGGTCTGGTGAATGTATGAATCTGCTATAACAATTACACTTAACAAAACAAGGTGCACTATACTGTGTTTACACCTGTTTACATTGCAGTCAAAACAAGACATCTCAAACTTACCTTCAGGTCTTGGGAAACTTGGTGAACTTGGTGCTCTGTAGTTGACAGCTCCGTTATTGAGGATAGGATTTCTCTATTTTTGAAACCAAGGAGTGTTTCGCCACAACTGTTCTTCATACACATGTACACACGTGCACACACACAACCACTCTCGCTCTCTTTACATCTCTCTCTGGAGTAATTAATGTTGCACTGCCAAAACGTCAGGTTTCCTGGATGGTGCAACACGCAGAGAAACTTTGTTGTAAGTGAATCTGGTAAATGTTTTCCAAGTCTTGCATGGAGACAAAAACGAGACATGTTTTTGTTCTGTTAGTCACAGGAGACTGGATGTCAAAGTGAAACATGACTCAGATCCCGAAAAGAAGCCCTCTGATAAAAACAGAAAAGAAAAACAGAACGAGGAGCACAAAAACAAGAAGAGTCATGTAGGTGACTCCAGAAATGACATACACCTAGAGGTACCTCAAAATGAGAAACATCCGCAAGAAATCAGAAAAGAGCGGCATTTAGAAGAAAACCACAAACAAAGAGTCACGGAGGAGCCCAAACAGGAGAGACCTCAAATAGATCACAACAAAGAAAAGCAGACACAAGATCTGCAAAGTGACAAACACAAGCAAGAACCGAGAAAAGAAAGACCGTTAGAGGAACCCAAGAAGATGAGACATGTGGAAGAGCTCAAGAAGGAGAAGCATCCCAAAGACCCCAAAAAGCACACGCACACAGATGACTTGAGAAAGGACAGACACACAGAGGAATTCAGAAATGAGAGGCCGATGTACACACCCCAGCGAGAGAGACTGCCACATGAATCCCAGACAGAGAAGCATGTCGATGCTCACAAACCAATGTTTGAAAGGTGAGAGGGTGATGGCTCAAACGATGATCCATTATTTGCAGTCAGTAAAGCCCAGCGGAGCCAGGCTTCAGGGCTGTTGAATGCTTCTTTTCAGGAGAGGAGTGTTGGACAGCAGCATCCTCTATCCCACCCGGTTCCCGTCCCCTCCTCGACCTGTTCGGCCTCCTCTCCCGGTCAGGCGTCCCTCTGCAGATGTGAAAAAAGACAGGTCAGGATGCTTGTGTGCGAATTGTTCCTGTTGATCGCACATTGCATGAGCTCACGTAACAGTTTTCTGAATTCCTCGTGTTCACTGATATTTTGACTGACTTGTTCCAACAGTATTGTAACTGGATACGTGGCCTAACCGGAAGCCGGCTGTCTGTGCATGGTGCATGATGTGATGGGGCAGCCAGGTGTGTTCTTATTGAAAAGATTTGCTTTGTCTTAAGTTGTATCAGCTCGAGCGGCATGCTGCGTGATTGGGAACCTGGAGTCTCTGACACGCACAGCTCTGATCTGTCGTGTTGTGACATTTTGTTCAGGAAGGACAGCAAAGACTCTCGTCCTCCTCGTCCGCACGCTCCTCGGCCCAGCTCTCCTCCGGCTAGACGCCCTTCACTGGAAGTAAAGAAAGAGAGGTCAGGCATGCCCTGTTCACATGCATGGAAGTTTGTGTGTAATGACCGAGTGAGTTGACTATGTTGAGCGTTGTGAGCGTTTAGAGGATTTTTTTTTAAAGGATGTTGATATTCTACTCAGGAAAGCTCAACCGGACCCAAATGCTCCAATTGCTCCCCTTCCTCTTCACCTTCATCCCCCTCCACCAAGGTCAGGACCTGCATGCCACCTTGCGAAATTGTGCATTGATTTAGTGCTGTTACTTATTACCATCAGGCCTCTGTGCTACACTACAAGACAAGTTGTTTTGCTTTTTTCATTTAGAAAAGACCCTCCAGATCCCAATGCTCCTCTCCCTCCACTTCCTCTTCACCTTCATCCCCCTCCTGCTCAGAAGCGTCCCTCAGTGGACGGGAAGAAGGAGAGGTCTGGCTCAGATGTTTGTCAGTGCACAGGCTGCATGTTATGTGATCACTGGAAGTGTCTAGAAAGGCCATTTTGAGAGAGAATCTGTGGTTTGGTGCAGGAGTATACTCACTGTCTTTTCTAAATCATACATTCTTGTGTTGTTGCCATGCCAGAAAGGAGTCATCAGACTCTAAACCTGCTTCTCTGAAGAGGACGTCAGACAGTGTGAAGAAAGACAGGTGTGGGATCTGGGAATTACTCCGTCTCTCATTTGTCCTTGGAAAATAACATTGATAGTGACTGCTAACTTGCTCTCTGGAGGAACTGTGAACTAAAAGCCATGTCGCTCCAAGTTACACTGACTTTTTGGTTTGGCACATATAAAGAGCTTTTTAAAAATAAATACACAATACTTTCGTTGAGGATTATTTCATTGCGCTGACAGATATGATATCTGTTTGTTTTTTTTTTGTATTATTTTTTTAACATAATTTTCTTATGTGAAACTTAAAAGGAAAAGGAAAGACCACACATTGAGGTTTGGAATGGAAAAAACCTTTTAAACAATGAAATGTTTAATAGCCATAGCAGTCTTGAATTTCATGATGTTGATTCAGTGCTTTTACTTTTTAATACTATGGATTTTGCCAATAAAGGATACACTTTCAGCTTTTTACTACTGTCAAGATAACAATATAACTCACTTCAGGGAAGAATTAAATTACTAGTATTTACGAGATACTGAGAATCATACTGTTATTCTACCACAGCCCGGTTATCATGATCCTTCACCATAGTTGTTTGATTTAAAAGTTTAAAAAAAGAACATTTACTCTTAGTTTGTTTTGCTGGTGGTACCAAAACTGTTTTCCTTTTGCAGGAAAGACTCCGTGGATAGCAAAGTCCCTAAAAAACACTCAGTGGATGCCAAGAAAGAAAGGTTGGCTGGTTGAGTGTGAAAATGCCTGCTGAGCTGTAGGTGTGATGCATGGAGGCCGAGTGGTTGGACGAAAGCCTCGTTGTCAATGAGCTCTCTGCTTATACTTTGTTATGTAGGCGATGGCTGGATTTTTTTCAGTCTCATGCAAACGTTTCCTGTTTCAGGAAAGATTCGTCTGACTCTAAGCCACCACCTCACAAAAAGCCCAGTTTGGATGTCAAGAAAGACAAAACCAGGTGTGCTGGAGCAGAAGGATGAAGCGCTCAAAGTTTTTTCACCAGCTGTAACTCGACGATAAAAACAGGCATCACTGAATAATGCAGTTTATTTTACTCTCGCTAACGTTTAAACTACAAGTGTGGAATGTCATATCTTACATGTTCGCTTAGGAAGGAAAAAGTGGTGTCAAAATATCACAATTAGGGTTTCTTTTTTATTGTAGGAAGGACTCCTCTGACTCCAAGCCGAGCAATGTTGTGAAACGACACTCAACTGACTCCAAATCTGACAGGTAGGACCACTGCTTTCATTCTCTAGATGTTGTTAAGAAAACACAAAATTATGTAATACACTAACACAGAGTCAAATTCCTCAGGCGGGAGTCCACTGAGTCCAAGAGGAGCAGCTCACCCTCACCAAAGAAGCTTACAGGTGAAAGGTAAATCCAATAAGTGTTGATTTATTTTTCTCACCAAACTACTGATTGTGTGAAAAGCAGGCTTTAGAAACAGATTCACCTTTGCAGTCCTGACTTAGTGAATATGATTCTGCTTCTGTGAAAATCCTGAAGATGATGGCATTGACTTTGTATTCCAGGAGAGAGTCTCACGGCTCCAAGTCCTCTAACGCTGCTCCTGTGCAGAGGAAGCCTTCGACTGACAGCACAGACAGGTATTTTAACATCAAGACTATCCAAATTGTAAGTTACTTTAGATTCATCATGCATTCTTCTCATTAGGCTTTTAAATTCAGTCTAACTGGGGTGTCTTAAATTTTTGTTAAGGGGGATTTGTTGCATCATTTACACCAGTGTGTGTAATGTGTCGCCCTCATGCTCCGAGTATGTTATGTAAACAATATGGAGATCACTTGGTGTCCTGGACTCTATTGTACTGTACTGTACTAGTCACACTGGGTGCCTTTACCCCACTGTGTAAAACACTGAGTAGGTATGGTAGTTGCAGGAATGGTGATATCGTTTGGTCCGGCCACCAAGCTTGTTTACAAGTTTTGCTTTCCTGCCGCTGCTGCGATTCTGGCTCTAAGAGATGCAGGTTTTATTTGCAGCAAGTAATTTCACTCTCTACTGCTCCACTGGAGCTCTACAGTACAACAGTAGCCAACTTTGGTTATAGTGGCAGTCTCCAGGTGTGAATGTGTGATATGATAAATGTAAAGCAGGACTGTGTTGGGAAGGAGAAGCCGTGCTCAGCTGGCTTTCCCTGGGTAACTTACAATATTGATGTAGTCCATATACAGAGGAGTGAAGCGTCTCATCCTGACTGCCTGTCCTGAATTGGACTCTTGAAGAGTTCTCCATGTTAATTAGCACCCATGAGAACAAACCCAAATCACTCTTCTCTTAAATAAATCATTTAAAAGCCTATATTTGACATTATATCACATTCCAGTGTAGAGATATTAGCATTTTAACTTTTCTTCCTAAAAGAAGAGTGGCTTGGATTTGTTTTTCCTCCAGTCTCAATGAGCGTGTCTCTACAACACACTGAAGCCAAGGCAGCGCTCCTTCTCAAGGCCAAACCACACACACGTTGGCCCTTACCAAATATTTTAGCTGTTCCAAACAGAAACACTATGAGGCACAGCTTTGAATGGCTTATTGTTTTTTTGCTTTTATGCACAAAATAGACCAAATAAAAAATATTAGATT